>NC_092810.1:29111231-29447142 GCF_040954645.1 Diabrotica undecimpunctata
ACTGCGTGGCTCTTATCTTAGATATTATATTGTCTGCGCGATTAACTATTTCGTAGAAGTGTTCCACTGGGTTTGAAATACCCTCTATTTATGTACTACTTTCTAAATAAAATCTAATACTATTTTGAACTTTCGTCCAAATATTTTACTGTTAATATTTATTAAAGCCTGACCTGCGTTTTAAACTATTTATAATTAGGTTCTGATGCTCTTCCCGACATTCAGATAATTCTTTGGTTATTTGGCCGTGGGGATAGTTAACCGCAAATGCAAATTTAAATAAATGTTATCATTTTTAGTTTAGCGAACAGAAAATAAGTAACATGGACAGAAACTCTTCCCACAAATCTCCAGTTTCAATTAGATTAATTGGTAATTACTCGGTAACGATATAATGAGGTATGCGATCAGGTAAATTGTGATTTGGACTTGGAGATGTTGATTAAGATGTAATGGATATAGGTGTCACCTTATGCCATTTGTACATTCAAATTGTTCAGACTGTAGACTTGTAAGAATTTATAGACTCCATTTATATGGAATATCTTTCGTGAAAGAAAAAGTTTTATTATATAACTAAAGAAAGCCTTATTTAATGAAATTTTATTATTATAGTATTTATTCTAAACATAAAAACAATTAAATCTCAACCGAAAACTACGAAATAATTGAAAGGGAAATAAAGTTTAATATAAAAGGCCTTTACAATGACAGCATACCAAAACTATATCAAAACAGAAAATACCAAAGACTTAATACCGCATGTGTAAACCACGACACGAATACACTTTATGCCCACATAGTAGAATCGCTAAAGGAAGTTGCATATGAAGCATTAAGAAAAAAAAAGAGTCAACCTACCGACGAAAAAATAAGAGATATTACGGAAAGCATAATACACTTTTCAAAACAGTAGAGGACAAAGGTCTATGATAGACTATATTCTATCGAATAGAGAGTTACTCCAATCTCAAATCTTGGATTTAACATCACTTACACCAGCAAAAATAAGAAGCGATCATAAATTGTTATTGTGCAAAATCCGAATGAAAACACATATATGTGATAACAAAACACCAGAATACACCACAAAGATAAAAGTTGAAAGCTTACATGATGACTCCACAAGATACCTATTCCAAAAAAGAATAACCGAAGAAAAGCAGAAACATATATATCACAGAAAGTGACGGAGTCGAAGAAAACTGGGCAAAAATTAAGTCTAATATCTTAGCCTCGGCCAAAGAAGTTCTTGATGAAAGAAATATATTTTTTTGGACATCCCATTTATTTACAATCTGTAATAAGGATTACAATAAGTAAATTGTTTAATTAGATTACAAGAGACTTGCAGGAGACTATCTAGTGGCAATAACCCATTAAATCATAATTTTATTATATATATATATATATATATATATATATATATATATATATATATATATATATATATATATATATATATATATATATATATACAAGGATTTCCACAGTTTTCACTGTATTCCTTCACTCAACCGTTTTCTCCAATTTTTCCTGTTTAGACAGTCCCCTTCCTGTAGGTTTCTTCTACTCATTGCTTCGTCCACTTCATCTCTGAAAGATCTTCGGGGTCTGCCTCTCTTTCTTCTTCCTATCGGGCTCCACTCTGTTATTCTATTTATCCACCGATTTTGGTGGTCTGCTCTTCTGGCATGTCCGTACCAGGTTAACCTCTTCTGTTCGATGTAGTCTATTATGTCGGAGTTCATTCCCATTCTCCTCTTAATCTCCATGTTATTTATTCTATCTCTTCTTGTTACTCTGCAGCTTCTCCTTAGGAATTCCATCTCTGTTGCTCTTATTTTGTTTTTGGTTTTCTTATTTATTGTCCAATTTTCACACCCATAAGTGAGGATACTTCTTGTCATGGTATTATATATTTTTTTCTTTGTTTTCATGCTGATGTTCTTATCCCATAGTACCGGGTTCAATTTTCGTATGCAGTCTCTTGTTTGTCCTAGTCTATTTTTTATATCTTCCTCCGTTGTTCCTTTGTTTGATATTATAAAACCTAAATACTTATACTTGTCTGTTCCTTTGATTTGTTTACCTTCGTCTATTTCCAGTTGTTTTATTTCTGTATTCTCCGTTGTAAGATATTCAGTTTTCTTTAGGTTTATTTCCATCCCATTCTTTGTATATTCCTGCTCCAGTTTTCTCATCATAAAACTGAGGTCATCCTCGTCTTGTGCGATCACTATTTGGTCGTCGGCAAAACTTAGCGTATATAGATATTCGTTCCTTACTGGTATACCCATTCCTTCGCACTTTCTTTTCCATGGTTTCAGGGTTTTTTCCAGGAATATTTTGAACAGGGTGGGGGATGTGGAGCAACCCTGTAGTAGTCCCTTTGTCGTCTTAAATGGACTGCATATTCTATTGCCCGTTTTGATAGCTACTTCGTTATTCTTGTAGAGTGCTTTTACCCCGTTTATTAATCTTCGTGGAACTTCGATGTCTTCCATTGCTTCCCATAGCTTGGTTCTAGGTATTGAGTCATATGCCTTCTTAAGATCAACAAAAGCCAGATGGACCGATCTATTTTTGGCCATTCTTTTTTCTATTAGTTGTTCGACCGTGTAAATGTGATCTAAGCATGCTTTCCCCGCTGTGAAACCTGCCTGGTCTTCTCCGATTTTATCTTGTATAGATATCTTCTCCAATGTGTCAGCTCTATATGAGACATCACTTAGCCCCTTAGACATTTCCTTAGTTCCGTTTATCAGTGCTTCTCGGAACCTATTTAAATGTCCGTTTATTCTTTCTTCTGTAGAGTTAATCGAGGCTATTGTTTGTAACATCAGCTTCGTCGGATGTTTTGAATTTTTTATTAGATCCTTCTGATTTTCGTCCAAAGAATCTATGTCCCTGTATACTTCATCATATACCCCAAACACTGATATGAGGACTGTTCCTAGAAGACCCCTCTTCGGCCTTCTTTTGACTTCCAGATCTAAATTTGTGATACTAATATAATGTTAATTGCCGTAGAAAGCTTGAGAAGGTCGAGGCCCTCTAAGGGCTGTAGCACCAAGATGATGATGAATAAATAAAAAAAAATTTAATTTAAAAGTTTAAAATCTTGTTGGTAGATTGCTTGGAGTAAGACGCTTTAGCCTTCTGTTTACCTGGGGCCTCATAAGGTTCTTCGCTAGCCTGTTGAGGTAGTTTTGTAGTCGTCTGTCATATTTTTGGGAGTAACTGGTAATTTCTTCTCAACAGTTTTCATCTGAAGATCGCGATTGATGAATTCACTGGGCATGTACCACGGCACATTTGTGATAATGCGGAAGGTCTTCGAGTTTCAGACCCAACTGTTTTGTTTTCGTGAATATGTGTTTCTTCCACGTTAATCTGCGGTCCAGCTGCATACCTAAGTATTTTACATCATCCTTTTGTTGTAGTATTTGATTATTTATTGAGACGGTTGGGCATGTACCTTTTCGATTAGTGAACGTTATATGTACTCACTTGCTATCGTTAACTTTAATTCGCCATGTTTATAACCAAATCTTTGAAAGAAATATAAATAAAAATAAATCATTACCAAGGCAAAGAACTCTCTGATTTTGTACGGACATTAAGTAAAAACGTAAAAAAATGAAAAAAAGGTTACGTGAAATACATGTCAACCAAAACACAAGAGACATACTATAATTACAAGATAATTAGAAACAAAACACATGTACTTGCAAGAAAAATAAAAATGATCACTGGGAACGTTTTTTGAAAGAAATGGAACATAATTTTTACTGTTTGCAAAAGGAAATATTTCGCTTCATAAGAGGTCAAAGAAAGGAGGTAAAGGAACTGATAGAATTAAGACACATAGAAAAGGATACATAGAAAAGAAACTTAAAATAGACTCGATACAGCCACAACGCAAAGGCTACTGGAAATGGCAGAGATGAAAGTACTGAGAAGAATTACAGGAAAGACGCTAAGAGATCGAAAGAGAAGTGAAGACAATAAAAGAAAATATAACGTACAGTGTATAAATAAATAGACACAAAATAAAAAAAATGGAGTAAACGCAAAAGATGGAGTAACAACCTTCCATAGAGGTATTAATCATATTATATATTATCATATTAATTATAAGAACCTTCTTACAATCGTCCTATAAGCTTGTGACCCTTGATGTCCAAGATATTTGAAATACTCCTGCTAAATATAATAAGCGAAACTGTACCCCTCAAGAACATAATACCCGAACATCAATTTAGTTTCCGTCAAAAATATTCAACAATTCAACAGTGTCATAGAATAGTCTACAAACAAAGTCAAGAAAAGTTTAAAAGAAAAGACTATGTGTGCCTCAGTATTTCTCGATATTCAGCTTTTGATAAAGTCAGGCACAACGGTTTGCTATATAAATTAAAATATTTACTGCCTAGCGGTATGTACCTTATCCTGAATTCCTATATTAAAGAACGTTCGTTTCAAGTAAAAATCAATAATGATTTCTCAATCTATCACTTAATCCAACCCGGAGTTCCTAAGGGAAATGTTCTCAGTACATTCCTGTACCCAATCTTTACTGCTGACATACCTTTTACACATTGGCGACTTTTGCCGATGATATACCCATTTTAGTTTCAAACAAAGGCCCAGACATAACATCTGAAAAACTGCAAAATTCCTTGCATACATTAGAGAATTGGTTGACAATGAAAGTCAATAACGAAATATCAGCCCAAATCAAATTCACAACAAGAAGACGCACTTGTACACAAGTTAGTCTAAACAATGCCCCTGGTCAAAAGCTCATCTGGAAGCAACAGATTAACGCCAAAAAACACCTAAGCTCAATCTAAAATTAAAACAAATGAATTGTTTGATGTCATCAAATAAATGATGTCATCATGTGTCAAATGAAAGGTGTCATATCACTTCAAGCCAACAAGGCCAAAGTCCCTTATTAAACGCACCACAGCCAAATTATCAGTGAATTATATCAGCCACCAATGGAGGAACAAGGACTAAAGGGGACTTGGTCAGAAGACCTGGATACATAGGTGAAAATGGAGAACTGTCGCTGAATGGTACCCAAACCAAGTTTGTCATCACATTTACTAATTAGTATTCATTTGACTCTCGACCTGTAAACATCGATACGAATTAGGCGAAAGTTTATAGTGGTGATTAAAAACGGGCTCCGGCCGCGTTTTTACCGTCATTATCGTTCAAGTGGATATACTATTTATAAACTATTTAAATATTAAAATATACAGTTTTAACAATTAAAATGAGTGCTCCACCAGATTTATCGGTGAGTGTTCCTTTTTATAGTGCTACTGTTAATGGTCAAATAATAAATACTCAATATCAGCAACAGCAAATTCAACCAGAATGCCCAAATGTCCTTTTTCCACAAAATTTACAACCAAATTCAGCACAAATTTTAAATAACCCACCAACAACAATATATTATGTTCCTAACCAAGTACTATCACAATCTTCCTCAAACTGTCAATACAATCCTAAAATAAATCCCACATTATCTTCACCTCAAAATGGAGCTTACGATTCGATTGAGATGACACGTACATTACAAAGTGAAGAATCTTCAGGGGAAATCAGCGACATTGAGTCATCGGACATCCACGAATGGCAAACTATACAACATAGTAACAAAAAACGCAAAATTAATCCTCCGACACCAACAGAAAACGAAGACACAGTAGTAACTAGCAATAAATTTCAGATTCTACAAAATGAAAACGAAAACGACAACAATAACAGTACAGAAAATACCAACGAAACTCCAGCAACTTCTAAGCCCCCACCAATTTTTATATATGGCGTTACTGAATTCAATAAAATGGTTAATAGCCTATCGGAAGTAACACAAACAGAGACATTCTATTGTACAGCATTAAAGAACAACACAATAAAAATAAATTCCCGTGACTCAGAAACATACCGAAAACTGGTAAGACATTTAAACAGCAAAAAAATTGTGCATCATACGTACCAAATGAAAGAGGATAGAGCATACAGAGTTGTAATTCGTAATCTACATCATACAGTGCCCATTAATATAATAAAAAGCGAAATAGAAAAACATGGGCATTTAGTACGCAATATTGTAAATATAAAACACAGAGTAAGCAAGGACCCTCTAATGATGTTCTACGTCGATATAGAACCTAATCGAAATAATAAAAAAATATATGAAATTCAATTTATAAACAATGCGAAAATAGTTATTGAGCCACCGTATAAAAAGAATAACATTGTCCAGTGTACCAGATGCCAATTGTATGGACACTCTAAGACATACTGTAATAGACCTTATCACTGTGTCAAATGTGGAGGCAACCATATGTCAGCTGATTGTAAAAAACCTAGAGACATACCTGCCATATGTGCTCTCTGCAATGGAGCACACACCGCAAATTACAAAGGATGCATAGTATATAAAGAGTTAATTAGCAGTAGAAACAGAGCAAGAGGAGTATCATCGCACACTCCAGCGAACAATCAACTACAATATAACAGAAATACAGTACAGAATAATCCGCACTTAAACAATCAAAATCACGCGACTTACACACAAGCAACGGGTGGAACAAATGTAAATAATGTCCATAAAAATACGAACTCATACAACCAGAATCATGCAACTTACGCTCAAATAACAAGTGGAACACATGTAAGTAATACAAACAGTGACATTGGAGAGATGATGAAGAGTTTCCTTAACGAATTCAAAGCTATGTTTTCACAACTAATTAATCAAAATAGCGTGATCTTAAACATGCTTTCCACAGTAATAAATAAAATTAGTAATGGAACTTAAGTCACTACGAATTGCACAATGGAATGCCAACGGCCTAGGCAACCATAACACAGAAGTTACTAACTTTCTTAAACATAACAAAATTGATGTTCTACTCATATCGGAAACCCATTTCACTGACAGAACGGTGTTCAAGATCCCTCATTATTCTATTTACAACACCAACCATCCTGATGGAACAGCACACGGTGGCGCTGCTATTATTGTACGTAACACTATACCACACTATGAGGAAATAATGTATCAGACGGAAAAAATACAAGCTGCAGTAATCTGTATCAGTTCTCAACCATGGTCTTTTGACATTGCGGCAATGTACAGCCCTCCAAGGCATAATATCACCACAGCAGAATATGAAGACTTCTTCAAACATCTATCAAACAAATTCGTAATTGGAGGTGACTGGAATGCCAAGCATACAGACTGGGGATCAAGACTATGTACGACAAAGGGAAAAAATCTCAGACAAGCCATAGCTAACACAAACAGCTCTTACTTATCTACAGGGCAACCCACCTACTGGCCATCAGATCCAAACAAAATCCCAGATCTACTCGACTTCTTTATCCTCCATAACATGGCCTTAAATTATTTTGACATACAAGCATCCTGGGATCTGTCCACCGACCATACTCCCATAATTGTGACACTATCTACGCAAATTATAAAACGTCCGAATATCCCTAAGTTGACAACATCAAAAACCAACTGGAATATATTCGAGTCTTACATAAATGAAAATTTAAATTTAAATATAAGATTAAAGCAACCAGACGATATCGATAATGCTGTGCTTCTTCTCACCCAAACTATACATGCAGCCGCTGAAATAGCTACACCCCCTCAGAATGACAAAGAACCAAGTGACACCAACATACCCGTATATATAAAACGTCTTGTTGCACAAAAAAGAAGAGCCAGGCGCATATGGCAAAGAAGTCGCAATCCTATAGATAAAAATGAATACAATAGATTAACACGGCAACTTAAAACTGCTCTACAAGACGCGAGGAATGATACATTTGAACTATTCATCAACAGCCTGTCAAAAGAAGACCACAGCATCTGGAAAGCAACGAAATCATTCAAGAGACCTATACAGCACATACCACCTCTAAGGAAAGCCGATGGAAGCTGGGGAAAAACTGAACAAGAAAAGGCATCAATATTTGCTGAACATCTCTCACACGTTTTTGGTGCACCTGAACTTAATAACAATAATAACGAAGAACAAGTTAAAAACTTCTTAGACGCTCCATGCCCAATGATGCTACCAATCAAATACTTTACTCCTAATAATGTCAAAGAACAAATTTCTAGATGCAATAACTACAAAGCACCAGGCTTTGACATGATCACTGGGCTAATATTAAAAAAATTACCGAGAAAAGCAATTGTCCTACTAACAATGATATATAATAGTATCATAAGATTAGCCTACTACCCGATTAATTGGAAGTTCGCACAAATAATTATGATTAGTAAACCAAATAAACCACCAAATATTACTACTTCATATAGACCAATCAGCTTACTTCCAATAATGTCAAAAATCTTAGAAAGACTTCTGCTCCAAAGATTCTCAGAAGACATCGGAATTAATTCAGTGATCCCCACACACCAGTTTGGTTTCCGCGAAGCCCATTCAACTCTACAACAGTGTCATAGGATTGTTAAAAACATTAATGTATGCCTCGAAGAGAAAAAAATTTGCACTGCTGCCTTCCTGGATATAGAACAAGCCTTCGACCGTGTTTGGCATGATGGTCTCCTGTATAAACTTAAGTCATCCTTTCCCACTCCTCACTATCTACTCTTAAAATCATACCTCACAGAACGTCACTTTCAAGTCAGATTCCTTACAGAAACCTCTCATTACTATCCCATAAAATCCGGTGTCCCTCAAGGAAGTGTCCTGGGTCCCCTCCTGTACCTCATATACACTGCTGATATTCCAACAACAAATACGACCACAGTAGCCATGTTCGCAGATGACACCGCCATAATATCCATCGATGATGACCCCCAAGTAGCATCAGGAAACCTTCAAATACACATGAACCTACTACAAGACTGGATGAATAGATGGAAAATCAAAGTTAACCATACTAAGTCTAATCAAATTACATTCACCAACAGGAACATCATATGTCCAAGAATTAGACTGAACAACATATTACTACCAGTAAAAACAGAAGTCAAATACCTGGGAATGACACTTGATCAAAAGCTCACTTGGAAAGCACACATCTTGGCAAAAAAAATCCAAATCAACATGAAAATACGTCAAATGAATTGGTTAATAGGCCGAAAATCACAGTTATCCACAGATAATAAACTTCTCTTGTATAAGTGCATAATAAAGCCTATATGGACATATGGGGTGCAACTATGGGGCTGTGCAAAGCCTTCTAATACCAAAATCATTCAGAGGATCCAATCCAAAATACTCAGAATGATTTTCAATGCGCCGTGGTACGTTAGTAATAAAACACTACATGATGACTCTGGAATACCGTTCGTTGAAGACGAAATCAGCAGACTAACAAGAAATTATTTAGAACATCTGCCAGCCCACCCCAACGAGGAAGCAAGACAACTACACCTACAACCAGATGTCAGACGAAGATTGAAGAGACAGTGGCCAACAGACTTTATTCACTAATTTTAATTTTAATTTTAATTTCCATTTCAATTCTAGTTTCAAATTATAATCCTACACTGATTTTATTTGTTAGTGTTAGTATTGGGAGTGTTATCAGTGGATAATTTCTCCTCTCATGTATTTGCAATACTCACATTTACTAATAGCTTGTAATAGCAGATTGTAAATTTACAAATTTAATAATAAAAAAAAAAAAAAAAAAAAACATTTACTAATTACTCAATGTACCGTTTATGAGTAGATTGTAAATATGCATTTAAAAATAACAAAAAAATAAATACTTAATTTGTAGCGAAGCGAACTAGAACCTATATATTAAAAGAGATTTTTTGACCTCACAAGCGAACTAGTATGCTCCGAATATCGATTCATTTGAAAAAGAACAAAGGAATGATAATGGCAACAGACATAGAATTTTAAGAAACCAACACCTTAAAAATCTTAAATACTTTTTAAATGAAACAAAGAGTGAAGTAATGATATAAAAGCATGTCTCTGACAGTTTTACTATCAATAGAGGTTTGAATACCTATACACGTTAAGCTTTGCAGACGATCAAGTAGTGATTGCACAAGACCAAGACGACCTCAGCTACATGATGAAGAAACTACAAGATGAATATACCAAGGCTGGCCTAGATATTAACATTGCGAAAACAGAGTACCTATCTACAAGTGAAGAAGACATAGAAGATCTACAGATTGATGACAACGTAACAATCAAAGGAAAGAATAAATTGAAATACTTGGGGTTTATAATCACAAAAAAGGCAGACAGAGGAAGAAATTACACAAAGATTAGCACAAACAAGAACAGCAATCCGACAACTTAACTCAGTATGGTGGGATAGACAGCTAAATATGAAGACAAAAACACAGATTTATAAAACATTATTGCGAACTATTATGACATATGGGGCTGAAAATTGGAACATAAACAAGAAAAACAGCAGTAAGATACTAGCAACAGAGATGGAATGACTGCGAAGATGCTGCAGAGTAACAAGAATGGATAGGAGAAGTAATGACGAAATAAAGCAAAGAACATCAATAGAAACAGACATACTAACATATAGAACAAAAAAGACTAAAGTGGTGTGGACATGTAAGAAGAACTAGCGACAGCAGATGGATAAAGAGAATAAACGAATGGAGCCCCATAGGAAGGAGGAAAAGAGGACGACCCCGAAAATCCTGGAGGAACGAAGTAGACGACGCCATGAGTAAGAGAGGCCTAAACGATGGAGAATGGGACAACAGAGAGAGGTGGAAACGGTTGAGAGAGGAAAAGCAGTGAATATTGTAGAATCCCTATATATATATATATATATATATATATATATATATATATATATATATATATATATATATATATATATATATATATATATATATATATATATGAGCATCATCAGTTCATCTAAAAGAGTGTTATTAGCGATACATCAATATGAGAAACAATTAAGTAAATGATCTTACCTTTAAAAGATCTGTAGCGTTAAAATGGTATTAATGTGAAGAAACATCAAAAAGGAAAAAATCAAAAATTAATCTAATAAATACATCAGTAAAAATTCCCAACAGTGGGCGAAACGTCTTCATTAAATAAAAAAAAAACTCTTGTGCCTTAGTGGACCAAGACTTGAAGACAGGACATAACTTTGACTTTAATAATGTAAAAATCTTGGAACAAGTTGATAATTATAAAAATCAGCTTTTCCTTGAAATGGTACACATTAATAAAACTCCTGAATCTATCAATTATAAGACAGACACCAATCATTTAAGTAATATCTACTGCAACATACTAAACAATATATAATATGATAGATCTTAACATTTAAACACAAACTTAGTAATTCTCTAGTAACTGTACCTATAATTTTATTACATTCCTAAATATCAGTATTGCAATAACTGACTACATACCATCAATTACATTTTATAGATCAATTTATCGTGTTCCTGATTCTTTCTCAATTCTGTACTATTAATTCCATCTTTCCACTTTATAATATGGATAATAGTGTCATAGTAATTGTTTATTTTAACCTACTCACTAAAAATTGTACAATGGGAATTCACTCTATAAAATATTGCGGTTACCATAACTCCTAAATAAAACCAAACAAATATGTCATTTATTTAGATATGCTAAAAAAATTTAAATTTTTATTCTTATAGTTGTAAGTATTAAAATATTCACTTTGTATATATATATATATATATATATATATATATATATATATATATATATATATATATATAGATATAGAGGTTTGAGACATGGAGATCCACTATTTATAATATTCTTCCATCCCATCTTGGAATAAATTTTCATAGATAGTGAAATTAACAAAAAGGACTTATTTATTATCTAAGTAAATCATGTATTGAATACATAAATCTCTATCCGATAGCTTCTTTGTTTGATTAGCATAAAACGCCACATTTTGAAGCCTCGTATGTTGTCACTAAATCTACTAGGTATTGCAATACCTAGATAGAAGATCCTGTTACAATTATACTAGGAATTTTCTAACAGGATTTACTGCACACCCACATACCTATTTACAACCATTTTACTGTAGCTTTAGTTTTTAATTTATTGTCCAAACATTATAGTAATTGCCCGAATGAATTATTGTACACACTATCAAAATTACTTATCGTGTATTGACCCGCCTATTGAGCTACAGCAATATTTTAATTAGCAGAACTATACAGAAGGCGGATCTGTTATTCGTATTTGACTAATGTATTTTGTAGTTCTGCCTACAAATCATACGATTCGTCACTATTAATCACTGCTGCCGAACTTTGTGATTCGTCACCAACCAATCACGTCAATAAATATATTTTAATGATATTATAGTCACGTATTTGCTTTTTGTATTAAAAATACGGAATGTAGCAAATCGTAAATACTTGTTTTTTTACAAAATTTCAACACATATAGACTAAATTGCTTTTATTTTCTTGATACCTAATATATTATTATTCTGTAATGATTCCGTAAGTCATCTTACGGCCGGTTTCACAAAGTAAAGTTACCTTGCTGTTAAGAGATAACCAGCGGTTGCTCTGAAAAAGTTTATCAAAAAAGGTGAAATGGGTTAAATTCGAACCAGAATTTGTAAAGGTTTTTTAATTGTTCTATCTTATTCAATTAAAGCCTAATAGTCTTGTTATAATTAATTTGTTAAAGAAAAATCCGGTTACCGGATAATTTTTTTAAAAAACTGTTCTTTTTGATTGGTTATCACGTCCATGGAGTTCAATAAGTCATGTATTTCCTGCACGCACTTCGGAATTTTTGGGAATAACTGGTTTTCGGTTATTATAAATATTTTTTTCTAATCAAATGTACATCTTCTACAGTAAGAGTTTAATACTTCTTCTTCTTCCTCTTTATAATCAATTTTGCTTGTTCATTAGCGGATTAATATCTCTATTCATGTATACACTTTACGTTACATTTTTTTCTAATGTCTTCACTTCTCTTTCGATCTATTATTATTACAGCGTATTTCCTGTAATTCTTGTTTCTGGGGCATATGTCATTATTGGTCTTACACTAGCTTTATAAATTCATTACTTCATCTCAGTGTTAATGTGTCTGGTTCACCATATAGTGTTATTAAGGCATCCTGCCAGTCTATTTGCTTTTTGTACTTGATCTCTCACTTCTTTCTCCAGGTCTCCATAGCTGAACAGTGTAATTCCCAGGTATTTCATTTCCGTTACTTGTTTAATACTGATGCCATCAATTTCTATTTTACATCTGGTTGGTTCTTTGCTGACTACTATTGTTTAGTTTTCTGAGTTGATATTGTGATATTAAATCTTTTGCTCTTATGTTAAATCTGTTGACCAGTCTTTGCAGATTATCTTCATCTTGGGCTATCAATATTTCGTCGTCTGGATAACAGAGTATTTTTATTTCTTTGTTTCTCATTTTGTATCCTTTTCCTTTGTTAACGCTTTTGATGTTTTCATCCATGGTTAAATTGAAGAGCATGGAGTTTAATGAGTCCATTTGTCTTATTCTGCTGCCTATTTTTATACGTTCTGTAAGTTGTCCATCTATTCTGACTTCCATTTTGTTGTTTCGGTAGATGTTTTCGATAGTTTTTATATTTAGGGGAACTTCTTTATTATACAGAAGATAGATTACATCTTTGAGTCTTACTATGTCAAACGCTTTCTTAAGGTCAATCAGATACATAGATGCTGGTCTATTATACTCTAGTGATTTCTCAGTAATTTGTTTTATAACGAATATTGCATCTGTACACGATCTTCCACTACGAAAACTCTGTTCGTGTGCTAAACTTATCCTCTGATTTATTAGCACTTGTTAAATTTTAGTTGTAAGTTTTAGTATAGTATTTAACAAGTTTATACCTCTATAATTTTCTGGTTGTTTTCTATCCATTTTTCGAATTCGAGTCATCTTGTAATTCTACTTTTATCTTTGTGGTGTCTGGTATTTTATTACCACATATACAGGGTGAGTCATGAGGAACTTTACATACTTCTACCATATGTAGAGTCCCTCAGGGAGCATATCATGTGGCCACTAAAAAATGTCAACTCCTCTTCTTTATTAATTAACAGGGTGATTTGTGTAATTGACCATTTATTTCATTTTACTGTAGTGTTTATACGGCTCATTTTATTTTTTAATTTTTGCATGATACAGTACACTACTATCAAGCATTCGACTGGTATTAGCTAAACTAAAAAATTCTAGGACTGGCTTTGGAAAAATTAATTTAGGGATTCGTATTAAATATTACACCCTGTATAATTTTTTTTTTAAAATGCAATAAGTGATTTTCAAACTACATAAATAGCCAATGAAAACGACATATGCGACAATGTTGTCGCACTTTTATTAAATTTTTAGTGAACGATCAAATCTTACCAAAAATAGAACAACCATAATGAAGTATCAAATTATAAGGTATTAATTTAAACAAATGTTATAAATTTCAAACATTTTAATTAAAATGAGTTCCTACAACATAATCTAATACGTAGAAAATTAACATCTTTACTGTCACTTTGCATTATCTCTACGATAGAATCAATTGTTTTTCAATTTTAAATTTTTACTCATAGATCGTATTGGGGCATTATTTTCGATAAATAATAAATTAAATTGATTAAAAAGTCAAACCTCTTGTATGTGTTAGTTTTTGTTGATTGTAAATGATTAAAATTTTATGTCAAATAATAATACATTGCATCAACTGTACTAAATAAAAATAAATCTAAAAAAGTTTAAAATGAAGGTTGGCGTTGACCGTTTGACGTTTCTTGATATTTTATACCTATTGTCATTATTGCCATTATCAATTGTTATTTATGTATACAAGAATACATATTTCTTCTGTCATATCTACGTTAAGTACATTGTGTTAGTTTTGGTAGAGCTTTTGTTACTTTCGTTCAAAATGCCACATCAGTTTTCGACCACAGAATATGCAGACATAATATTTGTTTATGGATTCTGTAATGGGAATGGTAGGGCTGCTAGTAGAGAATATCGCAGGAGATTTCCTAATCGTCGAACTCCCAGTCATCCAACATTTGGGTCAGTTTTTAATGATTTGCGAGAAAATGGCACTTTTCCTAGTGGAACAACAGAGCGACATGTAGATGAAGCGCAGGAAGATGACATTATGGACGCCGTTACTATGAACCCTACAATAAGCACTAGACAAGTAAGTCGAGAACTCAATGTTACTCAATCAAAAGTAAGTAGAGTCTTACAAAAAAATAATCTATACCCATATCACATTCAAATGGTTCAGGGACTACATGCTGGAGATGAGATCGATAGGTTGGAATTTTGTAGACGGATTAACAATAATCGACCAACGCTATACAGGACACTATTTACAGATGAAGCCCAATTTACCAGAGACGGGATAAATAATTCACGAAATTCACATGTGTGGGCAGAAGAATATCCCCATGCTATTCGAGAACGTCGTTCTCAGTTAAGGTTTTCGGTTAACGTGTGGATTGGTGTCATAAATAACAAATTAGTAGGTCCTTACTTTTTTGATGGTCCTTTACCAGGGCAGGTCTATTTGAACTTTCTACAAAATATTTTGCCGAATTTGCTTGCCAACGCGAACGTTGCTATCCGAGGGATGTATTTTCAGCATGATGGGGCACCCCCACACTTTTTACTGGCAGTGGGACAACATCTCAATAATGTTTATGGCAACAGGTGGATAGGACGTGCAGGTCCTATTTCGTGGCCTTCAAGATCCCCTGATTTCAATCCCGTTGATTACCATATTTGGGGACGATTGAAGCAACTAGCTTACGCAGTGAATATTAATAACCGACAACAATGAATTGATAGAATTATACATTGTTGTAATACTATTAGAAACGATCCCCAGAGTATCCGTAATTTAATACGTCAATTAACAATTCGGCAACAAAAATGTGTACAAGCTGCAGGGTTCCATTTCGAAAATCTATTTTGAATTATTTTTATTTTGTTACCATTATTGTATCTTTTCCAGTTCTAATTTATGGGTTTATCATAACTATGTACATATTTTTAGTTTTTTTTTAATTGTTCTTCGTTATTGTTAGTAGTTACTGTTTTTTGTTGTGCAGTGACTCAGTTTATCATTTCAATTAAAATGTTTGAAATTTATAACATTTGTTTAAATTAATTACCTTATAATTTGATACTTCATTATGGTTGTTCTATTTTTGGTAAGATTTGATCGTTCACTAAAAATTTAATAAAAGTGCGACAACATTGTCGCATATGTCGTTTTCATTGGCTATTCATTTAGTTTGAAAATCACTTATTGCATTTTAAAAAAAATATATATACAGGGTGTAATATTTAATACGAATCCTTAAATTAATTTTTCCAAAGCCAGTCCTGGAATTTTTTAGTTTAGCTAATACCAGTCAAATGCTTGATAGTGTCATCGAATGCCATAGTCTGTGGACTAGTACACATTTCGATGCGCATCGCCTCGCCTCGAATTTTCCCATTGGCTCTTGACCTGGAAATCTCTATTTATCGCTCAAACAGCGCATATAAATATTGGCGATTTTCAGGTCAGCAGGTCAGTTCCTCGCGGGCTCTCCGAGAGCTTAGTGCTCTCGGGGCTCTGCTCCTGTTCTATTTTCCATACTCTGTGGCTGAGAGTTATTTTCAACTTTAACTTGGTGTTTTTATTTCGACAATCCTTTGTCATGTAAGAAAATATCTTGTCTTTCTCAAGACAAGCCATCGGAAGACCACAACCTAATGTACCATTTTCGACGAGGAATTTGTTGTGTAAGAAATATCTTGCCTTTTTCAAGGCAAGACACCGAAGATATAAATATTTTCCGAGTCCATAACCCGAAAATGGACTTAAGTAGAGGAGCTCACGACGTTTACTCCGAAGCCCTCTACAGAGCACCCGGGGATATCAGAAGGTGGTTAGACCCATATTTGTTCCCCCGAGGTAACAATAGTAGTGTACTGTATCATGCAAAAATTAAAAAAATCAAATGAGCCGTATAAACACTACAGTAAAATGAAATAAATGGTCAATTACACAAATCACC
The DNA here is from genome assembly GCF_040954645.1 of Diabrotica undecimpunctata. NCBI lineage: Eukaryota > Metazoa > Arthropoda > Insecta > Coleoptera > Chrysomelidae > Diabrotica > Diabrotica undecimpunctata. The sequence goes on from NC_092810.1 coordinate 29,128,348, forward strand.
CTGTTAATTAATAAAGAAGAGGAGTTGACATTTTTTAGTGGCCACATAATATGCTCCCTGAGGGACTCTACATATGGTAGAAGTATGTAAAGTTCCTCATGACTCACCCTGTATGTGTTTTCATTCGGATTTTGCACAATACTTATATAGTATATTTTCATTCTTGTACTTGGTGTACACATTTTATGTGTACTAACAGGACGACTCTTTCTTTGGCTCTGGTTTCTTTTGCAACACCACTGTAAATCATCACATAGTCTAGTTTAATTTCGCTGTGTATCAACTTCAATGGTTTTTCACACAAATCGTCCATTGCTTTCCGCTTAACACCATTACTTAATTTTTGCCGGTTTAACAATATTTTTGATAAACTTTGATGGTTGTGGATAAACTTTGACACTACATTTAACTACACTGTTACAAATATTTCAGATAGAATAATAATTACCACCAAGGCGCATGGAAAGATCAATTCTCGTCGTGACAAAAAAGACAAAATAAGGAATCAAGACTTACGGAAAAGAACAGGTATCAGTGATGTCGTCGAACGTATAACCAAGCTGAAATGGAATTGGACAGGTCACATAGCGAGACTGAAAGACACAAGACGGACCAGAAAACTAATTGACTGGCGCCCACGAGAAGACAAACGCAGCAGAGGACGACCACCAATAGGCTGGATGGACAACATTAGACAAATTTCCAAGAAATGGCAACAAGAAGCACAAAACCGTGAAGAGTGACGAAAAATGGGAGAGACCTATGTCCAGCAGTGGACAGAAGAGGTTGCATGATGATGTTGACTAATTACCAATCTTTTCTAAAAAATATATAACTTGCAATTTCTAGAACGGAAAAAACCATTAAGTTTTTAACCATAAAGGCATTTTTAAATCATCTTTTCTGAAAAATATATGACCGGAGCGAATTTAACTGTGACCCTTTTCTGTAGGTTAATACAATTTGACCGCCGTGCCGGAGCAAACTGGTATATGCAATCAAAAACCTGTAAGTATAAGATTTTTTCGGCTGTTTTTTTTCTTTACTGGTATATATTATCATCTCACATGTAAAACTAGACATGCAAAAATAGAGATAAAGTGCTTTTTAATTTTTATTTTAATCAATTTTAACGACAAATAAATGACGTTAATTAATAATTGAATTAATAACACCTATATCTTACCTAATACAAGTTGTTTTTCTTATATTATGCTTCTGAGCATGAGAACAAAAATCTCCACCCATGTTCGCACACACATGCACACCTGTAGGTACAATTTTTACGCTCAACCAATTGGCTAGATCGCTCCAACAAGTAAATGGAAATTTGAGATTTTTAATTTAATTTTATTAATTAGTCGACGTTGAAAAGTTCTCGCTGGGATTAGAGGTGAGTGGCTCACTTTCAGGAACGGATCTTTTAGTGAATCAGTACAAAATTGTTAGTACAAAAGTATTCCGAACTTTTTTCTGCAGGTCGAACTGTGTTTTATAAACAGTTTATAATGGTAGGAGGGTTATACTACCAATACTTGGTCGCATGTACGGTATAAGCAAGAAATATAGTAGAACTTAGGTTTTGATAATTAATTGAACAACCCAACAATTAACAAGAAATCACTTAACCCCTAACTGGTATGGCGGGGTCATTTTAGACCCCAAAAAAATGGTTATTAAAATTCCAGAAAAAGGAGAACACCTGACAACGTCGCCGTCCAGCTATTCGTCTGTGGCGTTGAGTACATTACTTGAACGTAGTCGCTGCCGGCTGCAGTTGAATTTGTACTTTGTTGAGTGTTAGACGTCGATAGGGTCAAAATTGACCCCGCCATACCTTAAAAAGGCCAATTGTCAGTGATTTAGTTTTAAATAATTATGGCTAATTCAAGTGTCAGAACGAGACCCTTGACACAACAGGAGTTAGAAGACATAGCTGAACAGATTGGTGACAGCTATTTCGACATATTTGATGCAGAGACAATTGTTAGTGAGCATGATACTGACTTTGAAGCTGGCGATCAAAGTGACACTGGGAATAATAACGATCAAATCTTAGGTACCGAATCGAGTAGTGAGGATGACAGTAGTGATAACGAACAGCAAAGTTACTATTACGGGAGAAATGGAAAAAAATGGTCAAACCAAGCTCCTGCGTCGAGCCGAACTCGTGCAATAAATATCGTGTCACATGTACCAGGACTTGCTGGACCAGCACGAATAAACAAACCTATGACTCCTGCTGAAGCATTCCAACTGTTAGTTGATGATAAAATAATTGACCAGATTATTGAGAGAACCAACGAAAAAATAACCAGTTAGCAAACAAATTATAGAGATAACGCTTTAGGATGCAGTACAATAAACCACGTTGACAAAATTGAAATGTTAGCATTTTTTGGTCTTCTGTATTTGGCAGGCGTGTTAAAATCAAACAATGAAGATATAAATTCTCTCTTTGCAACTGATGGTACTGGTCGTGATATATTCCATTCCGTAATGACAGCAAAAAGGTTTAGTTTTTTACTGACATCTTTGAGATTTGACGATCCGCAAACTAGAGACCAGCGTATTGTAAATGGAGACAAGCTGGCAGCAATTTCTGAAATTTTTCACCATTTTGTAAATAACTGTTAAACTAATTATTCGAGTGGAGAATACGTAACAGTGGATAGAATGTATATAAAGAGTAAGCCTGAAAAATACAGACTCAAAATAATGTGCCTGTGTGACGCCCGTACTCATTATCTAATCAATGTCTTTGTTTATACTGGAAAACAAGATGCAGTACCTAATCCAAAAAGCTATCCATACCAACACTAAATATTCTTTCGCTCACTGCACCAATAGTAAATTCCAATCGCAATTAACTGGTGATAACTGGTTTTCTGCACTAGAGCTTGTTGAAGAGCTACGCCGCTGTAAACTTACTTACGTTGGTACTATGCGGAAAAATAAAAGAGATTTGCCAACATAGTTTTTACCGAATAATCAACGTCCGGTTTATTCATCTATTTTTGGATTTACTAAAGACGTGACCCTGGTGTCCTACGTACCGAAAAAAAAACCGATCCGTTGGTCTAGTGTCCAGTATCCATCATAACAACAAAGTATTGGAGACAGCTAAGAAACTACTGGATATTATAGACTTTTACAACATTACCAAAGTTGCGGTGGATGTACTGGATCAAACTTGTGCCAACTGTAAAGTAAGACAGCGTATTAGAAGATGGCCACAAGCTATTTAGCTTCGGATCATGGATATTGATGGTGTCAATGGACATGTTTTATATAACACTGCTAATCCAGAATCTGGGTTGACACGACAAAAATTCTTGATTGATTTAGGTAAACAGCTAATACACAATCACTTAGTTCGGCGTGCTGTTATGGTAAATATTCCCAGAGAATTGAGAGAACTTATTCGTCGAGTTGGCCACATCCCGGTAGACGACCAAAACCAGGCAAGGCAAAGAGCTTCTAAACGTGGGAGATGTTATATTTGCTCACGTAATGATAATAAACAATCACTTAGATGTAATAAGTGTGAAAAACATATATGCAAAAACCATTGTGTTACATCAAATTTTTGTAGTAGGTGTAATATTGAGTAGTTATCATCATGTTCATACTTGTTTGTTAAATTTTTTTGTATATAATTAAATATTTCTCATTTGGTTTTTGATCCTTTATTTAAACATTATTTAATAAAAATTTATTACTTTTTGAAAATACACGTGTGTTTTTTCGTTATTTTTTGAGATTTTTTACTTTGAGTGTTTTTTTAAGTCAACCCTATATTTTTTTTCTAGCAGTCAGTGATATATAATTTTTTGGTTTATACAGTGTTATAATCATTAATATAATACTTTTTTATTATAATTTGCTTAATTTTTTGTTTATTTACACAAAAAAATCCAAAGGTCAAATATGACCCCGCCATACCTTATATGTATTTTTTTCTTGCCATACCAGTTAAGGGTTGAAATACGTATACACCTAATTCATTTTCTCCTTCTTTCTGCGTCACTATCATTATTTAATTCAATTATACATTTATTTCCACCATTAATGTGGTAGTACCCAATCTTCTTAGATTATTCTGCATTTTGATCACTTTGGCAATATAGGAAAAATAATATGCTGTAGTAAAACTTTAAATGGCACAAATAATTGATTTTTAAAATCCCATAATAATCATTTCGTACTATTCCTAACTGAATCATTCAAAATTCGGATGATCCACATCTCTAATTGAGCTTCATTAATTTCTGTTTAAGATATTTTTTCCCTTCCTCGTTACTTTGTGTTACCTACCAGTTTTAATGAATTATAATTTTCATAGGCGTAACTGGATCTTGCTAATTTTCGCAGAAACTGTAACATTGCAGAGTTATTTACTGTTGCACCATATTTGATTTATGTTTTTTTTAAGAAAGTAAACATGTATGTTCTGCAGAAATAAGTTAATTAAAATTAATACTGCCTACTGAATATTTTTCTGGACGTTATTCGTAGAAATATTAATTAATTAGTAGATATTTGAAATACTGGAGAAAATATCATATTTAATTGTTAGTCTTTGGTTAGCTTTTCATAGGTTTACAAAAATCAGTTCGTTGATGGTTTTTTCATGCAACTGTCACTCTTTGACCAGATATGTGTGGTGCCAAAAGGCAACATAAGAGTGACATAATCCTTCTTAAGCTATTTTAAGCTTCTGTAGCCGTTTGATCAGTCCTGAGTGTCGTAATTTCCAACCACACGAGCAACTATTTCCATCGACTACTAATCTTGTCTGCTTTCATGGACTCAGTGGTCTTGCCACTGACTTTAATTATTCTAAATTTGATCTCTACTCATCCTCATGATATTCTCTACCGCAGTGTAAAATTAAAACACTTTTTATTATTATTTGTTCAACTTTTTTTTATTAGGTGTCATGAGTATCATACCAGGTCTCATCTAAATAAACAATATTTCGTTTCATTTTTCGATACTCAGTTATCTGTCTGATATAATTGTTTCTTAAAGAAATTACTCTAGTACTTTCCACTAGTGTCTGGCGCTTGTCTATAGTTTTGTACTTAAAATTATTGGCTTTAGGAAATAATCAAAGTGTCCTTGCTGAACACGAGAGAACGTCCTTTCAAACCAATTCACTTCGAAGGCTTTCAATAGTTGGAAAAATATTAGCAGCATACATTTTGTATATTTGGTTAGGCATAGGTTCAATTGAGTGCGGTTTTATTTGTCTGAATTTGCTACAATCTTTTCTCCTCTGTCTAGAAGATGTTTCTCTTATAACTTTGTAGCAGGTTGCTTTGGGTACTCTGGCTAAAACATGTTTCTGCAATTGCCTCTAATTTAGATAATTCAGAACACAGTCCTTCATAAACACGTTTCAGAATACGTTTGGTATAATCAAAGAGGTATTGAAACCATCGCTTATGTTTTACTACACAGCTTTGTAAATCTTTCAGTTGATTAGAGGGTTCCACTGGCTCTTCAGCTGCAGAATTATTATCATACCACGGACGCCACATTTTAAAAGTATCTTCGTAAAATGGTAAAAGAAGTTTAGAAAAAACACTGACGAAGTCATAACCAAACTCACTTGCAGTTCACTATTTGAATTTAACTGAACACTGTAGTAGTTATAGTTATACTAAAAATATTCTTGTTTCGCAAAATCTGATTTCGCTGGTTTAAAAATAAAATGTACTTACCTATCCAAGTGCAAAACATTGGACGGCCGAAACGTGACATTTCCTAATAAACTATTTTACGGTTTCGGTCGCTCAGGAAAATATTGTTATATCTTACCTGAAGGATGCATATAAAAGTCTGCCGATAAAAGATAACGCATTATAATTTTTCATAATAGCGATATCCGATATTTTGATTGGCTCTTGATCCACGTGAACTGATGAACAATTCGATGAAAACTTTAACTGGGTGACTGTCCATAGTTTTAAACATAATACCAGGCATATATGACTGAAAATATCGATGAAAATATTAAAACTTTGTATTATTAAACATCTCAGTCATTGATGACTTTGCAATTAATAACTGCTCCTAGTAAAGTATTTTTATTTCAATTTTTATTGCCTGCTTTTATTACAGATGCATATATTTATGCACACGCTGAACTGTTCTTGGAATTGAAGTCTTGTTTGGCAGTAGTAATTTAACGCTTTCAGTTGCTTGAAGAAGTTTTGTTCTATATATAGGGATTTTTCATAATTGCTTTCATTTCATTTACCATCTTTCCTGCATCTGCAGCAAAATGTTCTACAATATATGAATGTTCTTCGTTGCATTTGATGATATCTTCATCTTTTGTATCCACAATTACTTTGCACTTGTAATTATAACTGTTCCGACACTTCCAATGCACAATTCCAGATTCGGTTACCCAATTTTGAACAAACTCGAAATTTTGGTATATAACAGTCCTTTTCGAATTAGAACCGAAATCATACCTAAGGTCATTTGACATTTTAAATTTCTTACAATTATTATTCATAAAATTCTAGCATTAGTTAAAAGATCACTATTGTTTATCAATTTATGTTCGAAGACTGATTTATGTTATCATTTTTTAAGACATTCCTCTCATCAGCTATAACCAACCACAAGGCTTATTATAGTAATAGGTAATTACCCACTTTCCTTTGCTAATAGTTTACTTAAAAAGTTGGGAATTTCTAAACATGGTTATCGGCTTAAATATTTCACTAATTACTTTATTATTATTTATTTTATCTAGGTATATCATTTAAGGGAATAGTCTTGGGACCGACGCCATTAAACCTGGCATATGACGGGGTTAGGAACTGTATATACGGAGAGGGTATAACCTTCTTCGCATTCGCAGATGACCTCGCTGTACTGGTAGCGGCCCGGGATGAGCAAAATCTCAAATACGGGGTTCGGAATGCAGGCCGCTTCGTAAAGAAATGGATGATGCAGCACGTACTGAAACTTGCGACAGAGAAAATTCTGAAGGGGAAAAGGAACAGCCAAAGGGTTGAATTACAATGTGCGGGAGCATGTCTAACACCCAAGAAACATGAAGAGTACCTAGAAGTGACATTGTACCAGAATGGAAAATGGTGGAAGCACTTGCAGGAGGTGGCCGCTAATAGTGCGGCTGCGTTGAGGAGGGTAATGCTCAACATTGGGGGACTCAAATATGAAAGGAGGAGGGTCTTACATGGTGTTGTACAGTCGATCGTCCTCTACGCGGCACCAGTCTGGAGTGAGGCGGTAGAGATAACGGCCTATAGGAGGCTCATAACACGAGTGGACCGAACAAGTCTATTTCGAAAGGCATACGCCTACAGGACTATGTCTGCAACAGCCTTGTGGACCATCACTGGATGTGTTTCGTTGCATGTTTTGGCGGTGAAAAGGAAAAAGCTCTATGAGAGAAGAGGCCCAAACCTTACTATGACCGAGAGAAGACAGGAAACGGAACGGTCACGTTAAAAATGGCAAGAAGAATGAAACAACACGGAGTATGTGGCACAGTGGACAAAAATGCTGATTCCGAACATAAGAGATTGGGTGGACTGTGGCCACAGGCGAGTGGATTATTTCCTGACGCAGCTGCTCACAAGACACAGGTGTGTTAGGGCCTACCTCTCTAGGTTCGGAAAGGCTGACACAGATGAATGCCTGCACTGTAGACAGTCGGACACTGTGACACATACGATGTTAGAGTGTAACAGATGGATAGTAGAAAGGAACAGAATGGAGAGAGAGACATGTGTGAATTTTGTTACAGTGAGAGAAATGATTGAGAGAATGATTAAAAATAAAGCAGGTTGGACTTACGTACACAACTATATTCGTGCAGTGATCAAAAAAAGAAGAGGAAGAAAGACAGCTGGACCAACGGCAAAGGTAAGAGGGAAAGATGCTGGAAGTTGAAGCTAGAAAAGTGGGTCAGACTGTATGAGTTAGACTGCGTAAGTCATACTGTGGGGAAATGCCCTTCTGGGAGTGATGCCATACTAGGAGCGATGAGGATCTTCTACGCGCTACCTGGAACGAGACAGACAGTCTCCTTGCTGATGAATGGAGTGTTGATGTCGTTGAATGGAGAATGAATGAATAAAGGTAGTGCTTCGGAAGTGATGCCGGCCTTACAGCGGCCATTCCGCTTCCGGATCGCTGGATAACAGAGGAGGGTCTGGTTTAGCAGGTAGGCGTTTGGCGTAGACTCGGCGGCGGGAGGGTATTTTAAAGTACCTCGGGAACAATCGCCGGGAGTACGAAGAACGAATCCTGCACTAAGGTCAGTCCGGCGACGCCCTGAACAGAGATGTCATTTGAAGATTCCAGAGCCCCCCTCTATAAAGCTATAAAGATGAAAAAAAAAAAGGTATATAGTTTAAGGAACATCAAAAGGGACAAACTTTTATATTATATCTCCTCTTACAGATATATTATATTTGTTTTTAAGACACAATTTTCAAAATATATTTCTCCACGAATTATGAAATGTGTTGAAAATATTTTATCGTAATGTGGGTTCGTTAAATTGATAAAGGTTATTGCAATTGAGGGGTCTAGAAGCAAAACCAGCAATCTCCGCTTCGACAAATTTGTCAGGAAATAAAATTTTTTAATAAAATTTTAACGTTTTATTTTTTGTTATTTATATTTATTTGTACATTGATTTTATTGGCTAGTTATTCACAAAATTAACCTAATTATTTCATTAAATTTTAAGTAATTAACAATTTAAGTTTGAAGATTTCTGATTTTGCTTCAAACACTTGGAGATTGCCGATTTTGCAGAAAAATCAATATATGAATGCAAATAAAACTCACATCTTCCTTGAAACTAAATTTTCATTGAAAAAATCTTAAAAACATATTTATGAAACAAAAAGTTTTAAACAGCCAAATCTGAAATTTCATCACAAGCATCAGCTTCTCCTTCAATATGTTCAATATTCAATTCATTTTCTTCAGAATCAATAATGTTTTCTAGCATATCATTAATTGTGTTTAAAGCGTTATGGTAAAACTCTAGATTTAGAAGTTTTTCCACTCTTCCCCAAAATGTTTTTGTTAGGAGTTTATTAACATCTCGAAGTTTGAAGAGGTTAACTTTTATAGCCCCCAATTCAATAATAATATCAGGATTAATAATCCTGATATCTTTTCCAGCCTTACAAACACTTTTTGGTTTTCCAATATGAGTACCAAAACGTTTAATCCATTTTTAGTCTTGGTTAAAATAATATGTTTAATAATTGAAAACTTAAAGTGCCAAGAGGCAGTGCCTTTTTACACCCTATAGGCTTCTTCTTTCTAATTACCAACTTCAAAATTTTTTCCCATCCGAATTACTTTGCAAAATTGACTGACTACCTCATTGTATTGCTCTGGCCTGGTAATAACTTCTATTTTCTTCAATATTTGTTCGATTCTGTCAAAAACGTGATCGCTAGGAAGAAATGAGTGACCTGTGACTGGTTATATAAGTTCAACAGAATGTAAATGTAAAAATGACTATAATGCAATTTTTATTTTGACCACCGCATCCATCGGAGACCAACCTCAAAGTTTTAATGCCTTTAAAATTTGTTTCATTGGAGGAATGATGAAATAAAGCGGAACTTACCTCACTGGATCCTTTATGAAACTAATTTTCGGTTAATGTATACATGAAAATTTTTCCTTTGGTTTGCTTATTTTTTGACGATCCTTGTACAAAGCAAAGGTTATAAATATACAACTGTCGGCTATAGTAAAGCGTTTTGATACCGGACCTTTGGCTGTACTTGATTTTTTTGACAGTCGAAGCTTATTGTAATTAAATCATCTTTAGTCTCTTGTAGTAGTGAATAAAAATCCTCTGCTCTTAGTTTATGAATGCGTCTTTATTTTTATGCGCATTATTTGTTTCAACTTTGATTTGGAACTTTGATAACTGGAATAGCTTCAGTGTCAATTTTAAATTTATTACCACAGAAGATCATACAACCAAAACTATTTAACTCTTAAGCGATAAATTTAATAAATACTTACGAATTCTTCTAACAAAATCTTAATAACACTCAAAGGCGTTGCAATTTCGTCAAAGGCTGAAGCATGTAATACGCTGTGATCGGTCAAAACGGAGAATGCCGGTGTTGCTATTAGCGGACCGATGGAGATTGCTGTTTTTGCTACTAACCCCATTTTTTACGTTAAATATGCACAAGATATTGAGGAATTTGCTACACAATATTTTCTAAATATGTAGAGATGAACACAAAGATATGGAATCGTTTTCGTAGGAGATTATTGGTGAATACCAATGTGGCTTCAGACCAAAGAGGTCAACTATAGACCAAATACATATGTTAAGAGGTATACATGAAAAATGTGTTTAATATAGCATACCTATTTACAACTTGTATATCGATTTCAAACAGGCGTTTGATGGAGTAGATCGACAAAGCTGAGAATCTACAAAACAGTAATTAGACCAGTGGTCACATATGGATGTGAAACGTGGACCCTCTCAACCACTGATGAAAATCAACTGAGAATATTTGAGCGCAAAATACTAAGGAAGATATTTGGACCAACCCAATGCAGCGATAGTTCGTGGAGAATTAAAATGAACCACGAGCTGGATGAACTAATGCAGAGCGCAGATATTGTCAGATTTGTAAAATCACAAAGACTAAACTGGCTTGGTCACCTAGAAAGAATGCCAGATAATCGAGCTGTAAAAGTAGTCCAGAGATGGAAGCCCCAAGGAAACAGAACAAGAGGAAGGCCCCGTAAAAGATGGATAGACGACGTAGAGAGGGATCTTAAAACCATGAACATCAGGCAGTGGCGAAGGAAAGTATCCGACAGGGCCGAATGGAAGAACATTGTTAAGCAGGCCAAGACTCACAAAGGGTTGTAGCGCCATTAGAAAAAGAAGAAGAACACAAAGATAAAGATGGCAGCAATAACTCAATTTTGGGGAAAATATGGAGATTGCTGGTTTTGCTTCTATACCCTTCAATTGTTGCTGAATTGTAACTGCAATAAAAATTATTTCCCACGTTAACAAAATAAACAAAATAATTAAATTATAGTTTATTCGTCTTCCGGGTTTGGACCGTGTCATTTGTGAGTGACCCAAAAGTGGGTTCATCTCGACGTTTCGCTACAATTGTATGTAGCTTCTTCAGGAGAACAAAAAAGAAAACAAAAGACAGGAAGATGGGTAGTTAGCAACGGTAACTCAGTTACTCAACGCAACCAGAGGCGAATACTAACTACCAAGATGGGCATTTGGTCACAGTAACTCAACTACTTAACGCAGCCAGAGGTGAAAACCAAATGCCAGGACAGGGATTCACGTCCAACAGCTCAGAACACTAACGCGTCGAGAGGCGAAGAGTGAATCCGACGATTACTCCGCTACCGCTCTATTTATAGTCGCGGTGACCTGTCGTGTCGGGATATATCGGCACACTCCGTGACGCGAACGTCAAGAAGCGCGCGATGGCCAATCATGTGGCTGCATCGTGGTAGCGGGACCGGACGGCGGCTCTAGACTGAGATTCCAGATGGGAGACAAGTAGTATACTTCCTCTCGATTGATATTATGTGGATTTTTTCGGGTCTCTAGAGATTCGCGGATTTTCCTGGAATAAAAGAAGGGGCTCTTAGAAATAATATGGGTTTTTTCGAACAATATGGAATGACCGGTTTCTTGGCAGTGTTCTGCAACTGCAGAATGGGAGAAAAGACCTGATCGAATGCATCTTTGATGTTCTTGAATCCGAGTTTTGACGGAACGACCAGTTTCGCCAATATACACTTGTCCACATGAACAAGGAATAGAATAGACACCACAGGAAGATAGGGGCGGTAATGGGTCCTCAGGAGAGGGTAGATATTGTGAGATTTTCTTGGGTGGTCGAAAAGTAGTCCTGATACCTTCTTTGCGAAGAATTTTGCCAATCCTATCAGTGACACTTCGAATATACGGAAGAAAAGCCACAGGAGTATTACCCGAAGATTCTGAATTTGTCGTCCTAGGGTGTAAAGGGGGATGTAGATGTCGGTGTGTAATATTTTGAATTGTGGACTTGAAGTAACCGTTGGCGACAAGGGCTTTTTGCAGATGGCCAAGTTCTTATCTAAGGTTGTCAGGTTCAGAAATCGAAATGGCCCGATGGATGAGAGAGTTGATCACAGAATTCTTTTGGGCAGGATGGTGGTGTGATGAAGCATGTAGGTAACGATTCGTGTGAGTCTTTTTTCTATAAACAGAGTGACCCAATCGGCCATTGGGCTTGGAGGTGACTAACACATCGAGAAAGGGAAGGGACCGATTATTTTCTACTTCCATTGTGAATTTTATACTCGGATTTTGTGAGTTAAGATGATCTAGGAAGGGAGAAAGGGTATGTTGACCATGGGACCAGATGATAAATGTATCATCAACGTAGCGGAACCAGACTTTTGGTTTTAAGGGGTAAGATTCTAGGGCTAAAGACTCAAAGGCTTTCATGAAAATGTCAGCAATGACAGGGGAAAGGGGAGAACCCATTGGTGTTCCAGATATTTGTTTGTAGAAATTGCCTCTAAAAGAAAAATATGTTGAAAGGAGGCATTTTTCCGCAAGATCTGCCAAAACCAAAGACTTGTTATCATTGGTCAAGTGATCTCGCAGAACAACTAGAGAGTCATGTATGGGGATATTGGTAAATAGGGATGATACATCGAAACTGACGAGAATGTCTTGGGGATCGACCGTGAGGGAGGAGATTAAGGTGATGAAATGTGTGGAATTTCGGACATAAGAAGAGGTACGACCAGTATAGGTCTTAAACTGATTCGACAAGTACTTTGCGAGTTTGTAGGTAGGAGAGTTAATCGTAGTCACAATGGGACGGGACAACTATAAATAGAGCGGTAGCGGAGTAATCGTCGGATTCACTCCCCGCCTCTCGACGCGTTAGTGTTCTGAGCTGTTGGACGTGAATCCCTGTCCTGGCATTTGGTTTTCACCTCTGGCTGCGTTAAGTAGTTGAGTTACTGTGACCAAATGCCCATCTTGGTAGTTAGTATTCGCCTCTGGTTGCGTTGAGTAACTGAGTTACCGTTGCTAACTACCCATCTTCCTGTCTTTTGTTTTCTTTTTCTTTTTTGTTCTCCTGAAGAAGCTACATACAATTGTAGCGAAACGTCGAGATGAACCCACTTTTGGGTCACTCACAAATGACACGGTCCAAACCCGGAAGACGAATAAACTATAATTCTGACTCTGGCCGTGGAAGCCTACGATTTCAAAATAATTAAATTTTGATGTTACGAATTATACCGTTACGAATAATGACAATTACGAACTGTCGATGTTACGAAATGTCGCCGTTACGATATGTCTTGTCACTCCTTCACTCCCAAGTTAGAGACTCCTTCGCACTTGTTTGTAGTAGACACTCCTTCAAGTAGGTAACACTTGAAACTTGACAAAATAAAAACTGAATCTGTATCACGATTTCTGCAACAATTCAGTTAAAATAGTGTATAGTTTACATTATTTATATAAAAATTTTGATCTGCATTGAAACCATTTAACCTTTTATAACCAGAATCGGCAATAATTCACAATATTTCTTTGACAATATAATTAGATTAGTTTATAGCAACCGTTTCCAATAAAATGAATAAGATACAATAAATCAATAAAATATTTTGAGAATGTGTTTACCACAACCGTTGGCTTTATGTAACAAAAAAAAATGGAATCGGAATACCGAAGCGAACATGAATGAATAAAAGAATATGAATTATTTTCGCTGCTACTTCAATCAATTAATCAACATAATAGTAATTAAGAATTGTAAATTGCTGTTATTAGAATGCATAGGCGTGGCAACTATTATTTTCCCACAATTACTGAAAAAAGACGATTTTTCTGTAATGGAACATACACTTGAAGAGGTTTTTTTTAGAATTTGTACTAATTAAATACCAAAGAAACGTCGTAGTACGGACGGAGATTATGATATTGTGTATTATTTGATTAAATTTATCAGGGATATTAAAAATTAGAACCATACCTATACGTATTAATAATAAACTAGATTATAGAACTCTTGAAAAATATACTTCATCTAATTTACTTACCGTCGCACGTCATCCGCGTCAATGCCCGTGAGGTCACATGATACCAACACGAAATATTTAGGCGGTAGGTGTGTTCTTTTTTAGAATCACTTTGCTGAGTACACTGGCATTACAACCACTAGACATATTTCATTATATACGCGTAGAAATAATATTTAAAGATTTCTATTAATGTTAACTTAAATAAATACACAATAATATGTTTCATTTAATTTGTATAAATGCATTATAAAGCATTTTTATAAAGAACATTTCTTCGGAACACACTGTAACTGTAATCGAACGAAGGTGATATTTTGTCATAAATTGGTAACACTTATTTGACAGTTGCGGTGTTGACTAACGTTAATAAGTAATGAAAAAAGTGAAAGAAGTTATTCCATTTTACATCTTTATACGACGCATACAAGCGGCTCAAATTGTTTTTAATGTAGTAAAAGTTTTATGTAGTAATTTTAGTAAATTTTAATTGTTTTTGTTATTGTTATTTTTTTGACTTTTTGGAAGCTTTGTCCATAAAATTGTAAAATTTTCAGCGACCATAAAGCATATTTCTATTCTATATAATACAGTGATGGCGAGAATTTACGGCATCGGCAATTGTTTACGAAATAGTTAGTTAGCGTCAGTTAGTTAGTTAAAAGGTTTCAATTTAAAAAATAAACATACAATTCAGTATTCTGATTTACCGTCTGGTAAACGACCTGTACCTCATGGAACAGGAATCCCCATTCCTACACCGTTTCTTCATACTATTCAACAGCAACCATCAGATGAAAGTTCATACGAAAAACCGATGAAGATGAATTTAATACTGATATACATACAAACCTCAATAGTTTATCCAAGCCGAAATAAATGACTTATTAAGATCCACAAGGAAACTAAGTTCCTGTGTTTGGCTGTATACCATATATTAAAAATTTTGAATAAAATCCTTTGTATAAAAAGGTATATAAAAAACCCAGTTGGGCTATGTTAAATTGGCAAAACGTTTTCGGAATAAGTATTCCATCATCAGTACCAAGTTAATACATGGATGTAGCCACTAAATATGGGGTTACAAACCCTTCAAAAATTGCTAATTGAAATTTAGTTTACATAATGTCTGTTTTACAATTTAGATGGTAAAGTTACCGTTGGATTGGTAACATGGCGACATATGACTCTGCAATAAGTTGCAAGTCCTGAGACGGTATGACGGTCATACCGTCTCAGGACTTGCAACTTATTGCAGAGTCATATGTCGCCATGTTACCAATCCAACGGTAACTTTACCATCTAAATTGTAAAACAGACATTATGTAAACTAAATTTCAATTAGCAATTTTTAAAGGGTTTGTAACCCCATATTTAGTGGCTACATCCATGTATTAACTTGGTACTGATGATGGAATACTTATTCCGAAAACGTTTTGCCAATTTAACATAGCCCAACTGGGTTTTTTATATACCTTTTTATACAAAGGATTTTATTCAAAACTTATTAAGAGACTTAAGCCTATCGAAGGATCCTCACAAATGTATTTGTAAAATACAAAAATTTGTTGGCTTCTAGAATCACATTGTCGTGGTATAGGCATCGTGAAAAGAGTTCGGGGAATACTTCTCTCAAGAGAATTCACTGATGTATTGTCATAATATTTCTAAAGTAGTCAAAAAAAGTTCTAAAGAACCTAAAGTTTACAAAAAGAAACCTATAAAACGCAGTTTTCACGAAAAACAGAACGAATTTTAATAAAAAAACTGACAATTATTTAACGTAGATTATACTGCATTGTTTTTTTATGAACAACTCAATTTTTAGTGTAATTTTTTATTAAATATAGTTTCAGTAAATATTTTCTCAGTATTTTTGGCAGTTTCATAAAAAATGTCAAACACACTTTTCCGGAACACCTGACTTGCTGGCATAACCTAAGCACAGAACCAATTTACTATTATAACACCTATTATACTTTTTCGTGAAAAACAAATGTGTGTTTGTGTAATGACTAGACTTCGGCAAATATGCATATTGCATATTTTGCATATTGTGCATATTTTATGCAAATATATCATATTTTGGCATATTTGTATAAAAGTTTGCATAAAGTGCATAAAAGTTCAGATTTTTATACTGTATTTGAAAATTTTTAAACATACCAATTTATTTCAATTCTTGTATAAAATTTTGTAGTCATTTTAATCAAGAAATGATCTAAGTACGTAATCTCTACAGGTACAAAACATTTACAATTTCAAAGAAGATCAATTTAAGTAGCCCTTAACATTCTTAGAAAGTCTCGGTCACTGAGGCATTCAGTTATTGGATAATCGCTAAGGGTTCGCTCATTTGCATTTTATGATCTAATCTCCAAATCTATCTACAATTTATTGTATCTTAACAGCAGGTAAACGGCTAATAGTTTTGTTCCTAATTTAGGGATTTTCCAAAATCTCCCAGTTTATTGAATTAGGTACCTAAACATTTCTAATTTGATGCTAAGATTTGTAAATCATTTTTGTTTTGATATTCAAAGCGTAAACACTCGTTGTGCGTAATAAAAAGGAAGATTGTGATTTTATAATGCCTAAAACAACCAGTGCTTCAACTTGGATTAAACCTTATAAAGAGCTGTCTATGGATATGGGAAAAATCTACTGTTCAGTCTGTGGCAAAATTGTAAGTATCTAATATTTTTCTATTAAATATCTAATATTTCATACATACAGGGTGTTTCCAAATGACACTTACAACGTTTGACTGTAGATACTTCTCGAAAAATTGAACAAAACGATATAGTTAATGAGGGGTCAAACTTATTTACTTTTCGAGATACAGGGTGTTAAAATTAAAAAAAATTAAATTCTTTTAGTTAATAACAACAATAATTTTAAAACCAATAAACGTATTTACTTGAAATTTAGTACTCGTAGGTTGTTTTTAAATGAAAAATAGCTTCCTTTAGTGAGAAAAAATTGTCCATGGTACAATACAATGGTGTGTATTTAGAAAAATTTTTCACCTTTACTTTTTTTATGAAGTCAGCTATTCTAAAACACAATTATTTTTATTGTAATTGAATTAACAAAAAAAAAACTTTTGTTGAATTTTAAAATAAGTTATATGATGTACTAATGGTTAGTAACAAAAACTAATTTGTGGATTAATACTGCATTTAAAACACTTAGCGAGTGTTTTTTTTCCAAACCAGTTATTTGATTAACCAAAAACACCTTGTATATTTTTATATTTTAAAGGTTGGGTTAAAATAAAGGTTTTTATTTTTATTTATAGATAGCATGTGAGAAGAAATTTCAGATAGACCAACATGTGAGAACTGCTTCACACATTGCAAAAAAAGAAAAAATAGGAGGAAAACATCAAACTTCAATGGCTAAATGTTTCCAATCTACTTCAAAAAAATTAGATGAGCAAGAAACTTTTAATGAAGACTTGTGTCGCGCATTAGTGTCTGCAAACATACCGCTTTCAAAATTAGCAAATGTAAATTTTAGTTTGTTTCTAAAAAAATATTGCAAACTTAATGTTCCAAGTGATCGGTCTCTAAGAAGAAATAATGTGAACGGGCTATACTCGTCGGTGTTAATTAATATTAAGGAAGAAATTGCAGATAATTATTTTTACATATCTGTAGACGAAACCACTGATTCCTCAGGAAAGTATATTGCTCATTTATTGATTGGTGTTCTTAAAGAAGATACCTTACCAAAATCTCATCTTATTTCATGCCAGCAACTTGAGAAAACAAATGCTTTAACAATTTCGCGTTTTATACAAGAAACATTAGCAACTTTTTTTCTTCCGACAACTATTCCTTCTAATAAATTACTGCTTATTTTATCGGATGCTGCTCCTTATATGGTGAAAGCAGGACAAAATTTAAAAATATTTTTCCCAGATTTAATACATGTTACTTGTGTAGCGCATGGATTAAACAGAGTTGCAGAGGAAATACGAAAAAAGTTTCCTCTTGTAAATACCATGATATCCAGTGTCAAAAAAGTATTTCTTAAATCTCCTATAAGAATTCAACTTTATAAA
Organism: Diabrotica undecimpunctata; assembly: GCF_040954645.1. Taxonomy (NCBI): domain Eukaryota; kingdom Metazoa; phylum Arthropoda; class Insecta; order Coleoptera; family Chrysomelidae; genus Diabrotica; species Diabrotica undecimpunctata. Next base: position 29,146,547 of record NC_092810.1, read on the forward strand.
GAAATGCTACCTAACATTCCTCTTCCACCACAACCTATTTTAACGCGATGGGGAACATGGTTAGAAGCAGCTAATTTTTATGCAGATCATTTTGTTAAAATAAAGAACATAATTGATACGTTAACAGATGAAAGTTCCCAATCTCTTTTGGATTCTAAACAAAATTTTCAGAGTAACTTGCTTCAACAAGAACTTTCATTTATAAAATCAAATTTTAGTTTTGTTCAAAACACAATTACTCAGTTAGAATCACCAAAACTGTCATTGTTCGAAAGTACAGCATTAATAAAAGAATTTGCGTCATGTTGTCGGAACGTTAGAGGTAATATTGGAGAAGATATTTTAAAAAAATTTGAAGGTTCTATGGAAAAAAATAAAGGTTACCATATTCTTTCTGAAGTAGTCAGTGTTCTAGCTGGAAATATTTCGGAAACAATTAATTTAGAACCAAATGTTTTGGTTAGTTTGAAAAATGCTCCCGTTACATCAGTTGATGTTGAACGAAGTTTTTCCATATATAAATATATGTACTCAGACAGAAGCCACAAGTTTTTGTTAGAAAATTTTGAACACCACTTGGTCATTTATTGTTACCATAATTCTAAATAAGTTTATTCATACTTAAAAATGATGTAGTTACTTAAAATAAATGTAAATCTTAATGAATAGTAGGAAATATTTAGTTATGTACACTTTTTTTTTTAAATAAAATTGTTACTATTTTACGATTTTTTTATTTATTTGTATGCATATTTTGTAAAATATTTGCATATTTTCGGGTAAACACGTGCATATTTATGCGCATATTTTCTACATTTTTATTTGCATATTTGCCGAAGTCTAGTAATGACTATTACAATGTAAATCTCTTTGTGTCGTCTCATCGTACGAAACAGTTATCTCTCATTGAATAAATCTTCATAATATTCGTTCAAGTATATTTGCCTTTGAAAATCTCTATTAATTACCGTTCACTTCTTTGGTAATTTCGTTAATCTTCATTCTATCATCGTTTATCGATGAAAAAATCCATAATAAGTTCTACTTGAACAACCATCGCGATACAGTCAACACAGTAGACTCGAAATGATATATCTAAACCCCCTGTAGGTAAATAAGTTGGCTGTAGTACTTCGGGCCACGATGCATGGAACTAATTATTGGTCTTATCTAGAAGATATCTCGGGAAGATAAATGGCAGCATGTGTACGCACAATTTGTGCATGATCTTCGAAAACAACAGTACCTATTGCTTGATATAATTGCGGTTTTTATCGTTGTGGTGTGAAAATAAAGATTCTTGATTATAATTAAAGTTTTAACATAAATACGTGCAATTAAAACGAGTATTTCAAGCATAATGCATAATTCAAATGCACCAAATTAAACAACAGCCGTATAATTTTCTCAACTTTTAAATTATTGGAACTTGTAAAAAGTTCCTGATCGGTGGCATAATAACTTTCCAGTCTCATGTGGGAGTATGTCCATAATTTATCTGTTATAGTGATTTCGCCATTGCCACAGAGTAAAAAAATTGTAGAAGCAGGCAGTTTGAGGTGTGGGTGTCTATGTTATTATTTAAAGGGAACAAAAATGGGCATTTAAATAGCTATTTATATAAAGAAGGAGCAAATAAAATAAAATAAAAAATAAAAATAAAAACGTTTATTGCCTAATAAAAATTTTAAATGTCATTCATTTCATTCATTTTAGCCTTCTTTCTTTTTTCTTCGGCTTCCCGCTCTTGCACCGCCAGCTTCTTGATGATTTGACCTCTCGGCATCCTGGACATCTTTGTGTGGATTTATCCTCGTCTTCTTCTGTAGGTACTAATTTAAGGCACCGTACCTACTTCCCTGCATGGCTGTTTTCCGGCAACCATCCGGCTAGACCCTGATCAGATGGTCGATCAGTCTATGGGTAGTTCTATGCATCCTCTGGATCCTGTTATTCTCGAGGATGCCCCTGGTCTTATGGAGTCTTCTTGTGGCCTGGTGGAAGAAATACCTGGTCCTTTTCTCGGCCACCTCCCTCAGTGGTGTGTACTGGAGCCTTTCTCTGATGGTTGCATTCGTGATTCTGTTCTCCCATGATGTTCCGTCGATGATCCGGTAGCATGATGTTTCCGTGGCTTATAATCTTCTCCAGTGTGTCTCTGCTATGGAACTCCACACTGGTACAGCATATAGCATCACCGATCTATATCTATATCTATATCATAGGCCTGGTATAACTGAATCTTCTTGGCCTTGGACAGTGGACTGGTCCTAAAAATGAAAGGGAGAATTAGTCTTTTAGCTGCATTAGCTTTTACCTTAGTTTTTTGTGGTACTTGACTACTAGGTACTTGACTGAATCTTCTTCCTGGATCCTGTTACCTCCTACTCTGATTTGGTTTCGTGGTGGTCTCGAACTCTGGCTGAAGACTATGAATTGCGTCTTTTGGGCGTTGATTTTTATCTTCCATTTTTCGGTGTATCTCGTGATTTTGTCCAAGTGATTTTCCATATCCCTGATTATTCTTCCTTCGTCTTTTCCGGATGCATACACTGCTGTGTCGTCTGCATAAAGAGCTGTTGAAGTTCTTGGATCTGTAGGTAGGTCTGAAACAAAAATGTTATATAAAATTGGCGATAAAATGCTGCCCTGAGGCATTCCTTCCTGAATATCCTGGATTGCTGACATCTTTTGGTCCGCTGATACTTGAGAAGGAGCAAAGTAAGGAGTCGGCCGATATGTGCTCGACCGTTTTGCGCCCTTACCTGAAATCGGCCGGTTTGCGCTCTAACACTTTCTTAATGGAGATGTATAGCTAATTATTTTCTTATATAGACCGTTTTGCGCTCTCTTGTAATCGACGTTTAATTTTATTCTACCATAATGATCAGGTAACGGTTAGGCTAGTAAAATTAGGTTTAAAAAATCATAAAACTACAAAAAAATAAAAATAAACCATCTTCCCTTCACACTTTCATTCAGGCTTAGGACTGTCATAGTTTATACATAATATAAACATTAGCGTGTTTAGATGTTTTTTTTTATTTTTTCATTTTTTTTTTCGTTTTTTTAATTTGTTAATTTTTGTTTGTTTTTTTTTTCCAACTTTTTATACAGTAAAATACAAAAAATTCTTGGGAATAGAAAAATGTCTATTTATTGCAGCTTCTGGATATATGCCAATGTCCTTAAACACAACCTTACGTCCCTTGTATCTTTATATTTCTGTAAAGTTTTGGATATTCTTTCATCAAAATTAATATATGTTTTCTTGCGCCGCTTTGCTTCTAGATTGAAAGTAAATCGATCATAAAGGTGATCACAATATTCTGCTTCTTTAACCAGGCATTTCACTAATTGGAATACATTGGGATGTGGCCTTATTAATGTATTCAGACGATGATCCCAACCTTCGAAAACGTTATTACTGCGATGTCTTTGATCATGGCAATTCCACATTTCCTTGGTAATGTGAGTATTTTCTAACCATTGTTTGACAAAGTAGTCATAAAAGTGTTCCATTTTTTTAGAAATAGGAGAGGTTTCTTGAATGCATAACCAGCCATCATCGATATCCTCTATGGGTAGATACGCTAACGCAGCACACATTCTTATGTGCAAACGTATCTCTTCGTTGTCAGTGTATTCAGAAACAAGTCCAATATTTTGAACATTTTGCTATATACATTGATTGAAATGAAAATTACAACCAGAAATTTTGGCGTCGGGAAAATAATTTTCTAAGGCACCAATCACTGCCTGTTCAAAATCCAGTTTTATAAGAGATGGTTTCCAATTTGGTAGTTTCTCTTTCATTGATGAAAATAACATATCGTATGTCTCTTTGGTTTTGTTAGGAAGTAACGCAAATATCAATGGAATTGTATTTGTCTCCTCTGACGTACTACAAATATCGATATGAACGGTATATATTTGACTAAATTGCTTACTGCAGCTTTTGAATGTTCCATCCATAAATACAGTGTAATTACTGTTAACCAAAATCTCCCTAGCTTTGTTGCTGGCAAACACCAAGATTCTGTATCCCGAGGGAGTGGTCTTGTCGATAAATAAAAATTTCGTTTTGTCGCTCATTGTAATAATTTCTTCTGGAAATACTTTCGGATGCTGCCGCTGGATCTGTGAACAGCTTACGCGCACGTTTTCTACAATCGTTTAAACCACTTTTCACTGAAGACAACTTTGGGATGTCTGTCACGAAATCCAGTCCTTGACTATATAATCTTTGAAATTCATCTTGATATATTTTTGACATCGGAAATAACTATTGTCTTCCCTAGCTCTTTTTCGAGCATTGAAGACACACTGCTTCACTTCTGTCGCTGCAACACTCGGCTTACACAGAGTTCGGCTTCCTTAATTATTGTGTTATTATCCATAATTATGTGACCTCGACATTTTTCAGTTTTCTCTTGCAAACAACTCCAAAAAACCGAACCATCTTTATTTGTTTTTTTCACACTAAAACTGTACCCTTTATACAATGCACATGGTTTTCCCTTCGAAGTTTTAATAATTTGCACATCCATTTTTAAAACACTAACTCACACTGATTCACAATAATTCTTTATCCTACTATCTCAAAGAACGCAATAGAAATGATTGACCATCAAAATGGTCATTATCACGTAGAATTTTCAGGTAATTTTTCTGTTATCATACCCTTTGTTAATGACTTAAGTAGTTACCAGTTCGCATTATCAGGTAGAAAGGAAAGTTAGTTCCAGCGATCTCTCATTTTGGGAATTCTAGTTACTAATTATATCTAAACAATTAACTTCCAGGTAGAAGGACTATAAACAGAGATATTAAAGATTAAAGAACACTCTGTTGTTCAACAGTATTAGAAAAATTTAATAATTTTGTTAGTTTTGATTTGACATTTTTTTTTCAAATCTAAAGGAAAAAGATGTTTCTGTTTATTTGACATCTTAGTTTGTTCATTGCAGGTTCACCAGACTATAATTGTAGAATGAAATTAAAATTATATTGCAAGAGAGCGCAAATCGGCCGATTAAGGAAACTATAGTAGTTAGATATTTCTATTATGAAAATTTAAAAGCGCAAACCGGTCGATTTCAGGTAAGGGCGCAAAACGGTAGGGCGCAAACCAGCCGTATTCGCAAAGTTATACTTTTCCCCCCGAGAATCTAGTTTTGCTGCCCGACGCGTAGCGTAGGGCAGTAATCATTCAAGGGAGGAATAGGCACTTTACTCCCATGTTATACATATGATTTTTCCACCTCCTTCAAATAACAAGTCATTTTTTCATTTGTAAATAATTTATTTATATAACTAAGTAACAAAATTCATGAGAGAACTAAAACTAACAAGTAGGTACAGTAAACTTTATTATTATAATTGGATCCTAAATATGTTTAATTTGGGGTTAAGCAATTATTAATATTAATGATAAATGTGTAGGTTTGAGCAGTAACTGTTTGAATAGCACTAGAAGTGAGAGCCGAAGACAACGTAGTTTTCGCGATATTTTCAGTAACACTTTTATTATACACTTGGTATCCCCCGAAAGTACTCGTATTTGCCTGATTACAATCTACTTCTTTAACTTCAGTGATTCTCATAATTTGGTCCGAAATGTTTCGCTTTTTTGCAGGAGATTGGTCTACATAATCTTGAGCGATATTAGCAGATTTCCAACCTTCATGTTGCTTTAAAGCAAGAATATCTGCTCCAGAATTTGCAAGTAAACTTGTCGTGGTTTTTCTGAAACTATGCCCGGTATAATTTATGGCATTAGGCAGTTTTAAAATTTCTGCAACTTTTGTAGCAATTTAAGCAATAGAATTTTTACCAACCAGTTGTTTGATACATTTTCCTGCTGTATAGCTGACAAATAACCGTGACTAATCCATTTTAGGACGAAACGATAGATATTTCCTATAAATGTCAATATACTTAGGGCCATTTCCCGGTGAACGATTAACTACAAACGTTGTCTGCATATTTGTTTTAGTATTTGGTATATTTACTATTAAAATTTAATCTTTATCTTTATCTATCGACATCTGTAGTGACCACTTTGAAGAGCTCGTCACAGCTGCATGCTCCTGAAATTCCGAAAATGGGGAGAACCTACAAAAGAAAGAAAAAATAATTTTTATCTTCAAAATATGTTTTTACCCACCGAAAATTTGTACTCAGGAAATCCCGGGTAGAAAACATTTAAAAGGTGGTTTTATCCCACTAATAGAAATTTCAAAGTTGTTCCCCACCAAACTCCTTGGTGGGCATTTGCAATTATAATTTGAAGATAGATAGTAAGAAGTTTAAATCCACCCAGGGTAAACGCTGCGTTTATTAGTATCAACTTGAATTTAGCGAGGTCTCGACGCTTTTAGTTTAGAGTAAAAGCTTTCGCGTATTTAATATAGTTATTATGTGTCTCGCTTATAGTTTAAAGCTACACGTCTCACAAACGCTTACTGTTATTTAAGTTTATTAAAACTAAAGAAAACATCCTTAACAAGGAAAAGACAGTTAAGATTTTATTTCACGTATAGGGAGCTTGCGCATCCGTTTATACGTATTTCAGCCCAATAGGCATCATCAGAACGGCTTTCGCAAGCGCTCTGAACGTGAAATAATTCTTCTCTGTCTTAGGAAGCAACTATAACATGGCTTCGTATAGACGCAATGTAGCGACATCTGATAATAAAATCGTAGACTAATTTTCGAAACCAAATTCAAGAATTCCGCTTTAATCTGTGCCTTCTAAGAATTGCAAGGCAAAAACAGACGTTGATAAAGGTGTTAAGAGAGACATGGGGAATCTAAAACTTGCATTCCACAACATATCTTTTCAACTAAGCAAAATTCTTAGCGAATTGGTTTCTAGTACTCGTACAGAGTATATCGAAATAACAAGGAAAAGACAGTTAAGATTTTATTTCACGTATAGGGAGCTTGCGCATCCGTTTATACGTATTTCGGCCCAATAGGCCTCATCAGAACGGCTTTCGCAAGCGCTCTGAACGTGAAATAATTCTTCTCTGTCTTAGGAAGCAACTATAACATGGCTTCGTATAGACGCAATGTAGCGACATCTGATAATAAAATCGTAGACTAATTTTCGAAACCAAATTCAAGAATTCCGCTTTAATCTGTGCCTTCTAAGAATTGCAAGGCAAAAACAGACGTTGATAAAGGTGTTAAGAGAGACATGGGGAATCTAAAACTTGCATTCCACAACATATCTTTTCAACTAAGCAAAATTCTTAGCGAATTGGTTTCTAGTACTCGTACAGAGTATATCGAAATAAAAAGGAAAAGACAGTTAAGATTTTATTTCACGGACAGGGAGCTTGCGCATCAGTTTATACGTATTTCGGCCCAATAGGCCTCATCAGAACGGCTTTCGCAAGCGCTCTGAACGTGAAATAATTCTTCTCTGTCTTAGGAAGCAACTATAACATGGCTTCGTATAGACGCAATGTAGCGACATCTGATAATAAAATCGTAGACTAATTTTCGAAACCAAATTCAAGAATTCCGCTTTAATCTGTGCCTTCTAAGAATTGCAAGGCAAAAACAGACGTTGATAAAGGTGTTAAGAGAGACATGGGGAATCTAAAACTTGCATTCCACAACATATCTTTTCAACTAAGCAAAATTCTTAGCGAATTGGTTTCTAGTACTCGTACAGAGTATATCGAAATAACAAGGAAAAGACAGTTAAGATTTTATTTCACGTATAGGGAGCTTGCGCATCCGTTTATACGTATTTCAGCCCAATAAGCATCATCAGAACGGCTTTCGCAAGCGCTCTGAACGTGAAATAATTCTTCTCTGTCTTAGGAAGCAACGTCTGTTTTTGCCTTGCAATTCTTAGAAGGCACAGATTAAAGCGGAATTCTTGAATTTGGTTTCGAAAATTAGTCTACGATTTTATTATCAGATGTCGCTACATTGCGTCTATACGAAGCCATGTTATAGTTGCTTCCTAAGACAGAGAAGAATTATTTCACGTTCAGAGCGCTTGCGAAAGCCGTTCTGATGATGCCTATTGGGCTGAAATACGTATAAACGGATGCGCAAGCTCCCTATACGTGAAATAAAATCTTAACTGTCTTTTCCTTGTTATTTCGATATACTCTGTACGAGTACTAGAAACCAATTCGCTAAGAATTTTGCTTAGTTGAAAAGATATGTTGTGGAATGCAAGTTTTAGATTCCCCATGTCTCTCTTAACACCTTTATCAACGTCTGTTTTTGCCTTGCAATTCTTAGAAGGCACAGATTAAAGCGGAATTCTTGAATTTGGTTTCGAAAATTAGTCTAAAACATCCTTAGTTTATGTCCTAGTTTATGTCCTTTTGTGCTTTGCGGACTTGTGTGAATTGGAGGTTTAAAGATAAAAACTTTGCAGAAAAAAAACATTGACCAGATCTTAACACGTTAAGCCCTCTGTATACCACACTGATGCACTTCGTCGAATACTAGAAGAATCTTATTTCAGTGATTATAATATATCAGATCATCAAATGGACATCAATAATACCCAGTTTGGATTCCGAAATGGACTTGGAACAAGAGAGGAGTTGTTTGCACTGAACGTTATGTCTCAAAGATGTCTTGACATAAATCAAGATGTATTCATGTGTTTCATAGATTACAACAAGGCCTTTGATAAAGTGCGGCATGATCACCTAATCAGACTCCTGACAGAAAAGAATTTAGATAAACGAGACATCCGACTAATAGCAAATATGTACTACAATCAGAAAGCAGTAGTGAGAGTGAAGAATAATACCACTGAAGAAATTGAAATAAGGCGAGGTGTGAGACAAGGGTGTATACTGTCACCAACCCTGTTTAATCTCTATTCCGAAGACGTAATGAATAGAACACTCTCTGAGAAATCCGTAGGTATTAAAATAAATGGTGTTAGATTAACCAATCTGAGATTTGCCGACGACACCGTTCTGATCGCAGAAACACTTAAAGAGCTACAGACATTGGTGAATAAGATAGCAGACTGCAGCGAAAAATATGGACTATCTTTGAACATAAAGAAAACTAAATTTATGGTAATATCGAAATCAACACAAAATGTCCAAAATTTATATTTACGCAATGAAATTATCGATCGAGTTAGCAAATACAAATATTTAGGCACTTTTATAAATGAAGACAACGATAGCTCAGCAGAAATCAAAATAAGAATAGAAAAAGCCAGATCCATATTCACTAAAATGAAGAGAGTGTTCTGCGGAAGAGATTTGAGCCTTGAAATGAAACTTCGCCTGATGAGATGTTACGTACTTTATGTGGTGTTCTACGGAATGGAGTCATGGACGTTGAAAAATATTGATACCAAAAAATTAGAGGCATTTGAACTGTGGATGTATCGCAGAATCCTGAGAATATCATGGACCGAGAGAGTCACAAATGTCGAAGTCTTGAGAAGAATGAATAAAGAAAAGGAAATCATATTTACGATCAAAAAACGAATACTGCAATACTTGGGACACATTACATGAGGCGAAAGATATGAACTACTTCTAATAATTATGCAAGGGAAAATAGCAGGAGCAAGGTCCATAGGAAGAAGACAAAACTCCTGGCTAAAGAATCTACGGGAATGGTATAGCTGTAGCAGCAACGAATTGTTTCGGTCAGCAGTTTCGAAAATACGTATAGCCCTGATGATCGCCAACCTTCGGAACGAAGATGGCACTTGAAGAAGAATATATCAGATTAGGACTCTGATGCTGATTCTGCGCTATAACAGAAACAAATAGATATGCTCAACAGAAAGTAGTTGAGGGGATTGTAAATGAAACCATAACAAATTATTCGCGTTTGTGCAAATGGCAAAACACAGATAGAGATTGATTACTTCGTTTTTTAGAAGTTATAATGTGGATGGGATTAGACAAGAAACTGGAGTTGAAAGACTATTGGAGCAACAACAATCCACTTTATAAAAATGCGAGTTTAAGTTGCGGTTTTAGCAGGAACCGATTCGAGGTCTTTTTACATTGTTTTCACATTTCCGATAATGAAAATATTCCACTAAATAGCAGACTATACAAAATCTTACCTCTTATAACAATCTTGAATAGTAAATTTCAGAAAATTTGTACGCCAAAACATTCTCTCTGTACTGATGAGACATGGTGCCTTTTCATGGAAGGTTAAGTTTTCTTCAAAATGTACCTGAAAAAATTCATAAATATGGGATCAAGCTATTCAAACTTTATGAATCTGAAGGTGATACATATGCGGTGAAACTTTACGGGGGAAAAGAATTACCATCAGAGAAATCCTTAGCTTCTAGGGTAGTTCTGGAACTTATGCAACCTCTTTTAGGTACTCATCATCATCATCATTCAATCTTCGCTTATCCACTGCTGGACATAGATCTCCCTCATAATTTTCCATCTATTTCGATCTTGTGCCTCTTGCATCCAATTCCTATGACAATGTTTTAGATCGTCAGTTCAACGTGTTGGTGGACGACCTCTACTTCGGTAGGCATCATCTCTTGGTCTCCATTCCTGTATCCGCTTTGTCCATCTATTATCTGTCATTCGAGCCACGTGATCTGCCCAGTTCCATTTCAGTGTTGCTACTCTCTCTACTGCATCAGCCACCCCTGTTCTTTGTCGCAGCTGGCGATTTGGGATCTTGTCTCGTAGTGAAACGCCCAACATAGCACGCTCGATCGCCCTTTGACACACACGGATCTTTTGAACTGTTCTCCTTGTCATGGTCAACGTTTCCACACCGTAAGTTAACACTGGCAAAACACACTGATTAAACGTTTTTCTTTTAAGGCATATTGGTATATCAGACGATTTGAAAATATGGTTCAGCTTGCCGAAGGCTGCCCAAGTCAGTCTTATACGACGAAGAAGCTCAATGATTTGGTAATCTTTTCCTATGCGGATCTCACGACCTAGGTATTTATAGGCCATTGCCTGGTATATGGATCTTGTTCCTACGCATATATCTTCGTTGACTACAAGATTTGTCATCATCTGGGTTTTAGATATATTTATTTTCAATCCCCCTTCTAGCGAGGAAAGGTAGAGCTGATTTAAAAGTTCTTTGGCCTCATCTATCCTATCAGCGATTAGTACAATATTATTTTAGGTACTGGAAGAACACTATTCACGAATAATTTCTATACAAGCGTTGAACTAGCACATGAGTTAAACAGACAAAGCACACACTTTACAATACGCGTCAACAGGAAACGCAATCCAAATGCTGTCGTAAATGTCAAGCTCAAACTAGGAGAAATTAATCTTTACAGGGCAACACAAAAGTTATTGTCAGCAAGTGGAAAGATAAGAGAGACGTTCTCTTTCTAAGCACTAAGGATCCTCTTTCAATCATTGAAGTAAAGACTAAACGTGGAGCTGTTACTAAGCCATCGACTGTTGTCGAATACAATATAGCAAAAGCCTTTTCATCAAGAAACCTGATGTTTCGGACCAATAAGCGGCATAAAGTTCTCCCGTGCGTAGAAGTAACAAGTGGTACCGGAAAGTCGCTATCAAACTTTTGACTAATACGGCAGTTGTCAATGCGCATGTGCTTTACAAATATGTTACGGGTAACACAATACCTATTGCTTCTTTACGAGAAAAAATAGTTTTATCATTGCTACACACTAGCGGTGCACCCTAACCACAACAAGAACAATCCGCCCGACACTGCATCATAGAAAAAGAGAATAGAGGAAGATGTATACCTTGTCATAAATCGATGGAAGGCAATCCGCAATGAAAAATGCTAAGAAAATACATACATGTTGTCCAGGCTACCACTCAACTACTTTTATGTGTATTAAGTGTTTTCTTGATACCCATCCAAGTACTGTCAAGAAGTTAACGTAATAGAATATCATAATATGTATATTTGAGATGCAATATATTTTGTTCAAATATTATAAACTGCGTGGGACAAACTGGTGTACATGATCTGGACTAAAATCAAGAACAACAAATTTTATCCATAGACTGTGTGCACCATAAGTGACCACAATGGTTTTTCGTTGTTTTAATTGTCAGAACGTCAAATTGTCATGCACAAACAAAACTAATATAATTTTGATGTCGTATGTACAAAAAATTCTTTGGTCCAAGAAAAAAGGAGCGCATGTATGCTTTGGGGCTGAACATGTTAATTTAGTTATAGTAACAAAGTTAGTCATTAAATTACATATTTGTTAATGCTTGTATTTTTTATTTCCACGTTAGTGGGTGATCCTTTGAATTGGAATTTATTAGATTGTTTATTACGCTCTAAAAAACGGTAAGATCGCCATCTTAATTTATTGTTCATCTTCCTACATTTTTGATGGTCTTCGAGCCAGATTTTTAAATAATCTTTTATCACTTGTAGCTCTAAACGGTAACGCTTTAGTAATATTTTAGGCAACTGTTCGTATTACACATTTATGCCTATCACATACACAAAAATTTTTTTATCTCTTTTGATCAGGAACTATCGTGAACTTCCTCATTTCGTATTTTTTTCATGAAAGTCTAAGCTTGTAATTGTATACAACATTTAACGTCCATATTGGCAAGACTTATTTAAAATGTACTCAACCAGTTCGAAGATCGAAGCCTTCAACGTAAAGTGGTAATAAACTATGAGAAAGTCATGTTCGAGAAAAGAAGTAACAATCCAAACTTCTAAAAGCGACAGAAACTGGACACACGAAGCCAATTACCAGATATTACTCTAAATAAGTAGCTTAGTAGCTACATATTATTCTCATAGCAGAATCAGATATTCTCTTCGCGTAATAAAGATAAACTGTTTTACGGAGATGTATTTAAAAACCAAGTCAAGATTAGTAAACATGGGTATAATACTTTTAGATATATATGTATGTATTGTTATGATTGTTTATTTTAACTGTGATTTTAATTTATTGAGACAATAAAAGAATTATAACTTAATTATTATCAAATGTAAAATAAGACTCCTTATATTACCTGTGTTCGGTGGATTCAAAGATTTTCTAGTTGTCCTTTATCGAGATAGAGAAGAAGGATAATAATAAAAGAAAATAGTATATAACAAGCATTTAAGCATTCTTTATTTTATATGAAAAAGAATAAAACAATTTTCAAATTCTGCCGTTATCTTATCAATCAGCATACAAGAAAATAAATAAAATTTTTATAATAATAAGATTTTAAATCTACATAAATTTATAATAAGTGAAAACCAATTTTACTCTAACTTTTCTTTACTTGAAACAAAAAACAACAAAACTGTAACTTTGATTAGTCAAACAAAACTCAATTCTTTAAATTTGAATGATAATGACCATGATGTCAACACAGATACCAATTTCAATTGTACAAAACACTTACAGCTTTTTTTTCTTATTGAATTGTATGTTGGCACATACCCAGAAAAGTCTAGTCTCCTCAACGATGTGATCTCTTCTCTTTGGCACCTCGGCTCCTTCCTAACGTCTCTGCAAACCTCCTGCAGACTACACAAAAACACCTGATTCAGTTCTTCAAAAACTCAGCTACTTATTTATGACACAAGGACCTCCTTTTATCGACTTGATGCCGTAAAACTACTTTCACATATACTTCACAAAATGCCCACGGTAGATACAAGGACCTCTTTTATTCTACTTGTTATCTTCTTCTGCAAAACAATTCACTTTTTTTCACAATGCCGGTATCCAAACTCACGAACCACACCCTATCTTGTAACAAACGACTGTTTCCTTCGATGGCCAAATTACAACTGCCTCTCCCCGTCTCCTAATCAGACTAACCCCATTACCATTCAAAAACGAGTATCCAATCAAAAGCTCAAATCTTATTTACTACTGTTAATGTTTGTTCTAAAAATTCTGTGTATCATTTGGGAAGACCAAATTACTGTTTCAGAGAAAGAATAAATAAAAATTGATTTTTCTATCCTCAGTCTGTTAATACACAATCTATACCCGTTTCCAAAGATTAGAATATGGTCATTTAATACACAAACAATGACAAGATTAACTTTCAGGTAAAATGTCTTCTAATTCTACACAAGGGGGTTTTTTGATAATTTTGTTGGAAACGGAAGGTCGTTTGCCAAACAAATTTCTATTTTAATCTACACTAAATCTCATCTTAAATTACTATATACATTTTGTTTATAATGAAATCTTAAAATTTCATTCCCATGGATCTTTTTATTTATTTTTTTCTTTGGTTGGGAAAGAAGAAGTATGACAGTATTTTAATCTAATTGGAGTACATGTACAGGTCTAATAAAAAGAAAATCCAACAAAATAACAACACTTCATTAACAGATGCAGCTAATTTACTAAATTTTGCTTTGCATCTGCATGCTTTTGTATGTCTATAAAACACAGAAAAGTTCAGCCCATCAAAAAAAATTATTATCCTTCTTTAATATGCAAAAAGCTAAAAAACAGCAATTTGCTTTGTATATTTTTTACCGTAAAATATATTTAAATGTACTAATATGCACGCCTTCTCTAGCGCATTTAAAGATTACGATTGATTATGTCTATCTATGAAAAAAATTAGATTTCACGTAAAAATCTTGTACAGGTATTTAAAGTTTCTAAAAGATAATATATGCACTATAGTCCTTTTCCATCATATTGATAGCACATTATGTATGCAAATCCTCAACAGGTCAAAAAACCATAGGCGTCACCCTATACTTGTTTTGAAATAAATAAAAAAAATTAATATTATTTTAAGATGCCGTTAACAATTCATTATCTTTTAAAAAATCTTCTGTAAAATAAGTGTCCACTAATCTCACTATACATTTTTTGCGCGTAAAAAACGTCGGTATATATGCCACACGATTATTGTTAATTATACACGGGTGATTAACGAGAGAATTCAATGTTTCACGAAATAAATTAATGTAAACAGTAATTTAAAGGTGGTTATTGTTTTCTATACAAGTTATCGCCTGACACAAAAAGAATACCTTCTTTGAACGATTACCTGGAATTACTAATAAGGCTTCACTAATGTTAGTTTAAGTAGTTTTTATGCCACATTACAGCTTATGCCAATAATATAAATTAGAAATTGTTTGCATCTTCCATTTAGTTTGTAGAGAGAAAAATATAATATTAAATGTACACGATGCACTTGTAGCTCAACGCCCTTTAAGTAATGTTCGTGAAATCGTTAACATGTGTTCAAATATGACAGGGGTTGGAGAAGCAACAATTTATAGATTCCTAACAGAAAGAAAAGGAGGAACTGTTTCATCTCCCAAGAAGAGTGGAGGGAGTAAACCTTTGGAAATTGAAGAAATACATAAAAACATGATAAGACGCAGCGTCTACTAATTTTTTTTAACAAAGAATTTCCAACATTGGACAAAATCCAAACATTAATTAGAGAAAACGAAGAGTTACCAATCAGAAGCAACAAGAAATTATGGGGACTATTGAGAGAGATGGGATTTCGTTGGCAAAATAATAGAAGAAAATCCGTTTTAATTAAAAAAGATTACATTGTATGTTGGAGACGAGATTATCTAAGAACTATTAAAAAGTACCAAGAAGAAGGGAAAACAATTTTTTATTTGGACGAGACTTGGCTAAATGAAGGTCATACTGTACCATATCTATGGGTTGATACAAATGTGAAAAGTTCCTGTCAGGCATTCATCGAAGGTGTATCTACTGGAATAAACAATATTTCCGTTGGAAAAGGACGCAGACTCATAATAACCCATATTGGAAAAGAATACGGTTTTGTCAATGGTGGATTATTAAGTTTTGCCTCAAAATCAACCAAAGATTACCACGAGGAAATGACTGCTGACGTTTTTGAAGAATATTTTGAGCAAATGTTGGATTTAATTCCAAAAAATTCTGTCATAGTCATGGATAATGCTAGTTACCATTCAAGACTAGCAGAAAAATTGCCAACAACGGCATGGAAAAAAGGAGAGATAATCAAATGGTTGGATAAACACGCAATTGAGTACAAGGAGAATTCGACAAAAAAGGAATTATTACCTATTGTAAGGCAACATAAAGCAGCTTATAAAAAATATATAATTGATGAAATGGCATTAAACCGTGATGTAATTATTTTACGTTTACCCCCGTACCACTGTGATCTGAATCCGATAGAAAATATATGGTCTCAAGTAAAGGGTGAAGTCGGACGCAACAACAAAACTTTTAAATTAGAAGACTTACAATAATTATTAGAACATTTCTTATCAAAAGTAACTCCAGAAAATTGGAAAAATGCTGTTAGTCATGCTCACAAGGAAGAAAATAAAATGTGGAATTTGGATAATATGACTGATGCAATGCTGGAACCGGTAATAATTAACATTGGAGTTGAAGATTCCTTAGATTCTGAAGAAAGCAGTGAATCTGAAATAATGGAATTTGATTAAAATAATATTCATTTTTTTACAAATCGGCCCCTGTTACGGTCACAAATTATTTTATATATAACTAATAAAATAAACATCTTACATTTCTTGCAAATTCATTAGTACCTGTTAATCTCCATCACTCCGATACTGGCAACTTTATTTAGGTTTTAGTAACCCTCAAAAACTATTGTATTCTATTCTGCTTCATCCTTTATACCTGGTGGTCATACTCAATTTAAAATTGTTTTCCTATATACTTCTGTAAACTTGTTGACAAATATCTATTTTTCATTGAGTCACCCGTATCAACAGTTTAGGGATTTGCATACATAATGTGCTATTAATATGATGGAAATGGACTATAAAATGTACTATAAAATATGCACTTACCCAAAAATATGCATTAAATATGCATTTCTTTTGGAAAATATGCACTAAATATGCATTTTCTTTATAAAATATGGATACTGTCAATGAAACCATTTATTTAATAATGGTATATTAATTAATGTTTAATTTAATAATTAGAAAACAATATAAATACATTAAAAAACTAAATTGAGATTACTAATTAATTATTGTAATGAAAGTAGTGAAAAAGTAAAATACTATTCCATAAAATTATGGAAACAATTAATGACCAAATGGTTTTTAAAATTTTTCAATAAAAACTTATGACTTCTATCTGTGTACAATAGTGTACATATATTTGTAAATTGAGAAACTTCTTTCTACATCAACGGGTGTAATGGGAGCATATTTTAAACTCCCAAAACCATGTGTTTCTAAATCTATTTGTTCGCAAAAATTACGAACAAGAAGGTCAGCTACCTCAGTAAGTTTCTGAAAACAATTGTTTTTTTGAATTATTGTTTCAAATTTTTGAAAAATATCTTTTTCAGTGTCTCATTCTAACTATATTCCCCATCGTGTTAGAATGTGTTCTGGTGGAAGTGGAATATTTGGAAGTATTTCTTTATAAAGTTGAATTTTTATAGGAGATTTGAAGGGTATGTGGCATAACTTTGTGCTAACTTTTTTGCTCTTTAAGTTAGCTCTATTTGTGTTAAAAAATAATTATTTTTACCAAGAAAAGGTATACTTGTTAATAACTTCATTTAAATTTAATTTAATTTAATTTTTAAAAAATTAAACTCTTTTATGCTTAATATGAGGGAGTTAACAAAAGGAATCTTTTATTTTATTTCCTCCTTTCCATCGCTGAATCCGACCTGTTTTGAGGCATAATCCTGTCTATGAGTTTTGGAAGCACAATTTCAGTTTTTCTGTCCAAATGTCCTAGCCATCGTAATCTATTCAGGTTTTAGATATAAAATATGTAATATATGTGAATTTTATATTAGCAACGGATCTATGAATAAATGAATGATATAAGATAAATGATTGAATGAAATTAATAAATGAATATTAACTTTTTAAAGAAGGTGAACATGTAAACAGGTCTTAGCCATAAATCTTGTTATTTTTGTACACTTTGGAATCTTCGATACATAACTTACCAGGCATCTGACAGAAACAGTTTATGTCATTTGCTTTAAATACTTCTCATTTTAAAGGCAACGTTTATTAATAACTCTGCCAGTAAAATATATTCACATTAGCCGCTTCGTGTCGTTTGATGTAATAAAGTCCATAAGATAAGACGAACCAGAGGCGGTGTTCCCGTAAAAATTATCGAAATTTTCGTTTAGTTATGTCGTCAGAGATTTGACCTCTCAAAATTATACGAATAAGCTAAATTTTTCTGAGAATATCAATTTTGGGACCCTAAAAAAATGCCAAAAAATTTACCACTTTTACCCCCGGGCTTCCCCTATAACATTAAATTTTAATTTTGAGTTGTGTTAACAAAAATGAGGCATTTGAAACATAACTAAAAAACGCAGGGTTTAAACTTTAACATTACAAACGATCGCACGTCACGGGAAATGCTTACAAGAAAAGATTTTGGAATTAATTCGTATCACAAGTTGGGTACTTTAGAAAAACGTACTAGTTAAGGATAATTAAAAAGAGCAGTTTTAAACGTTTTTTAATGTGAAAGTTTAAATTCAGCGTTTTTTAAGCATCAAATGCCTTACAGTTGTTGCCACAACTCAAAACTAAAATTTCATCCTATATATTGTGAAGATTAGGCTCTAGTTATGAAAACTCCATAGTAGCCGGTCAATAAACGGGATAAATTGTATTGATCTCATGAGAATCATAAAAAATGGCAAAAATTGCGCCACGGTTATTTATATAAAAACTGCACATGAAAGCTGCACTCTTTATCTTTAAAACGCAACTGGATTTTTGTAGAAAGTACACTCTGGTCAAAAGAGATCGAATTTTTACCGTCGACCTCATACAAATTTTATTGAACATTAATTTAGCGAGCGTAACTGATATTCAAAATCGCCGATCGCTTCAAGCGTTGTTTCTGAGAAAACGGTTCATTCTACACAAATAATGCTAAAAAATATTTTTGTTTAAAATTATCTTAGCTACATTTTTTATTTAAAACATTTTTTTCTATAGCGTACACATTCTTGGTAAATAGTTTTTTTTTCTGTTATCCCCCCTTTACGAGCGTAGTTTAACGGGAACGCCAGGGAGTAAAAGTTTTTTGACGTCCAAAAATTGATACTCTCGGAAAAATTCAACTTGTTCATATTATTTTTAGAGGTTCATTGGTATTTTCGTCTCTGACGACTGGAGTAATAAAGATAAACCATTTTTCCCTTTTGTTGAATATAGTCAGATATACATTTGAATTGTTGCTGAAATGATCGCATGCGAATAGATCCATCCTAAATTTTTAAAACGGTAATTCGTTCCCAAACTGCTCCAGACGTATATAACCGCAAACAATAAAAAACTCTGTATGGTACAGCCTAATACATGGCACCACCATAGGCATATAATACAAGATAGACTCCTCGTTGTAATACCAGCCCGTTCCCCCAGTGCGACAGAGAAAACTGACGCAAAGCAGTTCCTGCATCTCTTTCTAATTTGCCAGGTTTAGCGACAACGTGACATATATGACCAATGAGAAGGTTGCGTGGTCGATAAAACCGGCCTATTAAAAAGAGATGCATGGACTGTTTTGAGTCAGTTTTTTTTGTCGCAGGTCATTTTGTTAGTTACATTGGTTATATGCCCATGTAGAGTGGTGGCTGTTAAAGTCTCCAGTGTATATTGTCGGTTGAACAAGAGTGACATATGCTGCAATGTTTAATGCCTGCTTTACAATATGTCGCGTCACCGAACTGACTCAGAGGGCTATGGAGTGCCAGATGTTGGGTGTCTCTCTGAGAGATCGAATCCATAACGAAGAAATACGACGTAGAATAGAAACAACAGACACTATGGAAAAAAATCCCGTGGCTTGAGTAGAATTGGGCAGGATATGTCGCCAGCTTATCTGTCAAATGATAGACAAAGCGTATAGTCGAGTGGAGGCTAAGACAAACAGCACTACGGATCAGTGGACGCCCACCAACCAGATGGACTGACGAGCTGAAGCATGTTAGCAATAACTGAATGCAAGCAGCATGAGACAGAAACAAATGGAAAGAGCTAAAGGAGACCTATATCTAGCAGTGGACGCATACAGGTTGATGATCGCCGTACTGATTATTGTTAGATGAAGCTGTTAGTCTATATCCAAAGATTTGGTCGCGGAGTTTTGATTGGAGGTTGTATGTAGAACCTGTTTCTTGGACTGTAATACCGCTAATTTTGCTAGGAGCTTACTAAGATATTAGCTCGTGCTTCGCGTGATGTTTGTATGTTTCATGCGATTTGTTTATACTCCGGTCGTCAAAGAAGAAAATGCCACTGAACCTTTAAAAATCATACAAACAAGCTGAATTTTGACGAGAATATTAATTTTGGGACCCCAAATAAGTTTCAAAAAAGTTTACCAGTTTTATCCCCGGGCTTCCCCCTAAATTCCCGCTCGTAGGGGAGCAAAAACGCAAAAAATCTATTTACCAATAATTTGTACGCCGTATAAAAAAATATTTTAAATAAAAAATGTAGCTGAGATAATTTTAAACAAGAGTGTTTATTAGCACTTTTTGTGTAGACTAAACCGTTCTCTCACAAACAACACTTGAAGTGACTGTCGATTCTGAACTTCAGTTACGCGCGCGAAATCAATGATCAATAAAATTTGTATCAGCTGGAAGATAAAAATTCTGTATCTTTTGATTAAAGTGTTCTATCGACAAAAATCAAGATGCGTTTTAAAGGTAAAGAGTTTAGCTTTTGTATGCAATTTTTGTATTTTGCCGAAAATAAACGCAGATTTTATAAAGGTATTAAATAAATAAACGTGGCGCGATTTTTGTCGATAGGAGACTTGGATTAAAAGATATTTTTACCGTCGAGCTGATACAAATTTTATTGAACATTGATTTTGTGCGCGTGAGTGACATTTAAAATCACGGTCGCTTCAAGCGTTGTTTCTGAGAGAACGGTTCATTCTACACAAAAAGTGTTAAAAACATTTTTGTTTAAAATGATCTTAGCTACATTTTTTATTTGAAAGATTTTTTTCTGCTGCGTACAAATTCTTGGTAAATCGATTTTTTTGCTTTTTTGTATCCCCCTACGACGGGGATTTTAGTGGGAAGCCCGAGTGTAAAAGAGGTAAACTTTTATGCATTTTTTTGGGATCTCAAAATTAATATTTTCTGCAAAATTCCGATAGGGGTCAACTCTTTGACGACTGGACTATTACTATTTGATTTGACTTTTACCCGGTTTATAGCTTTGCAATTTTTCTTTAACATATTGTTCTGGAATGTTTGATCTGTTATTATTTTTATGGTTTAGCAAAGCATTTTCGTATTGTTTAAAACCAGATCATAGCACGATCATCGCCGCAGTCAAACAATTATACAATAAAGCATCATCAAAAATCAAACTAAACAACACCTTATCAGAAGAATTTTCAGTAACAAAAGGCTTACGACAAGGATGCTGCCTCTCTCCAATACTATTTAAGATCTATTTAAATGAAGCACTAAAACACTGGAGAATATCATGTTCAGGAATAGGGATCCAACTTGACGACGATACAACATTATACACTCTACATTTTGCGGACGACCAAGTAGTAGTGGCAGCAGACAAGGAAGATTTAGAATTCATGACGAGACGGTTATTTAAAACATATGAAGAATGGGGCCTCTCTGTAAATAGAAACAAAACGCAATACTTATGCATCGGGAATGAAGTAGAAGATCTAATGGTCAACGAACATGAAACAATCAAAAAAAGAGATGGAGCAAAGAATCGTGAAAGGAAAAAGGGTTTAGGATGCCTAAACCCGATGCTATGGTCAAAAGAACTATCAAATCAAAGAAAGCATCTCCTCTTTAACTCCATCTTTAAAAGTATAGTGCTCTATGGATGCGAAACATGGCAACTTGAGCGACGCCTACTTGCATTGGAAATGGACTTCTGGAGAAGATCAGCTAGAAAATCAAGGCTTGATAGAATACAAAATGACCATATCAGAAATATAATGGGAGTCAAGTCAACCATCATTGACGAAATTCAAAGGAGACAACTGATCTGGTATGGTCATGTGAAAAGAATGGACGACGACAGGCTGACAAATCAAATTTTAAAATGGACGCCAAGTGAAAGAAGGAAGAGAGGAAGGCCAAAACAATCCTGGCTGGGCGGCATTCAGAAGGCAATGTCGGAAAGAAACCTTCACCCTGGCGAATGGAATGACCGACGTAGCTGGAAACTGGGAACCGGAAGGCGGAGAACGCTATAAAAAACCGGGATAAAAAAAAATTAAACCAGATTTGCAAGGTAGAAGATTAACTCCTTGCCTTTGACTTTTGGTGATTTCAATAAGTCGTTTGATTTTATTGTTCTTTGATTATACGAGTAAACATCCACATTTCATTTTGTTGGCCATAAAAGTCTCCCTCTTTTTATTCCTAATGCCTCTCAGTACACTTCATGACAATCTGTGTTTCGTTTCTTATTATCTTGTCTTCCTCAGATATCTTTGTAGTTCTTAATAATCCATATCTAATAAAAGCTGCATTCTTCTTTTAAAATTTTTTGTTAACATCTTTTGTATCCTATATAAAATAAATAGAAAAATGATTTAAGATGTTATGAAACAAGGATTTATAGTAAAATAAGGGAAGAATGAAGCGGGAATTCCGTAAGATTGTACAACCTCTTATTCTTGGTGACGCCCCTGTTCCAAAGTCTATAGATGGATATAAGAAATGTTAAAATGTCCAGGACCTGTTCTGATAAACATGATTTTACATATAAACTCGAGATACATTCATAAATTGACATAACGCGCATATATAGCAAGGCAATACATCGTTATTGGCTATGTACCATGTCTATAATTGCGGATATTACAGAAAATGCGGTTGATTTATAACAAACGTGGCTGATTTGCATTATTTTGTTGAATGCTTTTAAATTTTTATTATTTTCGAGAGAACGACAAACTTAGACCTTAACCATTAAATTCTAAAGTACAATATAGCATGCGATTTAGATTATTCGCATAGGTAATTCGAATAAAAGCTTTACGAGGCTATAAATTTTGTCAGACCACCCAGTATTTCATTTTGGAACGTGATCATTTTTTACTGATTTTAGATCTATGAAGTTAAGTCTATGGAACTGGTAAGGATTATTGCTTAATGATATCTAAAATGAGAGGCAGGTATTTGCGACTGTATTTTATTAATTTTTTTTATATATTGGCTTTGGCTTAAAACCTTTAGCCACGTAATTACATATAAATATTAGTATTCATTTATACAGGATTGTACAAGGACACTTTTCACGCTCAGGGATTCATCAGAGCGGCTTTATTGTAACAAACAAGACATAAACCACGGTTAGGTAGGTGGGCAACATATATGGTAAACATACAAAGGAAATGTTCACTCATACGATCAATTTTACACTCATACCTTTAATTTAATTTTTACAAGAAATATAATTATTTTAAAGATTTTTATATTGTCTTCACTTAATAAAAGATTTACGTTTAATGGTGTACTTAAACCCTCTTTTATCAATTCTTTTAGCAGCCACGTGTTTGTATTACAATGTAATGGGCACATGAAGAATATATGATTTAAATCAGCTATACTAGTTCCACACTCACATCGGTCTGTTGGGAGAACTCCTATTTTGTGTAGATGTTTCGGAAAACATCCATGATCTACTTTTAATCTTAAGACAGTCGACACTGTGTTTCTGCTTAGTGTGACATCTTTGTAAAATTGTTTTACATCTACAGTTGGTTGTAATTTGTATAAATTTGTGCCCCTGCTTTCACCAAACTGAATCCATTGTCTGGCCCATTTAAATTTAATATGTTGTTTGATATAGGCAAGTAGGTCACATGTGTTAAATTCTTCTATCACCATATGTGGGTGCTGTAATGGATTTTTAGCTATATAATCAGCAATAGTATTGCCCACAATATCTGAGTGTCCCTTAACCCATAGAAATTTAGTACCATATGAATCTGATAGTTTTAGTAACTGTTGAAAAATTTCTAATATGAATATATTACTATTTATTGTGAATTTAAAGTTTTGCAAGGAGTGTAATACTGATAGTGAATCACTGCATATGACAATTTTTTTCCACTGGTTTTCACAGCACAATTCAAGGGCTTTGTATATAGCACATGCTTCAGCAGAAAAAATGCTGGATTGGTTATTTAAAATAAATGATTTTTTAATCTTCATTTTTGGTACAAAGTAAGCACTGGTTGTACATGTTGGTGATTTTGACCCGTCTGTATAGATCACAATATGATCTGAATAGCCACTTAAGATTTCTTTAAGAGTAGTGTAGCAAAATTCGTTTTGGTATTTAGGGATAATAATATTTGTAGCTAGAACACTTGTTAGATGTGGTATATCCAACGATTCCCAGATAAGATTACAAGGGGAGTTTATTAACTTCAGTTCGTTGCAAGTTATAATTGCTCTTGCAAGTGGTGGTGAGTTTTTTTTAATGAAGTATGTAGATGTTAAATCAGCTGTATTTAATTCATTAATTATTTTTGCGTTATAAGTACCACGATAATGTTGGTTTAGGAAATATTTGCTTGCCAGATACGTAAATTGGTTATGCTAGCTAACCCATATACCACACAACAGTAATCTATTATAGATCTTATATAGGCTCGATAAAAATTCAATGCAATGTTTTGATCTGCACTCCACGATCTCTTATACACCATTTTAAGAAAATTAATATCTTTTCGCAGCGACCAATTGTATAATTAATATGTTGAGTCCAAAGCAATTTTCTGTCAAGTACGACACCAAGATATCTAAATTCCGAAACAATTGGAATATCATTACTATGTAAGGTTACAGCGTGATGTTTAATAGGGTGTTTTCTTGAAAAAAATACTACGGCACATTTTTACAGCACTACGACTTAAAACAGCTCCCTGCGGAATACCTTTTGATGTGATCTTGGGTCCAATAATATTGTGACCTACTCTTATCGATACTCTTCTGTCTTTGTATAGATTTGATAGTAAATGTGCTATCGATTTTGGAATGCCAAGAAACACAAGTTTACTATTTTATTAATGCGTATCTAAAAAATATGAAATATACATTAATACACACCACAGAAATATTTTAAATATAACTGATAATCAAAGCTCGGATTTATAGGTGAAAAATTGGAGAAGAAAGTGCCTATATAGGCAAAGATTTTTTTACAAAAGACAGAAATCCTAACATTGATACCTTATTATTTATTATACAAAGTAAATTAACTCAAAATTAACTTATAACACAAATATATTGACATAATATAACATTAGTAACATCCACAAGGAAACTTGTATGTAGTTGGCTGTAATGAATCACAAAAATTGTTATTTAAAAAAATCCTTTATAAAAGCGTTATAAAAGCTATATTAATATAAAAAACTATCGGGCTACATTGCAGAAAGTTTTCGGAATAAATATTCCATTATCAGTGCTCTCTGGATAAACATGTTTGAAGTTACTTAATGCATGGGGTAAAACCGTTTAAATGTAGTTGAATTAATTTTAAATTACATCTTTGTTGACTTGTTGGTAACTACTATTACTATCTACGTGGGAGTTTTTATCAATCCTGTGGGAGTTTTTATCAGTTCTTCTATCAGGCGCTGCTCTTTGCGAATGCGGGATGCTCTCTGGGTATTTTCAGAACTCATTCCCAGAGAATAGCAAGGCTACCTGACGTGGAACAAAAACTCACACCTGGCAGTATGTAGAAAATGCACACCCACGAAAATAAGGATTAATAAATTATACGATGTGACAGCAAACGAGATATTACTGGCAGGGTGTTAAGGAGGCGGGCCCCTGTCATACAATCGGCTACAGCCCACCAACAACAACAACCACAAGTGAGCCAAACAACAAAAAAGGCTCCACTCGCTTAAGGTGCTGCGCTGGAACATCAGCCGGCGCTCACTCAAGCGGGAAGACCGAGGCAGCACATGAAATGGTCTGTATCTATAAACAAAACAAAAATCGCGCTTCTATTATAAGATAAACCATTTTGAAAAATGATCGGCTATCGACATCTGTATGTCGAATTTTTCAGGGAGTACCAAGAGATTCAAGTATCTGAACAGCGAATAATAAATCAATACCGGGTGTTGCGTTCTGCACATACTATGACCTCAATATAACAATTGGGGTCATCAGAAAGTGAGGAGAAGATATTCTGTTCAATCCAGAACTTGCTGGTTTCCCCCTTTCGCATTGGATATGTAAATTCCAATAGAAATAATAAGCAAGACGATCGTATGAAATTATATTTAAAAATAAGTAAAATCAGTAAACAAATTATATACATTTAATTGCAACAACTCCTTTATATCTGCAATCAAAAATAGGTATTGTTACGATAAAAATCCTGGCCTAAAAATAACCGTATTATATTATGACTAATGCTGTTCTGTTTTAGAATATACGAGACCTTTCGAATAGCTGGCATAAACTCCAAGTAATAAAAAAACTGGTTCCATTCGAATCTTCCGGAATTAGGCCTGTCCATTCGAGGCGAAACCAGGTCAATTGAGGTCAAAATCCATGGGATTCTAGAGCAGCTGTTTTCGTATAAATATGGAGGAACTTTTATTTTGAAAACAGTTAGTTAATTCTGACGACGCGCTCGCGATAAAATGTTACGTTCGCTTTTTAATAAATTATGTATGTTTAGTGAAAATAAATAAATATCAGTCATTGTGCTTTTTAATGAATTAAGATAAGAACAAGACATTATAAATTAAAGACTTAACAATTAATAAATTCACAACAAATGGTGTCAGAACAGTGGAATACTTAAGATAAATTGCGAAAATAAATTACAAGTGAATATAAAATAAATTGTGAAAATGGCTACGATTTATGAGCTGACAGTGACTAATTTAAGAAGACATCTTGAAGACAGAGAATTAGCTTCTACCGGAAAAAAGGCTGAGTTAGTCCAACGACTAAAGAACGCTTTGCTAGAAGAGGGACTAGATCCAGAGACCTATATATTTGAAGATGCTGTCCTCTCGTCGATTTCGAAAGTTTCCGGCGACATCGCATCATTGGAGAACAAAGTTTCTGACGATATTTCGAAAGTTTCTTCTGATGTAGCCAAAGTTTCTGGTGATGTAGCCAAAGTTTCCGGCGATATCGCTTCGTTGGAAGACAAAGTTTCTAACGAGATTTCTTCGCTGGAAAGCAAAGTCTCTGCTAACATCTCTTCGGAAATCTCTAAAGTCACTTCTGAGATGTCTGCCCTCGACGATAGAATATCTTCGTTAAAAAATCAAGTTGCTGCCGATATGTTGGCCTTCGAAGAAAAGATGAAAGAAATGGAAAGGAAGATGGAGGAAACAGGGACAGCAGAGAGAGGTAACAATCCGATTACAGTGGAGATAAAAGAAGACGAGACGAAATGTAAGTTGGAGACACGGCCGAAATTTGAAGGAAGTGGAGGTTCTATTCATGTTAAAGTCCCAACTTTCGATGGAAAATCGTCATGGAACAACTACATGAAACAGTTCGAATCAGCCGCAAGAGCAAATGGATGGTCTGAAAAAGAAAAGGCGGTAAACCTGACTATCGCTCTTCGAGGAGATGCCTTAGATGTGCTTCAGACCATAGCCGTAGAGGAGACCGATGATTTCGAACAACTGAAGAAGAGGTTAAATATGCGATATGGCCACGAACATTTGGAGCATGTATATCAGTCGCAGCTTAAAAATCGTAGACAGAAGAAAGATGAGGCTCTTCAAGAATATGAGGTAGATATTGCCAGATTAGTACGATATGCTTATCCAACAGCTCCCGAAGACATGATGGAAAAATTGGCCGTTCAAACGTTTATTGATGGTCTTCGTGATCATGAAATGCAGAGAACACTACGACTAGCTCGTCACAAGACGCTGGTTGATGTCTTATCCGCCGCCCTCGAATACGAGTCAGCTACGCAGGCCTCTGGCGGGTACAGTAAAGTTAGGACTGTAAAAGAGGAAGGAGATGAAGATAAACTTGACCAGCTCGTTAATATGATAAAAAGCATGACATACAAGAAAACGAAGACCATCAGATGCTGGAATTGTGGCGAGATAGGACACGTACGAAGCTCCTGTAAGCACCCTAGGTACGACGCAAATCAAGAAACTCACCATCAGGAAAACTAGAACGGGTCAGCCTTAGGGGGGCAGCCTCGACCCAGAACTTTTCCAAAGACCCTCTCATACTAATAGCTTCTTTGAAATGTCGTGAAGATAGTGTATATGTAGATGGAGACATAAATGGTAAAAAGCATACGTTGTTGGTGGATACCGGAGCGACCAGAACCATTATACGCCCGACAGTTATAAACAGCCGAAAGAAACTGTTACCAACAAGGTTGCGACTTCGGACCGCTACAGGTGAAAATGCCAACATTCATGGAGAAATCCAGGTACAATTGGGAATTGGAGCAGAAAAGTTTGTCCATACTGTTATAGTTGCTGACATCGAAGAGGATGTTATATTAGGAATGGACGTAATGAATATGCATGGATTCCAATTGGATTTTAAGAATAAGGTAATCAAAGTTGGCAACGAGGAAGTATTTCTCCATCCACATAATGACAACACTGTGCAAGCAGCCATTAAAGAAGATACAGTCGTGCCTGCGAGAAGCGAAACGATCATAGTAGCGCGGCTACAGGGAATTGTGGACGAAGGGAGACCTGTTATGATGGAGCCTTGGAACCACGACGATGAGGTTGGCCGTGGAATCATAATTGGAAAGGAATTGGTGACTTCGGCTAAAGAAATTCCTGTGAGACTTATCAATGTCAACGACTACCCAGTGACCATAAAGAAAGAGACAAAAGTAGGAACTTGTGTACCTGTGACATCCATAATCCGTCAGGCGACAACATCTGATAATTCCAACGATAAATTCGACCAAATGGTTGCAGTTGCAGGACAGTCTCTAAATCAGATGGAGAAAAGGAAATTAAGGGAATTTCTTCGGCAGTATCGTGATATTTTCGTACCGAAAGGAGGAAAGACGGGAAGAACTACGGTTGTTAAGCATAAAATTGATACTGGTAATGCTAAGCCAATTCGTCAAACAGCTCGACGATTACCACAGGCGAAAAGAGAGGAAGCTGAAACGATTGTTCAGGAAATGAAGAAAGACGGGGTGATAGAACCTTCTACGAGCCCATGGGTCTCTCCGGTGGTCCTGGTTAAGAAGAAAGACGGAACGACGAGGTTCTGTGTGGATTACCGTTTGCTGAACAACGTTACCAAGAAAGATAGTTATCCTCTGCCTCGGATCGATGACACATTGGACACATTGGCTGGAAGTAAATTGTTTTCTACTTTAGATTTGAAGTCTGGATACTGGCAGGTAGAAATGGACCCAGTCGATAAAGAAAAGACAGCCTTCACCACAGGATCTGGATTGTGGCAATTCAACGTTATGCCATTTGGACTTTGTAATGCTCCTGCGACATTTGAGAGGCTTATGGAAAATGTGTTGAGAGGGTTATCTTGGAAAACATGCCTGGTTTATTTAGATGACATAATCGTCTTGGGGGAGACATTCGAAGATCATTTGAGGAATTTAGAAAACGTTTTTAATCGACTTAAAGCTGCCCAATTGATGCTAAACCCCAAGAAGTGCCAGCTATTTCAAGGTAAAGTCAATTATCTGGGTCATATAGTCAGTAAAGAAGGAGTGGCCGTGGATAAGGGAAAAATCGATTCCATTAAGGAATGGCCAAAACCAACTGACAAACATCAAGTGAGAAGTTTTCTTGGACTATGTACTTACTACCGGAGGTTTATTAAGAAGTTTGCAGATATCGCTAAGCCATTAACGCGACTTACAGAGGAAGCAAGAGAATACCGCTGGGATATAGACTGCCAAAATGCCTTTGAAACGTTGAAAAAGCATTTAATAACCGCACCAATTTTGGGGTATCCACTGCCAGAAGGAGAGTTCATCTTAGATACGGATGCAAGTAACGTGGGAATTGGAGGAGTGCTGTCTCAGATTCAAGGAGGACAGGAACGAGTCCTCGGATATTTTAGTAAAGTCCTTTCAAAACCTGAGCGGAATTATTGCGTCACGAGAAGAGAACTTCTAGCAGTAGTTAAATCAGTAGAGCACTTCTACCAATACCTCTATGGCAGAAAGTTTCTAATCCGAACCGACCATGCCGCCCTTAAGTGGTTGATGCAGTTTAAGAATCCAGAGGGTCAGATAGCCAGGTGGATCGAACGACTCCAAGAATACGATTTTAAGATTGAGCACCGGGCCGGAGTTAGCCACAGAAACGCTGATTCTCTTTCCAGAAGGCCATGCTCAGCAGAGTGTTCCCACTGCAACAAAACGGAATCCAAGGAAGCAGCAGTGCTAAGAACGACGATTGTCAACGACGACTGGACGCCTACTAAGATCAGGGAAGAACAAGAGAGAGATCCAGTTATACAGAAAATCCGAAAATGGAAAGAGGAAAACCGTCGACCACCTTGGCAGGAAATATCAAACCTATGCTCAGTAGTTAAGACGTATTGGGCCCAGTGGGACTCATTTATCATCGAAGATGGCTTGCTTAAACGAGTCCTGGAAAATGATGACGGTTCAGAGAAGAGAAGACAGTTGGTGATCCCAAAGAGCAGAATAGCCGAAGTACTTCGTCAGTTACACGACAGTCCATCGGGAGGGCATTTTGGTGTAAGGAAAACCCTTCAGCGAATTCGGGAACGGTTTTATTGGATGAACAGTTCCGACGATGTAAAAGACTGGTGTAAGAAATGTACTATTTGTGCCACGAGTAACGGGCCTTACCGAAAAAGGAGAGCTCCTATGAGACAATATAATGTTGGAAGCCCGTTTGAAAGAATAGCTTTGGACATCGCTGGGCCATTTCCAGAAAGTGAAAATGGAGGCAAGTACATGCTGGTAGTAATGGATTACTTCACTAAGTGGGTCGAGATTTACGCACTTCCAGACCAGAAGGCCGCCACCGTTGCAGATAAGTTGATCCAAGAATATATCAGCCGATTTGGAGTGCCTTTGGAGATCCATAGTGACCAAGGCAGGAACTTCGAAAGCGATCTATTCCAAGGAATATGTGATAGACTAGGCATGAAGAAAACAAGAACTACAGCATATCATCCGCAATCTGATGGTATGGTAGAACGGATGAATAGGACAGTTGGCAAATATTTGACAAAGATGGTGTCCGATCATCAGCGAGACTGGGACCAATACCTTCCGTTCTTCACAATGGCCTACAGATCTGCTGTTAACGAATCAACAGGCCAGACACCAGCGAAAGTCCTATTCGGACGCGAAATGCGACTACCTTGTGATCTAGAGTTTGGGTGTCGACCTGGAGAAGATGTAGCAGGTGAAGATTATGTGATCGAATTACGAAGAAGAATGGACGATGTACATGAGTTGGTCCGTTCCCACCTTCAGATCGCTAGCGACCGAATGAAGAAACGGTACGATACACAAGCCGAAAAGGGTTGCTTTAAGAAGAACGACAAAGTATGGCTGTATAATCCCAAGAAGCGAAAAGGTTGTTCTCCCAAATTGCAGCAGTTTTGGGAAGGTCCATACCTCATTATGGAGAAGATCAACGATGTCATCTACCGAATAAGCAAGATTCCGAAGGGAAAGCCGATGATAGTACACCATAACCGGCTGGCGTCTTTCGAAGGTGACCACGACGTAGATGAAGAAGTGGAAGTAAACCAAGTCCACGATGTGTCTGACCTCACGTTTGAGGAATTCATGGGTGCCTATGGAGGTACCGGTAAAGCGAGACATGGTGTTACCACTGAAGAAAAGCAAGATCTACTAGCGCTCCCCGATGACTACTCGCTGGCCCTCACCATCCCGGCCAGTATCAAAGACGCACCAGGGTTGGCATCCGTCTTTCGAAGGAAGTTTGGTCGAGTTGCAGAACTTCAATGCCAGGTGCCAGCTCCCGGTAAAACCTTGAAACTCCAAGATGCATCACGTTACCTTTTCTACCTGGTAACAAAAGACACTGCCCGTGACCAACCTACCTACCGAGATGTATGGGAAGCCTTACTTCAATTGAGAGAGCACGTACTAGAGTCCGACGTGCAAAAGTTAGCCATGCCAAAGTTGGAGTGCCGCCAATTAGATTGGAGGGTTATCCGAAATATGGTGGAGGAGATCTTCAAAGACACCGAAGTCCAGGTGTTAGTCTGTTGCAATCCGCATAGTTACTGGTGCGGAGAGAAAACCGTCCCTTGTCATTTTTATACAACTGGAAGTTGTAAAAGAGGGTCCAGTTGCCGATACCAGCATACAGTTCCGGTTCCAGTCCCGACAAGGTTCCAGGAGGAACCATCTTTTAAGAGGGGGGCAATGTTACGATAAAAATCCTGGCCTAAAAATAACCGTATTATATTATGACTAATGCTGTTCTGTTTTAGAATATACGAGACCTTTCGAATAGCTGGCATAAACTCCAAGTAATAAAAAAACTGGTTCCATTCGAATCTTCCGGAATTAGGCCTGTCCATTCGAGGCGAAACCAGGTCAATTGAGGTCAAAATCCATGGGATTCTAGAGCAGCTGTTTTCGTATAAATATGGAGGAACTTTTATTTTGAAAACAGTTAGTTAATTCTGACGACGCGCTCGCGATAAAATGTTACGTTCGCTTTTTAATAAATTATGTATGTTTAGTGAAAATAAATAAATATCAGTCATTGTGCTTTTTAATGAATTAAGATAAGAACAAGACATTATAAATTAAAGACTTAACAATTAATAAATTCACAACAGTATCTAAAATACGATACGACAGGCAATACCAAAGTCAATGCAATAGAATACTTTTGTGTATATATAAAGGGAAACAAATCAAACAAGATTATAAATAATAAGCATAGTTAGACATATCGATTAATAGTAAAATAAAATATACAATTAAACTATACAGTAAACACGCTAAAATGAATGTTTATATATACGTAAAATGTTATTTTAAAAGTTCAAATCACGACACAAATGCGAAATAGCACAAGATGAATTTCTTAACAATATGCATATATCAGTAAACAGTACTTGATATGCAGCAATTTAATTTTTGCAACAAATAGTATAAGGTGTACTTTACCCCATGAAATGATAGCATCACTGCTATCGCAAACGACGTCTTCAGTGACATACACAGGAACCACAAAGTTGATAATGCACCACCCTTACTGCATTTTACGACTCTCTCGGCCGCAAGACCGATACCAAGTGTCTCATATACTCTTAACCAACACACATACACATATGTGTTGGTTCGAAGATAAAATTCGACTCTCTTTTTGTATATGGAATGCATCCCCTATTGTGTTATTTCGTAGATGGCTCGTTCTTGTAAATTAGTTCTTAAAACCGTTGTGCCGTTGTACATGCAATCTCGTGTAAATATACTATGGGGAGAATTAAAACTAAAAGTCTGTTAATACATTACATAAATGTTTATATATCGTTGCGAAACTGCAACACCGGGTAATTATAAGAAACAATCCCATTTCAGAGACTAGACCAAATACCATCAGAAGCAAAGTCGAACAAGAAATTTACAATTAAGAGTTAGTTGTAGATCAAGTTCCTTATGAAATCCTTAATTAGCAGATTCCTGACCTTCTCATACAAAGACCTGAACATGTTATTACACAGTAGGACAACAATGAGTTGCACGATATCCTGGTAAATAAATTGGCAACGTGCCGTACAGGAGTTTGTGAAAAGAGTAATATAGCTATATCGATCATATCTTAATAGTAAACATCTTTTTAAGGCATTAGCTACTGAATTGGTATTAAAAAGGGGGCAAAACCGGATATAGAAAGTCTTCAGAGGAAAGTAAGAACAATTCTTTTCTTTTTTACGTGCCATCTCCAACAAAGGTTGGCAATCAACACTGTTATTTTAACTTTTGACATCAGCCTGAAGGAGTTCAGTTGAGCTGCATTCAAACCATTATCTGAAGTTTTTCAGCCAGGACATTATTCTTCTACCTATGATGCGCTTTCCTTGAATCTTTGTCTGCATTATTAGTTTTAGGAATTTATATCTGTCACCAGGTGTTATATGACCCAGATATTGTAGTTTTCTTATTTTGATGGAATCCATAATCTCCCTGCTGTTCTCTATTCGTCTTAGCACTTCTTCATTGGTTATTCTGTCTGTCCAGCAGTATCTCAGCATTCTTTGATATGTCCAACTTTTAAATGCTTTCAATTTATTGAGACATTGTTTATTTAAAGTCCATGTCTCTACACCATACAAAAGAATAGAAAATACTCATCACTTTAGTACTCGTTTTAGGCTGAGGTCTCTACAACATAATATTTGTTTCATATTATTGAATGCATTTCTAGCCTTTTCTATTCTAACTCTAATTTCTTTGGTATAATCGTTTGTTTCATTAATGTTTGCCCCTAAATAGTTATAATTCTGAACTCGTTCTATCGTCTTATTATTTATGTGTAGATTGATGTATCTTATATATTTTTTTTTGATATAACCATGAATTTTGTTTTCTTTATGTTTTCTTTTAGTATTGTATCATCAGCATATCTAATTTTACGTATGGGTAGACCATTTATTTTTATGCCTGCTACTTTATCTTCTAATGCTTTTTTGAATATTTCCTCTGAGTATGCATTAAACAGTGATGGCGACAAGACATAGCCCTGTCTACACCTCTTTTAATTTTTAATTTATTAGTTATTAAATTATTTATTCTTATGGCAGCTTCTTGTTCATAATACAGATTATTTATTATTCTTATATCCCGTGTGTTCTTTGTTCTCAGTAGTTTTATTAAGGGATTATGTTTCACTGTATCGAATGCCTTGCTATAATATAGGAAGCATACATAGATGTCCTGATTTACATCTAAACATCTCTGTATTAGCACATTTACTGCATATAATGCTTCTCTGGTTCCCTGAGCATTTCTAAATCCGAACTGAGTTTATCCAATGTCTTGTTCTAACTTTTTACATATTCTACGATGAATAATCTTTAGGAATATTTTTATTATGTGGTACATTAGACTGATCGGTGATACTGATACGGTGATCCCAACATTGTCTGGCGTTTTTCTTTTTCGGCATAGTCACGTATGTTGATAGAAGCCATTCTTTAGGTTTTGTATCTGTTCTGTATATGATATTAAATAATTCCCAGTTTTTATTTCTTTAATTGTGTATTTTACTTCACTTTCTGTTATTTCTGGTCCAGCTCTTCAACAAAATATTCGTTATCTATTTTGTCTCGTTTGTCGTTAAACAGCTGTTCTATATAGTTTGCCCATACCATCAATTTGTTTTCTGTACCCATTACTGTGTCTTCGTTTTCATCAGCTAGTATATTTTTATATTCTTGTCTTCTATCTGAAATAAAATTCTTTTATTTTCCTGTGTAAACTAAAGCTGTTAAGTTTATTTTGTAGCATTTCTATATCATCACATTTTTCTTTTAACCGATTTTCTTTTGCTATTCGAATTTGGCGCTGTATTTCGTTTTGTGTTTTCTGGTACAATGATTTATTTTTGTCCTTATATACTCTCCTTTTGTTCATAAGTTTGATATTTCGTCCGTCATCCAATCTTTTTCTTTTCTTTGGTTTTGCGTAGATACTTTTTTGAAGGTTCTATTAAGTCAGCCTTTATTTTTTCCCAGTTTTTGTTGATGTTTTTTTCATTGCATTTCCCTTCAACCTGTACGGTGTTTAGACGTTCGTTTATTTTTTTTTGATATTTTTTCTGATTTCTGGATCTCTTAGTGCATTTAAATCAGTTCTTTCTTCTTTTGCTGTCTTCTCTATTCTTTTCATTTTAATTTTCATATGTGCTACTAAGAGATTATGATTAGATGCTATATCTGCTCCAGGTTGTGTTTTGACTGCAGTTATACTATTCCGATATCTTTATTTGATCATTATGCAATCTGTTTGATTTCTCATTATCTGCCGCATAACAGCTCCCTAAGAACTCTGTTATACGAGGGCTATACAGTGCTGTTAACGAGACATTAGCCTCGTATAATATAGTCCTGAGGTAGTTTTTAAACGAATGATTAATAAACTATAATTATAGTTTATAATAAAAAATTGAGCTATCATAACAGTTAAAATATCCTATGCACATTAGTATCTCATGTACATGTACCTCATAGACGATTGACGGAAGGATATAAGAATCATATATATTGATCATTTAAGCAAATTGCTTGAAACAATGTCAATTGGAGTATTTCGCAGATTAGCGAACATAGTTTGCCTTAGATTAATGGTGACCAACGTCTGGACCGGATAAAGTTGTTTATGACAAATGTGAGTTCGTTTTTAAGTTGCTACTTCTCAGCATCATATATTTTGCCTTGTTTTTTTTTCTTTCCGGTCTCCTTGTGGCCGTATCTATTTTCCTCGTATAAAAAAGTAGGCGAACCTTCCGAAATGAAGCAATTAATCGTATTGACTTTAAAAATATAAATCTTATTAGTAATAACAATAATAATAAAAGTAATGACTTGATTCCGGTTCCGTGACATAGGAATTAACACGAAAATTTCACCGCGGACGAGTTGATCCTTCGTTAATTAACTGTTAACGAATTGCTCGGACAAGAAAGAGGCGTGCCCAGAAACTTTATTTATTTTGCTGGACGAAGAACCGCGCGGATGAAAAAACTGAAAAAGAATACGACGTAGCAACGAACGAGCGGCGAATCAAGGTGCTTAGATAGGTGATTAGATTTTAATTATGATATTTATATGAAGCCGTAATATTCATTACTGGTATGAAGATAGGATCCAGGGGATACGGTCGGAATGCGCCGAACGCCAGACATTCTTGAAAGTTTTGCAGACTATATGGGCAAAAATAAACACCGCACATACTCTAAAGTTTATGGCTATTTACTGTATAGTATTACTTTTTTTCAGTAAAATATCACATTTTTTAACGACAGATTTTTCTTCGTCGTTTCGGTTATCGAACCTAATAGTCCGGGAAGCCACTGCGCATCCACTACGAAAAATACTTTGTATAAATAATTTTACTTGAAAAGGACCCCTTTTAACAAATTTATATGTTGTCAGTTCCAAAAGTGCGTTAAGAATTGTTTAATAAACAATTTTTTTTGAACAAATTGCAAAAATCGGCCTTTTCACCGACGAACAAAGAGTTTTTTGGGGTTTTTAGGCCATTCTGAACAAAAAAGGTACTTCGTAACTTTTCTCTAAGATGCGCAGTTTTTGAGTTATAAACGATTTAAGTTATGAAAAAAGCCAAAAATGGCCATTTTTAACTTCAACAAACGATATGAAAAAAGGAAAATTTTAATGTTGCCAAAGGTCACAAATTTTGCTACGCCTGGAATGACTGTTGGGTGGATCGAGTAGCTTAACAGTCTTTCTTGCCGGTCTCAAGCCCGGATAAAGGAGGAGGGTTAAGCGGAAGGCCAACAACCTGCCCTTATAAAAAACAGTCTGTTAGGAAAACTGCAAGTTTGACTCGGAATCGAACAGATACATATGGAAAACGACAATCGCAATGGAAAAGAACTTTGAATGTTGGAACATGGAATGTTCTAAGTTGGTACCGAACGGGAGCAGCTATATATGCAATAAAACAGTTAGAAAAAGTAGGAATGGACATTACGGCAATACAAGAACTAAGGTGGCTAGATACGGGAAACATAAAAATAGAAAAGGCGATCATTTTCTACAGTGGAAACCAGACAGGAAAACACGAATTTTTCACAGGTTTCGTAGTACGAGAACAAACAAGACATGCAGATAATATGTGGAGACTTCAACGCAAATATTGGCAAAGAACCTAACCTAAGACCGACAATAGGACAACACAGCCTCTATAATATTTCAAACGACAATGGAAAAAGGCTCATAGAGCTAACAATATGCTTGTAAAGTCTACTATGTTCCAAAATAAAAACATTCATAAACAGACTTGGGTCTCTAATGACCACTCCACGAAGAACCAAATTGACCACGTAATTATCGATGCTAGACATGGAAGTAATATGCTGGATGTAAGAAGCCTCAGGGGAGCAGATGGAGCTACAGAACATCACCTAGTAAGAGTAAAAATCAGGTAGAGAATATCTTTAGAGAAACCTAAGGCCAACGAAGCATTGGGATAGCGGAACACCGAGAAAATGCAAAATGAGAAAATCCGAGAAAATTACAAACAAGAAATTAAACAGCATCTAAATACAGTAGACCAGAGCAATGATGGCGAAAGGCTGTGCAGAAAAAGCAGGAAGAGAAGAAGGAAATGACTTGATAGAGAATGTCAAGAAAATCTACACGACAGACAGATAAAGCGAAACATTATGCTTCAACAAGGAACAGCAGAAAGTAAAGAAAACTATGCAACTTTACGCCGAGAAACAAGAAAATTAATTAGATAGAAAAAAAAAGAAGTACGAACAACAGAAATATGAAGAAAGAGAAAGGAATAGGCAACAGTCAAATAGTCATAGATTTTACAAATCAGTGTCAAACGAAAAGAAAGGCTTTAGACCTAGATGCGTCTCTGAACTCAGAAAAAATGATGAATTAATAATAAATAAAGAAGAACTGCTCCAAGCATGGCAAGAATATTTCAAGACTTTACTAAACATACATCAAGAGGAAGAACATGGAGAAAATATATATTTTGGGGTGGACCTGCCGGTAGAGGACCCCAAAATAGATGAAACATTGCAAGCAATTACCAAACTGAAGAACGGAAAAGCTCCAGGCTCTGACAATATACTGGCTGAATTCCTTAAGTACGGAGGAGAAACTCTACGTAGACAAATACACAAACTAATAACACTTATATGGAACGAAGACAAAATACCAACAAAATGGCACGAAAATGTAATAATCCCATCCATAAAAAGGGAGTCAAAACCGAGTGCTCTAATTATAGAAGCAAGTTGCATAGTTTTCTTTATTTTCTGCTGCTCCTTGTTGAAGCATAATATTTCGCTTTATCTGTCTGTCTTGTAGTTTTTCTTGACATTCTCTATCAAACCCTTTCCTTGTTCTCTTCCTGCTTTTTCTTATTATTAGTTCTGCTGACTCCATAATTGATTTTTCCATTTGTTGCCACAGCCTTTCGACAGCATTGCTCTGGTCTACTGTATTTAGATGCTGTTTAATTTCTTGTTTGTAATTTTCTCGAATTGCCTCATTTTTCATTTTCTTGATGTTCCACTGTCCCAATGCTTTGTTGGCCTTAGGTTTCTCTGAAGATATTCTCAACCTGATCTTTGTTCTTACTAGGTGATGGTCTGTATCTCCATCTGGTCCCCTGAGGCTTCCTACATCAAGCACATTACTTCCATGTCTAGCATGGATAATTACGTGGTCAATTTGGTACCGCGTGGAGTGGTCATTAGAGACCCAAGTCTGTTTATGAATGTTTTTATGTTGGAACATAGTAGACTACAAGCATATTGTTAGCCGATGCTAGATCTACTAGCCTTTGTCCATTGTCGTTTGAGATATCGTGGAGGCTGTGTTATCCTATTGTCGGTCTTAGGTTAGGTTCTTTGCCAATTTTTGCGTTAAAGTCTCCACAGATTATCTGCATGTCTTATTTGGGGGTTTTCTTAAGCGTTCTTTCGAGTTGTTACTAGAAGTAATCTTTAATATGTTCGTCTTTATCTTCTGTCGGAGCATATGCGGATATAATTGAGATATTGTACCATTTTCCTTTTAGTCTAATATAACAAAGTCTTTCACTAACTTATAATACTGTTCAGGTATTCTTTTCGTATTATGAAACCTGTGCCAAATTCGTGTTTTCCTGTCTGGTTTCCACTGCAAAAAAGTATCACCTTGTCTATTTTTATGTTTCCCGTGTCTAGCCACCTTAGTTCTTGTATTGCCGTAATGACCATTCCTACTTTTTCTAACTGTTTAATTGCATGTATAGATGCTCCCGTCCGGTACCAACTTAGAACATTCCATGTTCCAACATTCAAAGTCCTTTTCCATTGCGATTGTCGTTTTCCATATGTATCTGTTCGATTCCGAGGCAAACTTGCAGTTTTCATAAAATACTGTTTTTATAAGAGCAGGTTGTTGGCCTTCCGCTTAACCCTCCTCCTTTATCCGGGCTTGGGACCGGCAAGAAAGATTGTTAAGCTACTCGATCCACCCAACAGTCATTCCAGGCTCAGTTCATAATATACATAACTATAATTTATAATATATATAAATTTCAAATTGATTTACCAAAACATTTTGATTAAAAGACTTCTAAAATCTTCATAAATCTCCTGCTATAGTTTTTTTGAAATGTTTTTCTAAAGCCTGCTTCTTTGATGTTATCCAAGAAATTCCACATTTTGAAGAAACGGACAATATACCCCTTGCCCATCTTCTTCCTACAGGCCGTAATTTTATGTATGGATGAATTTGCTTCCATTGACAGTATTATACCTACAGAGAGAACTAACTTCAGTATAACGGGCATGTTGAAGAACTGCGCGATAATGATTCAAAACAAAAAAATTCTGATAATGGTGATAATAACGTTTCTTATTAAATACCTACGTTATATATAATTTAATTTTAAAATATCTCAGAGGTAAAAATCAAGATAACTTAAAATTCTTCTTTTCCTTATTATGAAGTCTTCTAACGAACGTTAGCGATCACTTCTTTAAACGCTTCCCTATATTTTTTAACGTGAAATATCTGTTTAACACTAAGGTAAGTCGAATTTCTGATATTACCCAGCCAAGATTTCTTCTTTCTTTTCAAGCGTTTTCTTCCCCCTAGTCTTCCTCGTATGATGACGTGTAGAAGAGAGTATTTATCGTTTCGAAATATGTGGCCCAGATATGTTTTTCTTAATTTAACTGTGTTTATAAGCTTTATGTCTTGCCCAGTTCGTCATAACACTTCTTTGCAGTAGAAAATTATGCTTGCAAAGGGTCAAATTAGTTTAAAAAAGCATGCAAAAGTATACTAATATGGAGAGTATCCTGAAAAACGGTATATCCATTTGCAAGAAAAATATTTATTTTTCTTTGAAAGCAACTGTAGCATTTAGCATATTTTTAATTTACGTCTATCCCGGAAATCGATAGTATTCCAAGTAGAAGATGAAGATATTCGCACTCGATATCCCGGTACTTATTACCAGGGAGATAAATAAATTAGATGGGCTGTTACTTTGTAAGAATAATCAGATTAATTTAATAATTTATCAGAAATTATCTTTCCCCATATCAGATAACATATTTTCCAATCAGCAGATACGATCTTTAAGTACCTTGCAATTTTTGTCGCATCCGTCAGATCAAAGCATCTTCGCTGAAACTGAGGTTAATGATCAGTAGCGCATACTAAAACCTTATCAACGGGGTAATAAAGATTTTTGTAATGGCATATCCGTTGTAGATGGAGATAAGATCAGATTGGAGCGGCTTCTTTTTAAATGCCGTTAATTGATAGATGGGATTAATTTTCAAGGCAACAATATTTCTGCAATTTATGCATTTATGCATTATTACAATAAAGCTCGAAAAAAGTACTATCAAAGACTTTTATCAATCACGCTGGCAGAAAAGTTAATTATCAGGTTAATTTTTCTAATACTTGTAGTAGATAGTCTAATCCTAGAAGTAGATTTCTATTCATAAAAATTTGTGTTGGTAATTATTTCTTTAAAAAGTCAAATCGTTTTTAAATATTTTTTTGTATATTTAGAATGTCTGATTATGTACAAATATCTTGTTGGTTGGTATTTACAATATGTCCAGTTTCTAACCAATCGAATCGAGCGATTTTGTAACTGTATATTATCACTAAGTGGAAAGGAAGGGCCTGGAAAACTACGGTTACTTATGAATTCCCACGGTGCCTTACAGAAGGATTTCGACCAGTCCATTCGAAGTGCCCTCTGCGTATGTTCCATCTTTGGTGGAATATTGTTATTTGTCACATGATTGATGAAATAAACATAATTTTTAAAAGGTGGAAAATGTCCAGCCACGAGTCTCGGTTCGCAAAACAGGATTAGAGCCCCGACAACGGACTCCCAGGGTACAGAAGACCCTATATGGGAGCCGGAGCAAGACCCGCTGTGAATTGAAAATGTCCCATATTTATATGTTTCGATATGAGCATTTTCAGATCAGTTGGGTTATAGTAAAAATCGTAGATGTTTTGAGGCGCATCGGAGTGCGTATTACTCCACGACTAAGGCACGCGATGACAATATCAACGAAAACTATCTTTTCATGAGGTTTGGCATTAAAATATCTAATTTTTAGATCATTTAGGATATTCAACTTTCAAGATATTATCTCATACAAAGGAATTGGTTAAATCAAAATACCAGTATGGTTTTATCAAAGGATGTTTTACAAAACACATTTCCTCTGGTGTGTCAGTGAATGGAATGGTGGTAAATAAAATACCTCCCTCGAACTAAAACAGATGAAGGTATGGCAACACTAACAAAAGAGTTTTTGACCCTATTGGATAGTTGCCATATATGTCCAAGGAGCCAGTTTCATAGGCTTTAAAAAAGCAATAG
This sequence comes from Diabrotica undecimpunctata, assembly GCF_040954645.1. Taxonomy (NCBI): domain Eukaryota; kingdom Metazoa; phylum Arthropoda; class Insecta; order Coleoptera; family Chrysomelidae; genus Diabrotica; species Diabrotica undecimpunctata. The sequence goes on from NC_092810.1 coordinate 29,189,135, forward strand.
AGATTCGTCATCATCTTTATAGCTTTTTGAATAATTTTCACAAATATCAAAACTATGAACTTGAAGAGTTTTATTAATTAAATAACCGCAAATATATGTCATTATATTTTGTTGCAATATATCATTTGACCAAAATCTAAAAGTAGCTTTCTTGTACTCTTTAAGTGAAATATTTGAACAAACTTTTTTTTATTGTTACTAGTTGATATTCTAGTTCACAAACTTAAAGCTTTAAACTGTACTTCTTATTTCTCATATATTTGTTAGTATTTCGAAGACTCTCTTTTCTTGGAGAACGAAGAGACAGTTTTGGTGAAGTTTGCATAATCTGTGTTGGTAATACCATATCAGCAATTGAGATATGTTGGATGATGAAGGCTGCTGCTGCATAAAACTTTGACCTAAATAATAGAAGTATAAACAATCTATTATTTTGGACTGACAATACAATAAAAATATTATTAAATATAAATGACAACCAAAAAACGAATATTTTATCAACAATTATTGGTTATAAATTCTTAATATATATATATATATATATATATATATATATATATATATATATATATATATATATATATATATATATAAATATGTAGATAAAAATATATTACCTTCTCTTACAATAATATCTTCTTGAATGACAATTTTTGATGTAGAAGGTTGTGTGCATAGTAAGTCTTGAGGGGCTTCAGGATTTCGGGCTTTCTATATTCCGCCGAAATCTTGTAGTTATCAATTTTTACGTTTTTTTTTCACCTTTTGATGACATTGCAGTATAAATTCAATTTAACAACACCGACTGCAGCAACCTGTTTCTGTGTATTATTGACAATTAAAAAAAAACATAAAAAAGATGTTAAGATTTTAATTTCATAGTTATGTCTGTCAAGCGACCGAAAAATTAGAGAATAGGTTGCAGACATATTATGGACGGCCTTTTTTTATTCGGTCATCTCGAGTTGGTTTAGAATGAAAACATTTGTCCTATAAGCTGTCCAAGGTATGCGCAGCATTCTTCTCCAGCATCACATCTTAAAGGTATCAATTTTTGGCATTAGCGTCGGCGAAGAGTCCAAGTCTCTGCCCCGTATAGAAATATTAAGAATACAAGGGTCTTCACCAGTCTCATCTTCATATTTTGAGAGATAGATCTGTCATTGCAAACTTTAGTTAGGCAACTCATGGCATTTTTTGCTATACCAATATGTCTCCGAACTTCTGCTTTACCAGTTATCGTTATCGTTAGTCATACTAGACTCGAGATAGACAAAACTGCCCACTATCTGGTATTCCTGTAATATGTTAGTCAGTTGAATAGTGTGGAATCTGTCGACCACCATTATTTTTGTCTTAGTACCTTTCAACATTAGTTGAAACGAGATTTAAAAAAGTTGAACAGATTTATCCCATTAGAGGGCACTCGTTTTTGCCTTGCGATAGGGATTTTGGCACTGTCAAAAAACTTTTGAGGCGATTCGATAGAATTTCTTCTATACACGAATATATTAAATTAACAATTACGTCAAGTATAAGTAGAAAATTACTGTAATGGAAGTAAAACATTCTGACATTTTGGATTTTAAGAATTAAAAAACATGAAATATTTTCCTAATTAAAACAATCATCATATTAAAATTTTCAAACTTTGTACTAATTACATTAGATAAATTAGAACCCCTACACCATTGTAAGATTATTGCGAAGTGTCGTAAAATTTATATTTGGCGTCTTTGAATTTCCGGGTATGTCCGCCATATTAAGAGGCCACTTTTATCGATTTTGGTCTTCTTTTCATAACGATTAGATCCCCTCTTTTGTCTTTTTGCTCGATGCGTAATTGTCACATTGACATTAAAAATTTCAAACGAAGTTCTGAAAGAATAAACAAATAATTAATAAAATGCCTATTACGTTGTATACCGGCCAAGAAAAAGTGCAACTTGTAACGTGATACTTTCAGGGTCATTCGATACGCGAAGTTATTGATATATTTATTGTTGCCTTCGCAAAAAGAGTGCCTCACTAAGTGTTACAACAGTTAAAAATACCATTAAACATTTTCAAACTTCGGGATGTGTAAACAGTTGTAAAAAGTGTCATGAAGGTAATGAACCACGTGTTAGACCTGTCGATGAGGAGCGTTAAAACAGGGCTATTGATAGTTGTGCTTTTGTGGAAGCTAGTGAACCTTGCAATAGTGTACAAATTGCTAGGGAAGTTAACGTGAACTGTCCAGCGGGTTCTCAAAAAGAATGGGTATCACTGTTTTAAGATACAATCAACACAAGAACTGTTTCCGGAAGATAACTTTAGTCGGATGGAGTTCTGTGAATTTATGTTAGATAAACAGAATGAAAATGTACATTTTTTTAAAAATATTTTATTTTCTGACAAACCTTCATTTTCATTACATAAAAAACACAATCCATCCGTTGCAAAGTATTATTCTCGGAAAAATAAGCACCTCAGTGTTGCAGTGCGAACGCAGCATCCGCAAAAGTTAATCATTCCGGCAGTTCGACACCAGGATAGGTGTTCGGGTCACAACTCTAGAGCAACTATTGACTTCCTCAATCAAACGTTTCCTAATCGACTGATAAGTACACGTGGTACAATTAAATGGCCCGCTAGATTCTGTGACTTAGCGCCTAATGATTTCTTTTTTTGGGGTTTTCTCAAAGAAAACATTTATAGGCATCAGTTTGAAAGGGCCACAAACCTAGTCGAATTAAGGGCAAAAATACTTCATTTTTCTGCAAGCATTACACCAGCCCTACTCCAAAATATGAGGAGAAATCTGTATGACAGATTTGGTTACTGTTTAGCACAAGGAGGTGGAATATTTGAGCCCTTAATTCATTAATCTGCTTTCCTAATTTTTATTTTTTGTTAGGTACATTTTACGAAGGTTGTAGGTTCTTAATTAGGTAGTATTTTTTATATTTAAGTTTGGAAGAATTTTATTGTTTATTTTAGAAGCTTTGTCCATAAAATTTGTACAATTTTCAGTGACAATAAAGCATATTACTTATTTACTTACTTATTTATTTGTATTGCTATTAAGGCTAAAAAATAACCAAACAATGAGTTTTAGAGTATTATAATAAATATACTCTAGAGATAGGATTGCAATAAATCGTAATTCTTATGGTCAACAAATCAATGTCGCTATCTGTATATTCTTCTTTCTTTTTAGTAAAATTGTGTCACTTTGCTAAGTGCGATCTTACATTGCTTATATATTGTTCATAAGTAAAAAAGTGACTTTTAATCTTTTGCATATTTTGTTTATTATATTTTGTTAACACCAAATTTATCAAAAGCAGATGTTAGATATCTGTATCAAAGAGTTTTACGATAAAGGCTTTTTTGGTAATTTCTCTGGTCTATAAGTGAAAAAAAGCTGATGAAGAAATGATTAAATGTGACTAAATAAAAACATCGACGTATGGTTCTCAAGCGACGTATCCGAAAATTTTTATTGTTATTTGTTTGTTCACTACTGACTCTTTTGGAATGCTGTTTATTTATTTTGAACGTATGTAGATCTAGGATTTATGAAAACGAACTATAATAGCAATTTACATTTAAAATTGCACTTCCTCGTGGATTAGGCAATAGAAATTAATTAAGTGGAAGAGTCTTTGTGCTCTTGAAATAACAACCTGCTCTTCCCTATCATTAAAAGCTGGTAGTAAAAGGCAGATCTAGCACCAAGTGCCATCATAAAATGTAGAATTTGCATATCTTATCGAAATTAACCACCGATACTAAGCGTAAGCTCCTTCTCCATTACGTCTCGCGTAATGACTTTCGCCATTTTAAAGATTCATCAAAAAGATAAAAGATATCGTTGGCTTATTAAAGGCGACAGCCGTCACGTCTGTATTTTATTATGCCGAATGTTGCTGCCTGCCGTTTGTGCTCTGTGTGTATTCACTGGATAACAGATATAAATGTTACACATTATGCTTTATACAAGGGATATTTGTAAAACTACATCTGAATTTACTTTTAGAAACGATCTTTTTATAAGTATAAACTGCAAGCTACAATTTTTAAAATTTTACTAAGTTTACCAAGTAATTTTTAAAGAAAGAAGAGTGGAAAGATTCATTATAGTTTGACAAGAGAAATGGAAAGAGGACGAAGTTGCTGAATCTCAGAATTTCAGAGGATGTGTGAGGTACCGGTGATTAGATTACTTAGTTACAGAACGTGGTTATTTCTACTCATACCTTTACAGGCTCAGCAAGATAGAAAATGACAAATTAACTATCTTAAACTCACAATAGTTACACTAATGGTTATTAACACCAACATTTTTTAATCGAAAAACATTGATATGTTTTTATACACACTGATAACAAATGAATGAATTGAAAAGAAAAGTATTTTAAAAGTTTGTAGAGCATTTAATTCCTAGCTGAGACTTTCTTCTTACAAGACCATAACATTGAATAGCTGCCATCATATGTTGAAAGGGCTAATTAGATAATGTAGGTATCATATGACCAGTTGTGTAGGTTTTCTAAAAACTAAAAATTCTATTGTAGAAAAAACAAAGAATAGGAATAATTCTTTTTTATTAGCTTATTCTTTATTATTATCGTTTATATTTTATTAACATTGTTTCTGGGTTTTCTTACGTTTTCTAATTCTAATTGCAGGGTGTAAATTATTAATTAGTGACAAAATGTTGTGTGGTTCTGAAGATGGGATTTTTATAATATTATTTAGTAACTGATAAGCTTCATCGCTTCTCAATTTGTTCAATTTCCATTTTTGAAGCAAGAAAAACATAAAATTTCACAATTTATATCTAATAAACTAATAAACCGGGGATTCTTCGCACCCTCTGCCCGCTGTCCGTGAGTCCTACCGCTACCTTTGTTGGGAACTAGCGAGCTGCCAGGGACTGAGTTTTCTTGAATGTCTGTTCATTCTGAGGGGGTTTTCATCCACGCTTGCCAGGCGGATTGGTGAGTTGGTTTGGGAAATTGGTAGGGTAGTAGGTATTGGGTATGAATGAGGTTAGGACATGATTTCTCTTCACAGGAGTTGAGAGAGAATCAAGGCTCGCGTAGGACAGGGTCGCATCCCTGAAGTAAGTCTATCCTCCACTGGGATTGTGGAAGGGTACCTACCCGCTACCTCACCCAGAGGGTATAACGTCTGAGAAATACTTTCTATCAATATCAATGTTTATAGACTTCGTATAAAAAGTTGAGAAATAATTCTAACCTTAAAATGTTTAATACAATTTATAGTATTGTATTTGATTAGCAAAGGCATATCCAAGAAATAACAGCTAATATGTAACAGGGACTGTTATAAAAACAAACTAATTACCTAGTTTTCACAATTTTTTAGCAGAACCACTTCAAAATAAAAACAAAATAAAAACCGCTACTTTAATATCACCGCTATAAAACCTGGTATAAATATTTACCACTTTTAAATATTCACAACAGTAGTTGTTATTTCATTTAGAGTAGAGGCGCATAAAGCATTGAAAATGTGTGTATATTAAACCTAAATGCAAGGTGGTAAATATATATACCAAGAATCGTTAAAGATATATAAAACCTCATATTATGGAGGTGCTGTAGTAATGTATATTTTTTCTTACATAATAATAAATACTTTCAACCTATTCATAAATCTTCATCCTTTCTCAAGGTCAGATTGTTCTTTGATCTAGTCAGACTATATAATATTCCAACAAAAAGTTAACATAGCGTTGTAAAACATGTCAATAAGTAAATCGTCGGCATACTGCCAAAAGTGACCAAGTCAAAAAAATCTCATTTTGATGTTTATTGACCAAATGACTTAAAACTATAAGATCTTTTCCAGAAAAAATGCCCAACTCGTGATATAAATATGGTTGCCTAGTTTCAGGCATGCCTTAGAATGCTTAAGTCATAATAGTGGTATTCGCTACCGCCAAAACTGACCAAGGCGACTTGGTCACTTTTTTCGGTAGGTTGTTGTTATTAAACTTGTCTGATCAATTTAACTTAAGTAGACGTTACGTACAAGGATACTTAATTTTGTGTCAAAATCATTGTCCTAACGCAAAGAAAATTCAAAAAATGTGTTCCAGGGGGAAGTACATAGCCTCCTTGTGTGCAGAAAATTTAACAAATGAAATTGCAGTAAACATTACAGGTATGTAATTATTTATATTATGTTCCAAAAACTACGTTATAGGTTAGATATTACTTTTATTGTATTTGATTGATTATGATTTATTTTTAATAAAATATTTCAAGTTATGCCAAAGGGGTATTACATAAATAATATACGAGTGAAATGATTAGAGATTATTGATAACTTCTTTTATTTCAGATCCAACTCATCATCATCATTTTGGCTTTACAACCCTGTGTGGGTCCTAGCCTCCCCAAGAATTTTTCTCCAGTCGTCCCTATCCATCGCCTTCCTCCGCCAAGCACGTATTTCCATATTTCTCATGTCTTCATCGATGTTATCTAGGAATCTTGTTCTGGGTCTTCCTCTTCTTCTTTGATCCAACTACTAGCCTCAATAACAGTTCATCGGGTGGTAATCAAAATCAAATACCTATCAAACTGCATGTAGATGCTGAATTTACAACGAGTGAGACTGAATCAGAACCATTTGGAACAGAGAGTGATGATAATTACATTGCCACTGAAGATGAAAGTAGTGAGGATGAAGTATTAGTAAAAAAACCAAGATGGAAAAAAGCCAGTCCAGAAAAATGGAAGAAGAATATTGCCAAACAGAACAGATCGTTAAGTATTCCCTACGTAAGTAAAACTGGTATAAAAAGTCCAAAAAAACCAAAGAAGGTCAACTGCAAAAACTGTAAATTTCAGTGTTCAACCAGTTTTTCTGAAGAAGAACGTGACAAGTTATGCGCAAGTTTCTGGAAGTTACAGTATGAAAGGCAAAAGGACTTTATTCTATCTTGTGTTTCGTGGACTAAGCCAAAATATCGAAGGGTTCGTACTGGAACAGGCACTAAGAAGGAAACATCTAGGAAATATCATTTCCAGAAGAATGAGCACAGAATTCAAGTGTGCAAAGTATTCTTTCTTAAAACTCTTTGCATTAGCCACGGGCCTGTGGATACAGCTTTGAAGGGAGCAAATGAACATGGATTGTTTGCTATTTCAGATAACAGAGGTCATCATGTTCCATCTAACAAAACATCTGAAGACATGATAGTAATAGTAAGAGAACATATTGCCAGCTTTCCTGCGATGGACTCCCATTATTGCAGAAAATCTTCAAAGCGACAGTATCTAGATCCAAGTTTATCAATTTCCAAGATGTATGACTTATACATCAATAAATGCAAAGAAGATAATAAACCATACGTTTCCGAAATTACTTATCGTCGTATATTTGGGAAAGAATTTAATTTATCTTTCTTTCACCCGAAAAAGGATCTTTGTGAAGTATGCGAGAAACACAAAAAGAAATTAATATCGGATGAAGATTACACAGCTCATATTGCACGACGTGACGAAGCAAATCAACTCAAGGCCAATGACAAGGTTAGAGCAAATGCAGATACTAATTTTATAAGTGCAACTTTTGATCTACAAAGCGTTTTAAATATTCCAACTTCGGCCGTTTCTCAAATGTATTATACAAGGAAGTTATGTGCCTACAATTTGACTATTTATAAAGCTGCGAAACCCAATAATGCTCACTGCTTTTCTTGGACGGAATTAAATGGTCAAAGGGGAAGTTGTGAAATAGGAACTGCGTTACTCTGCTGGATAAAAAGTATTCCAACTACTATAAAAGAAATTAGTGTTTTTTCTGATAGCTGCAGTGGACAGAACCGAAATCAATTTATTTCTGCTTTCTTTCTGTATATTGTACACCACATGCATTTTGATGTTATCCAACATCGTCAAGTTAGACATGCCCAAGTCATATTGGTTAATTTTATCTTACATCGCAAGTGACCAAGTCATCTTTATTGCATTTTTGTTAGTGTACCATAAGAGTTATTTTATTATTAACTAAAGTATTTGCCTCTAGATGACTAACCCTCGAAACATAAAACCTTCAAAACTGTGTAGTTATCATGTTCGATTTTATAGGCACTTCTAAAACTTTACACTTCATTTTCTCGAAACTACCTAAACATGACTTGGTCACTTTTGGCAGTATGCCGACGAAATATAGATCTGAAGCTATTTTCTTGTGGCATTTTAAAGTAATTACTATTTAAATTGAAAAAAGCCACAATTAAAGGTTAAAGTACGTTTATTGACGTTTCAATTTCCACTTCGGAAATCGTTCTCAAAATACAAACATTAGTATTATATTATAAGTAAATATAGAATTCGTAAGCAATTCCTCATTGCAAAAGAGAGGCAATTTTTTTAGATACATTTAAGTTTTTATATGAGTATTATACTGTCTTGTTTTTTTTTGTAATACTTGTATCATTAATATCCTTAATGGGTTTAACCAGCTACTTCCTAAAACGAATCATTAGCTCGATCAAAAAACATATTTCATTCATCGGCAAAAATCCCAATAGCGCGAGATGACTATAAAACGGAATACGACAACGATTTATCATCCACATATTTCAACAGAAAGTTTGAAATTGATGGTTAATTTAGTTGAACACGAGCCGTAGATCTTTATGGCGGCTTTTGATTGTGGGCCATCAGTCAGATCGCAGATGACAGAATGTCTCCAAAACGAATAGATTTGTTTACGTGTAAAAAAAGAAAGCTGGACACGTGTTTTAGATACGAAATGAATGATATAACATGACAATTAATATGATATGGTTTCACATTTTTATAGAAAATTTAGATATTATGTAACCAAATTTATACAAAGATATATACCTATATATAAATATACATATATATATATATATATATATATATATATATATATATATATATATATATATATATATATATATATATATTAAACCTAAAGATAAGATTAATACTATTACAAGAATTAATAAAAAACTCAACAGTCTTCCGGGTTAAACCGCGTCGATTATCACTGTGCCGAGCTTTCGACATCCTCTCTGGTATAAAATGCTGGTATACTTATTAAAGATGTTGCAGTGAAGTGGATTCTATAAAAGGCAGTAAAGTAAATAAAGGTTTACATTGAGAAAAGATATATTCAAGGCAATTCTGATTTAGTAATAGATGAGAGAAATCAAGAAATCGCCCATATAAGTTTAGCAAAGATATGTGTATTTGGGTCACGAAATAAGATTAATACAAGAGAACCAGACATTTTTACAGCAGAATCATCTTTCCTTTCGCTATTGGTGTTTTCGGAAACGTTATTAACTGTCTTGACTAGAGCCGAAGCTCTTCTTCCATTTTAAGATGTTCGATAGAGTTAATGGAGAAAGACGATTTCAAGCCCACTTTTACAGGTGTCCCAAACATTGCTTTAAAATTAGTACACTTAATGCCTTCATGAAATGCTCTATTTTTCATAAGTTTCACAATGTGTAAACCTTCGGATTATTTACTAATTTAATTGCTTTCTAACCAAGAACTTAGCGTATTATTTTTTATATCCTGGTTTGCACGCTTGACCAAACCTTGGGACTGACTGTGCCTAGGATGCTTTACTTTACAAAAGCACATATGAGGCACTTGAAACATGCCTAAAAACGTTTAATTTAAACTTTGACATTACAAACGATTGAATGTCATGAAAATACTTTCACAAAGACGGCATTGGATGGAGTTTGTAGGTGAATTCGTGTAGTTTGTAAAAGCGTACTTGTGTAATCAACAAGAAGCAGTTTTAAATGTTTAAGGGCATTTGTAATGTTAAATTCAGGCATATCAAATGTCTTACATTTGTTGCCAAAAATTAAAACCGACATTTCGTTTGAAGATTATGCTGTAGCAATGGAAATTCCACAGCCACCGTTCAATAGAGGTGATAAATTTTAATGATCTCTAATGCGAATCTTAAAAAATGGCAAAAATCGCTTAACGTTTATTTATGTAACACCTTTATAGAAACTGACTTCAATTGCAGGAAAATGCAGACATTGCATAAGAAAGATGCACTCTTCGCCGTTACAAATTTTATAGTCGCGTGTCGAGTTGATATAAATTTTATTTAAAATTAATTTCGCGGGCATAGCTGACATTTAAAATCGCCGCTCGCTTCAAGCGTAGTTTCTGAGAGAACGGTTTATTTTACACAAAAAGTGCTAATAATCATTTGTGTTCAACATAATGTGTCAGCTGCATTTTTTTATTAGAAATATATATTTCTGCAACGTACAGATTCTTGGTAAATCGATTCCCCCCTTAACCCTTTACCGCATAATGTGCCATAAATGGCACAAACCGAAAAAATTTTTTTAATGTTTTAACTCAATTTTTGTCGTAGCTGTATCGCAGCCCATATCTGACACGTACTAATAGTGTACGCGAGATATGCGGCATAGTTCTGACGACGAGATAGGCAGCCGTGCGCAGTTTCAAGTTCATCCGAAACTCTTTTATTGTACAATGAATGCAGTTAGAATTCCAAATTGTACTAACAGTAAAAAATCAGATATCCGCGATAAAGACGGCACAAATGATATTGGGTCAAGATAGTGACAATGAAAAGCGTAAAAATTTACCAAGCAATGTCAAGGAAACTGTCATTTCTGCCACATCCTCAGATTCCTCAAATGATGATAACCCTTTGTCTGAAAGACTACGATATAAACAGAAGAAATCTCATAATTGGATGAAAGGAAATCTGAGATCAGAAAATGATACAAAATTTAGTGGTTCTGAAAATTTACCTTCTTCAATTTTACAATTGGAAACTTTAGTTCAATTTTTTAAGTTTCTTTTTCCTGATAGTCGTATAGAGTATATCACAGACCAATTAAATTTATACTCAGTGCAACAACGTCCAGATAAACCAGCGAATATAAAAAAAAATATAAAATAGAACAATTTATAGGAATTACTACTTACATTTCGATAATTCAACTTCCATCAACAAGACACTATTGGAATGCCAATATTCGCCACCGAACAGTTAGCGATGTGATGAGCTGTAACAGATTCGAAGAAATAAAATGTTTCTTGCATTTCAATAAAAATGATGACATGATTGAAAATGATCAGCCTGGATATGACAGATTATTCAAAATTAGACCTGTTATGAACCAAATCAAAGAACGACTACTCATGGTTCCGAAAGAAGAATTTCTAGCTGTAGACGAACATATTATACCAAAAAAAGCGCGAAGCCAGCTAAAGCAGTATCACCCAAAAAAACCACGTAAGTAGGGCTTAACCACCTGTAATATTGTACCTCTAGGAGCACCAAATCTTAGTATGAGCAGCAACATGGTTGTCAAATTAGCAGATTCGATGCCAAAACGTTAACATTACAAGTTGTTTTTTGACAATTGGTTCACCAGCATACCTCTTATGATATATCTGGCCAAAGATGGCATTTTATCTTTGGGAACAGTAAGACTTAATCGTATTCCTGGCATTGTGATACCAGCTGAGAATGAAATGAAGAAGCGCGGCCGAGGTCATAATTATGGTAGAGAAAATAGCCAATATAGACAATTTGGATGTCAGTGTAGTGTCCTGGTTTGGTAATATGATAATAATCGTTACTACAATGTCAACATATGCTGAAAGTGAACCAAAGGAATAAAAAAGAAGATTTTTCAAACAAGAAAGTATACATAAAATGATACCTTGTCCTAACAGTGTCCTAATATACAACAACTACATGGGTACTACTACTTGATTCCATGTTAGGATTTTATCGTATAAAAATCAGATCGAAGAAATATTATTTACGAATATTTTTTCATTTCATTGACATGACAGCCGTAAACTGTTGGTTATTAGCCAAACGAGCGAAGAAATTTGAATTATCCCTTTTGGATACCAAAACTAGCAATAGTCGATGCTCTATGCAAAGCCGGAAAACCAATTAAACAGAACAGAGTAGGAAGACCGTCAAGTAGTAGCATTCAGCAGATGTACGAGAACAAACGAAAAAAGGAACCCACTAAAGAAATACCCCAAGAAGACATCCATAAAGATGGGCTTGATTGGCTTGATCATTTTCCCTATTGGGATGAGAGCACTAGGTAAAGATGCAAATTTCCAGACTGTACAGGGAAAACATATAATATAGTGTGCACAAAATGCACAATACCGCTGTGTATTAATAAAGAAAGAAACTGTTATTTGCGGTTTCATACTGTATAGTGTATACTGTAGCTTTAAAATAGTTTGACTTTAATATTACATTGTTTCATGATGTTCCATATTTGGCACCAAAAAATTTTTTTAACAATAAAGTTTTCCTCGCAGCTAGATTTTTTTCAATATTTTTACATAAAAATAGAATTAAACAAAAAACAAAAATTCATGCGGTAAAGGGTTAAGAGAGGTAGTTTTAGAGGAAGCCGGAGGGTAGGAGTAATAAACTTTTCTACATACTTTTTGGGGACCCATAATTAACATTTTCAGCAAAATACAGCTTGTTTCTATGACTTTTTTGGGATTTGGCTATGCGTTTTTGGTGGTTCTATTCGAGTTATATCGGGTTAAAAATAAGACGAAGAAAATTGCTCAATTGAAAGCCGAAAAAATACATTTTTATTACCTATTCCGACTCTGAACTTAAAATTTAATTTTTTTAACCTAGTTTTTTAGTAGTTTTTACGCGAAATACCGATTGCTTTATAATTATAATAATATATGTTATAAAGATCTTACGGATATGAAAATTTTTATGAAGAAGGAGCTTTAAAAGAGAAAGGTAATGGTTGAAAGATTTCCATCCTATTGTTTATAACTTCATCGCAAATGCCGGTCAAATTTGACCTGCTGTATCTTAGGAACAATTACTCTTAATTCATTTTTTTTCTTTTAAAATAAAGAGACAGAGTAATAGAATGGGAATCTCCAGGAAGAAAATGGAGAAGAAGTCCAGCTATAAGATGGAAAACATGTATAGAGAATGCGATGATAGAGAGACATCTCAGAAAAGGTGACTGTATATGAAATGGTGGCACACTGTATATTTAAGTAAAAAATTATTTTGAAAAATTCTTAGTCTTCTATTTTGCAACTAAGTTTGCAACGTTGTAATATTAACTCAATTTAATTTTTTCAATGAAATGTTTCTTCCTATTAATCCTTCTCAGTCAGTTATAAATATCATTCTGCATTCTCCACTATGCCATATTTATTAAATGAATATTCCAAATACTTGTCGGGATGAGCTGTCACCGTTGCAAAATTGATCACAGGTGCGTTTTCGACTCGTAATTTGAAAGAATTTTATCCCGAGGATTCCGAAAGCTACGGAATTACTATGTGCGCATTGCCCGAATGCTTCATATTTATTCCTTACCATCAATTAGATTCATATTGTGTATTTATATTAACGAGATTACAAAAGTATTTACGTTATTGCTGCGGCAGTGATGGATTTATAGGATGTAGATGATAAAGGAGCAATTTGCCAGTTATTATACACTCAACAGTCGTAAATATAATAACACTAATGCGACTTATTGTTCAATAGTGAACAGAGTAACAAGGTAAGTAGAAACTTTGTCAGGAAGTTCGAACGTAGAAATATGCAAGTGATTTAATTTTTTTCATCTTTACCATCACCGAGGAGGGAAAACTGCGAAATACATATAGGAGAATGGTGAGACTCGAATTGAAAGATATGCATCCGTCCATATACAGGGTGGTTTTTAAGTAATTGTACAAAAAGAAACCGCAAAAAGAAAGATACAGAGTGTTAAAGTGGAAATTTAAAATTTTATTTTTAGCTATAACTTTCATGTTTGTGAACATTTATGGATAAAAATTTACAACTGGATACTATTAAATATAAAAAAATTATAATCTGATGCATACTTTGATTTAGATGATAGAGGGCGCCACATATGCCGCATATGTGGCATAAATTTGCATTTAACTTGTTTGCTCTTTAAGTTACCGCTATTTGTGATAAAAAATATTAAAGATACATTATTTTAACAAAAAAAGGTATACCTGTTAATTACTTCAAAACTCAACAGTTTTCGAGATAATCGCATTTTACAAATGAACTGCATAATTCTGATTACTCGCAATTACTCCAGGCAACGAAAGAAAAATAGACAAAAACATTAATACTTCTGAATTTTTGTATAAAATACCTTTACTAGAGTTAATAGTTAAAATATTAAATAAAATAAATATATCAGTAGGATCATTAATAATAGGATTTGACAAAATAACAGAATAATATGATTTTACATCAAATTTTTTACGTTTTATATTAAATTAAAGTCATAATCAAAACATTTTATTTACAAATCAAATTAAAAAATAGTTAAACTAAATAACATTAAACTTTTTGTCAAAGTAAGTGCTCGATATGTCCACCATTTTCTTTAATTCATTTGTCAATAGATTCCAGAAAAGATCGTCTCATTTAAATAGCATAATTGGTTCTAAATAAACTGCTGTAGTATTTATTATAAGTATTATAAGTATAATAATAAGTATTCTTTTGTGATTTTTATGAATTAAATAATTATATTAATATCTCACCATATGACCAAGGAATATGACTACCACGTACAATCCAACGTTCAGGAAAGTTGTATTTAAGTATGTTCTCACTGCCCTCTCTCTATAATGTAATGGTGTACCATCTTGCATAAACCACATATTTTGTCTTAAGTTTGATGACAATTCTTCCAATAAAGCAATAAAATCATTTACGGACATTCGCATGTCCGTAAATAATAATTACCAATGGTTCCAAACCATACGTTTATTTAAAATTCATGTTAAAAATGCATGTCGTATTGTTTTCAACCATTGGTAATTATTTTTTACGGGCAAACGAATTACCTTGTAATTTGAATGGGGAGATTTATTTATATTTTTTATAAAATGATTTTATTGATTTATTGGAAGAACTGTCATCAAACTTAAGGCGAAAAATGTGGTTTATACAAGATGGTACACCACCACATTATGGAGAGAGGACAGTGAGAACATACTTAAATACAACTTTCCTGAATGTTGGATTGTACGTGGTAGTCATATTCTTTGGTCATATGGTGAGATATTAATATAATTAATAGGTAAAAGAAATAATAAATTAGACTTACTCACAATCAATTTAATTTAACTAATCAGACGACCGGTTTCGCTTTCTACAATATGTAAAGTATCTTCAGGTCACGATACAAAGTTAAATAAATGCTGAAAATAATAAACCCATATTAGGGTGTTGTCTAATAAAGATAAAACAAAGATAGGTGATATAAATTATATAAATTACAGTAATTATGCCAATATTACATGTCTGTGGTTTTTCAAAATGAATAAAATGTTTAAGCAGACAAGGTAAGACCCACAAATTGGTAAAATAGTCTATTAAACTGTAATGAATTAATAAATAAACAAATAAAGAAAACATTACTTACATGCCGGTACTCTATTAATTGATGGTTGAAAGAACATAGTTCAAACTATCTTGTATTGTTGATTGGAGAACTCAAGTCAACTATTGTAATTGTTTAACAGTAAACGGGGAAGTTCTTGAGGAGACAGATTTTATCCAATGAAGTAGAGATACGTAAATGTAATTGTTTGTTTGATGAAAGTAATGTTCTATACCATTAAGTTCTTTAAAGTTATTTATATTTATTCTGGAGATATATTTATGAAATGTGTGTTATTTATTGAGATTTTTATTTTTGTTTTGGAAGGTGACAGTTGTGAGAAAATGAATAAGAATAGATGTACAAATTGTGTGGGTGTGCAATTATATCAGTTTGTAATTATCAAATTTCTTTGATAAAGTTATGTTGCAATATGTGGCAAATAGTTGTAAAGTCCAATATATAAAGTTAATAATTAAAATTTAGACACTTTAAGACACACAGAAAACACAAAGAAAACACTTAAAAAACGGGAAGACGAAACAGACATTAAATTTAAAAAGGGGAGGATTTTAAAAGAACTACATCTCTTACTTGGAGACAATAAGTTTTTTATGTTATATATCAGATTTTAGAGGTAAACTTGACAAATGTAGGTTAAAGTGTGACAGTTCTTCTTCTATTTTAAATGCTGTAAGTTAAGCTGCAAGTTAAGTTATCTAGTTTTATGAAATAAGCTGATATTAATAAATGTCTAAAAATTTTAATATTAGATATCAAAGTTATTTGATGTGTTAATATTGGCATACTTTAACAAACTTTAAATAATTAGATTTCAATGTAACAATATAAATAATTGTAATACATCTTCTATGATAACTAACTCAGCTTAGTCAAAGTTACAGAACAAACTTAAGTGATTATTTGGTAATTAAATTAAATATGTACATTTGTACATATTTAATTTAAGTTGTTCCTCAACTTATTTAATCCAAAATTATTATTACATCCCATCTGGTTTCGAAATACACTCATTTTAGAAAATATTTGATTTCAAATTTAACACGTGGTTTGATTGTTCCCAACACAACATTGTAAAGTCGTTCAGACTAGCAGTATTAATTAAATGGATTTTTGTTATTTCTAATAATATGCAAATCAACATTTTCAAATAGAAATATTATATTTTAACTATAAACTGCTATAAATTTGAAATTGTTAAAGTGTTACAGAAATTATTATACAAACTCACCATTGTTCATGTCGGTGTGATGATATTTCTGCTCATGGTACAGAAAAATTGAAATAAGAATAATTTTGCTTTACACCGGTTTAAATAGAGACTTTTTACCTGTTGGTATAACCAATTTCCGGTCCCAACTGTCAGATATTAAAATTACCAACTAACTATTGAATGCTTAATAATCTAGTCAATTTTCTTTAATTTATCAATAATTTTATCATCAATAGTTTATTTGCTTATTATTTAAGTTCCATATTAACATATCAGAACTGGAATAAATATTTGAAAATATTTATACACACCATGACAGATAACTCACACCAACAATTATTTCAAAGGAAGTTTGTAATTTTGTTATACATTTTGATTACAAATGTACATATTTAATTTAATTACCAAATAATCACTTAAGTTTGTTCTGTAACTTTGACTAAGCTGAGTTAGTTATTATAGAAGATGTATTACAATTATTTATATTGTTACATTGAAATCTAATTATTTAAAGTTTGTTAAAGTATGCCAATATTAACACTTCAAATAACTTTGATATCTAAAATTAAAATTTTTAGACATTTATTAATATCAGCTTGTTTCATAAAACTAGATAACTTAACTTACAGCTTAACTTACAGCATTTAAAATAGAAGAAGAACTGTCACACTTTAACCTACATTTGTCAAGTTTACCTCTAAAATCTGATATATAACATAAAAAACTCATTGTCTCCAAGTAAGAGATGTAGTTCTTTTAAAATCCTCCCCTTTTTAAAATTTTTTAAGTGTTTTCTGTGTGTTTTCTGTGTGTCTTAAAGTGTCCAAATTTTAATTTTTAACTTTATATATTGGACTTTACAACTATTTGCCACATATTGCAACATAACTTTATCAAAGAAATTTGATAATTACAAGCTGATATAATGCACACCCACACAATTTGTACATCTATTCTTATTCATTGTCTCACAACTGTCACCTTCCAAAACAAAAATAAAAATTTCAATAAATAACACACATTTCATAAATATATCTCCAGAATAAATATAAATAACTTTAAAGAACTTAATGGTATAGAACATTACTTTCATCAAACAAACAATTACATTTACCTATCTCTAATTCATTGGATAAAATCTGTCTCCTCAAGAACTTCCCCGTTTACTGTTAAACAATTACAATAGTTGACTTGAGTTCTTCAATCAACAATACAAGATAGTTTGAACCATGTTCTTTCAACCATCAATTAATAGAGTACCGGCATGTAAGTAATGTTTTCTTTATTTGTTTATTTATTAATTCATTACAGTTTAATAGACTATTTTACCAATTTGTGGGTCTTACCTTGTCTGCTTAAACATTTTATTCATTTTGAAAAACCACAGACATGTAATATTGGCATAATTACTGTAATTTATATAATTTATATCACCTATCTTTGTTTTATCTTTATTAGACAACACCCTAATATGGGTTTATTATTTTCAGCATTTATTTAACTTTGTATCGCGACCTGAAGATGCTTTGCATATTGTAGAAAGAGAAACCGTCGTCTGATTAGTTAAATTAAATTGATTGTGAGTAAGTCTAATTTATTATTTCTTTTACCTTTTGAAATGGACTCACACAAGCAACACATTCATGATATTAATATAATTATTTAATTCATAAAAATCCCAAAAGAATACTTAATATTATACTTGTAATACTTATAATAAATACTGCAGCAGTTTTTTTAGAACCAATGATGCTATTTAATATGAGACGATCTTTTATGGAATGTATTGACAAATGAATTAAAGAAAACGGTAGACATATCGAACACTTACTGTTACAAAAAGTTTAATGTTATTTAGTTTAACTATTTTCTAATTTGGTTTGTAAATAAAATGTTTTGATTATGACTTTAATTTAATACAAAACGTAAAATGTTTGATGTTAAATCCAATTATTCTGTTATTTTGTCAAATTCTATTATTAATTATCCTACTGATATATTAATTTTATTTAATATTTCGTTAATTATTAATTTTATTAAAGGTATTTTATACCAAAACTCAGAAGTATTAATGATTTTCTCTAATTTTCCTTAGTTGACTGGAGTAATTGCGTTAAATCAGAATTATGTAGTTGAGTTGTAAAATGCGATTATCTCAAAAACTGTTAAGTTTTGAAGTTATTAACAAGTACACCTTTTTTTTGTTAAAATAATGTGTCTTTAATATTTTTTATCACAAATACCAGTAACTTGAAGGGCAAAAAAGTTAAGTGTAAATGTATGCCACATATGTGGCATATGTGGCGCCCCCTATTGGCTACATCGAAGTATGCATCAAATTATAATTTCTGATATTCAACAGTACCCAGTTGTAAATTTTTATATATAAATGTTCACAAACATGAAAGTCATACCGAAAAATAAAATTTTAAATTTCCACTTTAACACCCTGTATCTTTCTTAATATCAACACTTTATTAAAGCAATTTGGCTTAGATCGTAATATTTTAAAGTGTAGAATCTACGGTTTCTTTTTGTATAATTACTTAAGGACCACCCTGTATATTTATTATGTCTTTAGTATGTTTTGCGTGTGTGAACTGCTGATGTATTGTCGAAATAAAGATATATTCCTAAAATCGTCCGGTAGATTCCCAGTAAGCTTGGGTTTGCAGTTAACTTAAATCGAGATTATTGACTTTATGACATGCGATCATTTGTAATGTAAAAGTAAACGTTTTTAGGCATATTTCAAATGCCTCATATGGGCGTTTGTAAAGTAAAGCATCCTAGGCACAGTCAGTCCCAAGGTTTGGTGAGGCGTGCAAACCAGGATATAGAAAATAATACGCTAAGTTCTTGATTAGAAAGCAATTAAATTAGTAAATGATCCGAAGGGTTACGCCTTATGCAACTTATGAAACAAAGAGCATTTTATGAAGGAATCAAGGGAAATGGTCTTACCCGAATAACTCTATCGAAGATCTTAAAATGGAAGAACTTCAAGCTCTAATCAAGATAGTTAATAACGTTTCCGAAAACACCAATAGCAAAATGAAAGATTCTGCTGATGAACATGTCTGGTTGTCTTGTATTAATCTTAGTTCTTGATCCAAATACATATATCTTTGCTCAACGTATAAGGGCTCTAGATTTCTCTATTGAATATGATCCTCATGTATTTTTTTATTTAATTTAACGTGCTTGTGACAGTTTCGGCCATTAGCACGAGGCACCGTGGATACATTTATATATAAGGTACAATTACATATTATAATATACTATAGTTATATATATTATTTAGTAAGTTTTCTAGCTTCAGGAACTGGATAGCTGTGATGACTTGGTTCTGGTTCGATAATATATATGTGATGTCACCCTTCATGCCCAGTTCTTGGCGTCGTTTATTGTAATGAGGGCAGTCCACAATGATGTGTAGAACGCTTAGTGGAGATTGGCAATAGTGACAGATTGGCTTAGGTGTAGAATTCATTAGGTGACCATGTGTAAATCTGGTGTGACCGATACGCAATCTTCTAGTAACAACCTTATGTATTACTGAATCAGAATTGCCTAGAATGTAATTTGGATCTTTTTCTCAATTAAAACCTTTATTTACTTCACTGACTTTTATAGAACCCACTTCACTGCAACATCTTTAATAAGTATACCTGTATACCAGCGTTTTATTTTCTTCTGCAGTATATTATTGATCTTTAAATTGTTTAAAAATTTACCTAGTTAGTAAACAATATTTTATTCATTATGTCGACATCATAAGTACCTAATGGTTTGCTCGTTTTGCAGGCCAGTCAACATCTATTATCAGCATCTCTGTCGAGCGTAAAAATCAGGTAAGTAATACATTTTTAAAATTCTTGAATAACAAGCAGTTATAACAAATTTCAACGGTATCAGTCCGTTTTACGGCAACGGCATCGTCTAACTTTAGAATAAATATTTCCAGGAAGTAAAAGTTTATAAAAAAGATTGCGTGTTAGTGGACTAGTTGAGATGATGAATTCCAATGCTTCGATTTAATTGAATGCCTGATACATTTACACGAGCGCCCGACAGGGGGCTAAATTGAAGAATTTAATAGTACACTCGCGGGGAAAATATTTCATAGACTCTAGCTTGAATAAAATTAGCATACTAGGTACATACAATTTAAATATTCTTCTTCTTTTATTTTTAATACGACTTAGATGGTTACATTCTGGTAAAAAGTTGATTCAAAATAATTTAGAAATGAAGAAACCGTCTGGTGTTATTATTGAATGTGACGATGTATTTAATTGTAAGTGGCTTTAAATAGAATATTCTGTATGCTAGAATCTTCTTCTTCAAGTTCAGCTCCTATCGGAAATTTGAAATCATTCTGGCAATTAAAATTTTGTTGGTTACTTGCCCGAATAGTTCAATCGAACTGCATCTAAATCATTCACGGAGATTGCGTAGCCACGAGATTTTATATCTTACTACGCTTCTTCTGACTTGTAGTCCTTCCTGACTACACGGTATACCGATATTTGTATCATAATTTTTTATCAATTTCGAGTGTTTCTCCTAACCTTCTAGTTTATACGAGCACCGTTAACAAGGATGATAATTTTATCCATTTCTCTAAACAAAATATGAAAAGCTAATATCAATAAACCGCCGTGATACCTAGCGTGCTGAAAACCGCGTTGTAGATTCAAAACTAGCCCGGAGAATTTTTTGTTAAATAATTAATATTCTAAATTAAATAGCAACAAAACAATTAATTTAAATATAACGCCAACTGATGGACAGTAGCCGAGATTGGGAAGTTGGCTAAGGCGCCCGTCAGGGTCGGATCTTGGCTAAACGAGCTCCCGAGAAGCGGCCGGCCGATAACGCAGATTCAATGCTCACCAACATTGGCGCTAGTGACGTCAGAGTGGACCTTGATCTGTCTGGCGCCTGACGGCCCATACTCTGCTTGTAGATTGTTTTGTGGCGTTAGTGGACGGGACTTTGTTGTGGACGGGACTTTGTTCCCATTGGTCGGTGGCTTCGTTCTGACATTAGCTACGAAAAAGAAGAAGAATTGACAGTTGGCGGAAAAAGAAGAATTGATAGTTGACATTAGATAAGAAGAAGCAGAAGAATTGACAAATGGTTCCGGTCTTGACTAAGGTTCATGCTCGGCCGATAATGAAGATTCAACGCTTACCGACAGTGATATCAGAATGGACTTTGACCGTCTGTCTCAAGTGTTCCATACACTACTTAGAGTATGGGCCACCTGGGACCGACAGGCCGCCAGGCGCCAGATTGGTCAAGGTCCACTCTGACTTCACTGGCGCCAATTAGATCTGCATTACCGGCCAAGCAGGGTTCAGAACCAATTAGTCAGAATCGAAACCGATGACGTCATAGTTTGACTATTATCCACTAGTCTGCGCTAGTCATTTTAAATAATATTTTAATTTTAATTAGTAGAGTATGGACCACTTGGGCCAGACAGACATGGCGCCAATGTCAGTAAGCATTGGATCTGCATTACCAGCCAACGCGCAACATACAGCATCATACCAAAAAGGTCTTAGTTACGTATCCTAGATCCTATTGGTTCAATACGGCGTCTCAAATGAGATGGAAGTTAACGAATAGAATATGCCGGGGAGAAAAAAAACGCCTTAAATTGGTAGCAATAAAACGACTTAACGCACATAATAGCGATTATTGCCTGGTTGTTAACTGAATAATCCAAAGTGCCTTATTTGTAATATATTTTCTTGAATCTGGTCACTGTACGTCACTTATATCTAAAACATCAATTTGTAGGTTTTCCATTTCAAGGAGCACGTTCTCTAATTTACTACTTGCATATAAACCTTTGACATTTCATTTTGATGTTTTTAATGTCCTAAATGTAAAGGGATTTCTCTAGTTTATGACCTGAGAGGCTCTGTCGTCTACATCTATTCCTACTCTGCCTGATCTTGGATTCCGTGGTCCATAATCAGTAAGTTTGTTTACTCTTTTTGTCATTTGCCATTCATGAATTTACTAGAGGTACTCTATGAGTCTGTAATAAACAAAAACAAATCGGCATTGTCTTCTTCTCCTTCTTTTTATATAGACATGACGGTCTGTTTTTCATGTGCCTCCAGTAAGTTGTCGTTCCATCGTTTACGTAGTCTTTCTATTGGGGAACCGTCTTTTGTCGTCTTTAGTACTCTGTTGTTATTCGACTTATATGATCGTTCCATTCTACTCTTCTATTTCTTATCCAGTTCTTGATTTTCTCTACCTCCCATCTACGTCGTATATCTGTACTTCCAGATGTGTTTTCATTTCAAATGTTTCTAACATCCTTTTTATCCTCTCTGTGTCAGGTCGTGTTTCTGTCACGTATGCCATTATTGGTCTGATGACTGTTTTGTAAATTATGTCTTTCATTTCTTTTCCAATATTTTTATTTCTCCACGTTGTTTTAGTCAGGCAACCTGCGGCTCCGTTGGCTCTATTCACTTAATCATTTACTTCTGTTTCTAGCTTTCTGTAGATATATAATGTGATGCCTAGATATTTAAACTTCACCACTTGTTCTATTATCTGACCTTCCAGTTCCAATTTACATCTTAGTAAATTTACTGTTCTAACCACGCATTTTGTATTTTTTGGGGAAACTAACATGTTAAATTATCTGGCAGTTATATCAAATTGGTGCAGCATACGTTGTAAATAATCTTCACTTTGAGTAGTAGTATTGCATTGTCTGCATAGCAGATTATTTTAAATTGTTTTTCTCCCATTTGGTATCCTTTTTTAGTCCTTATTTTTTTATTGTTTTATCCACAATCAGGTTAAACAATACAGGACTCAGGGAATCTTCGTATCTTATTATATTGCCAGTTTCAATAGGGTCAGATAGTTTTTCTTCTACTTTTACTGTGTTGTTTTGGTAGATATTTTCGATAGTTTTGATTATTCTTACAGGTATCTCTCTTGCGTACAATAACTTTGACCAGGTCAATTGCCTTCTTAAGATCCACGAAACATACAACCATGTTGTTCTTCTGCTATTGTTATAATTTCATTCAGTTTATTTGTTATTCTCTCTTTTTGAAGAGAGGTATTAGGATGCTTGATCTCCATTTTTGAGAAATTCTGTTTTGTTTCTTTCTCTATCTTTCTCCTCAATATTTATTTCTTCGTTTAAAACTTGCAAATAAACTGTTAAAAATTGACTAAAACAGTTTAAAATATGTTGTCTATTTGTTGCTATAACATTACCATAATACATACTATCTGGTAAATCATTTGATACTCTCTTACTATTTACAAACTGCCAAAAGTACTTTAGGATTACTGCATAAATTATGGTTTACTGGATTCAGATAAGTATTATACCATTGATTTGATAAATCTTTACACAATCTTCTTCAATTCAAGTTCTGAGAAAATCACATAATCCTTTTGATTATAGGAAGCCAAATATTTTTTATGAGCAATGTTTTTCTGTACAACTAAATAACGCATTTTGGATAACTAGAAGTTCTTAATCTTTTCACTGATACAAACAATCTTCTTCTTCTTTAAGTGCCATCTCCACATAGCTATTCTGACCTTCGAGGCAGCTGCTCTGAACAATTGCCTTGAGCTACAACCAAACCACTCTCTCACGTTCTTCAACCAGGAAACGCGTCTTCTTCGTACGCTTCTCTTACCCTCTACTTTTCCTTGAATTATGAGTCTCAAATGTTGTATCTTTCGCCTCTCATCACATGTCCGAGATGTTGCAATTTCCTTTCTTTTATTGTATTTTTCATTTTCCTCTCTCTGCCTATTCTCCTTAACACTTCTGTATTCGTGACTCTATCTAACCATAGAATCCTTAACAATCTTCTAAATGTCCACATTTCAAACGCGTTAAGTCGATTTATTGTATTCCGGTTTAATGTCCATGATTCAGCTCCATAGTAGAGTACACTGTGTACATAGCATTTAATTAGCCTTATTCTGAGGGCCAATGTCAGATCTTTGCTGCATAAAATCTTTTTCATTTTCACGAAGTTGGCACGTGCTTTTTCAATTCTGCTCTTATTTCTGCAGTATAATCGTTATTTTTTGTGATTATCGTTCCCAAGTAAGTATATCTTTTTACTCTCTCAATCTGCTGGCCGCCTACAGTTAATATTTCGTTTGTATTTGTTGTTCTTGCTAATTTTCATGAATTTGGTTTTTTTGATGTTAAGAGAGAGTCCATATTCTCCAATATTTTGTTTATTATTTTGTTTATTTCTTTCTAAGTCTTCCAAGTTGTCGGCTATTATGACTGTATCGTCGGCATACCTAATGTTGTTATTTAAACTTCCGTTCACTTTTATGCCGACTGTCTCGTTTACCAAAGCTTCTTGTATGATTTCTTTAGAATAAGCATTAAACAATAACGGCGACAGTATGCAACCTTGCCTGACCCCTCTCCTTATCTCAATGATACAAACAATGATAATGATATATTAGGTATGTTGTAAAATTCTGTTAGTGCAATTTGTTATCAACATTTGAAAAATTCAAATGGTCTTCCCAAGGTATCATTGAGACCTTCGTAGTCTGCGTTTACAAAAACATGATAAAATTCAGTATATTCTAATGACTTACCTTGACCTTCATATAAACTAATATTGTAAGTATAACTTATGTGATAACAACTATTTTTAAAAATCGGATCTGAAGCTTTTGCTACTTGTAAATCACAAAAATTTGTAAATACCAAAAACACATTTCTTTCATTTGGAATAATAATTGTTTGGAAAAAATTCAAAAAACCATAAAACTTAGCTAAGTACAATGCATGTGAACCTTGAGGACAATTCACCAGTACATCAGATTCATTGTTATCCCATGAAGCTTCAGGAAGATTGAAGTTGCCGAATATATATGTCTTGTGATTATACCTAGAGGAAAGAGGATAGAGTAGAGTACAGATGGGAAAAGATAAGGGAATTAATAGACAACAGAGACAAAAGACAGGAAATCCCTATAATAACATTATCTGAATTGACAGAAACCTTAAAAGAGGTTAAAAACGGAAAAGCCGCAGGGCCTGGAGACATTCCCATAGAGCTGGTTAAATATGGGCCGACTGCACTTTTAGAATTAATAGTAGACCTTTTCAATAAATGTATGTGTGGAGACCAGGAAATTCCTAAAGATTGGAATAAATCTTATATAAGCTCCATATATAAGAGAGGGAATAAAAGAGACTGTTCCAATTATAGAGGTATTAGTGTGACGAGCTCTGTGGGCCGGTTATACGGCAGAATATTAAAGAAGAGGGTTGAAAGACAGATACAAGATATTGAAGAACAAAGCGGCTTTCGTACCGGGAGATCCTGCCTTGATAATATATTTATCCTACGACAAATAATTGAAAAGCGTGTCGAAAGAAGTAGAGAGACCCATTTGGTATTTATAGACCTTGAGAAAGCATATGATAGTGTCCCGTTAAAGAAAATGTTTGAGGTCCTCAAAAGGTCCGGATTGGATTCGACGTATATCCGAGCGATATATAAATTGTACGAAAATGCAGTTAGTTGTGTAAAAATTGGAACCAGAACCTCAAATGAATTTAAAGTCACTAAAGGCCTAAAGCAAGGATGCTGTTTGTCACCGACACTCTTTAAAATATACGTCCAAGAAGCATTGAGGAATTGGAGAAATAAATGTAGATTTATGGGCATCGAAGTGGGACAAGAAACTCTGTATACATTGTTGTTTGCAGATGATCAGGTGGTGGTTGCAACCAATGAGGAAGATATAAATTATATGAATCGAAAATTATTTGAGGAATATGCCAAATGGGGGCTTACTGTAAACATAAGCAAAACAGAATATTTAAAAATTGGAGGAAATACCACAGATCTGAGGCTTGAAAACGCAGTCATAAAAGGCTGCAACCAGTATAAATATCTAGGAAGCATCATATCAGCAGATGGCAGAGTTAAGATAGATGTACAAAACCGAATAACCCAAGGGAAAAAATGCATCCGAATACTGAATTCATTACTGTGGTCTAATAAAATAAAGATGCATACCAAACTTCGCTTATACAGAGCAATTGTAGAACCAATTACCACATATGGTGCCGAATGTTGGACGATGACAAAGAATGAACGAGATAAAGTAGACGTTGTGGAAATGGATTATCTTAGAAGGTCATGTCGAGTATCGAGAATGGAAAGAATCAGGAATGAGGAAATACGAAACCGTACAGGAATTAGAGATACTCTTTCAGATAGAATACAAGGAAGGCAATTACAATGGTATGGTCACTTGATGAGAATGGAGGAGGAGCGGTGGCCAAAGAAAGCCTTAATGTATGTTCCGCCAGAAAGAAGGAAAAGGGGAAGACCACCAAATTCCTGGAGAAGAGAAATTACAAAAACAATGCAATCTAGAGGCTTAGAACACTATTATTGGAAAAAATAACTCTAAGAGGGCGAGATTTAGTATCTGTGTTCGTCCCTACTCGAATAACTTTCTATATCATGCATTGCTTCATCTTTTCCTATTTGCTTCATAATTTCCTGGACTTTGACTGTGTCTTGATTTATCATATCTTCAATATTCAAAGAATTGAATATAGAACAATAAAATAGAAGAAGAAATTTTAAAGGAAGCTGAAAATATTGAAAACATGGTTTCTAGATACCAGTTTGTCTGAATATGCTTAAAATAAAAGATGAGTAATTAGCACCTCTCAAAAATTCAAAGGCACACCTCTGACCTTTATCGGATTCCGTTCTTTTGCTGAAACGCTTGTGCCATGGGTATTAATAAACTGGTAATTGATTTTTTTCTTAATACACCAGAGACGGTAATAAAAAAGAGATTTTGTAGCTTTTGTTGATTTATACTCGAGCTTAAATTGATACGATTTTTTAATGGCTGCAGGTGTCTTCAGCTCGTAACAAAAAGGATTATGATATTACAAGAACTTATGTATTTGCTAGCGCTGGTAATTATTTTTGGTTTATTAATGGGTATCCTTGTAGGTGGACTTGTTAAAAATGGATTCGTGAGTACGAGATGAATGGAAGATATTTAGCGAGTTTATACAAATATTTTTGTAACAATTAGGATTTATTATTGTTTGTTCATTTATAGACCATGGAAATAGCGATTTTCCCAAGGTACTCTTTGATGCATACATCTAAACAATTGATTTTGAAAAATTCACTGTTACCAACATGTAATAAACAAAATGTGCAAAATATTAAGCGCCATTTTTTTACTTATAAACATAATAGTAATGTAAGATCGCTATTTGATTTTAATTAATAAACATGAAGACCGGTAAATTATCTGGAAAAGTGATTTAATTTAACTGAAAAAGCATATAGTCCAGTCGTCAGAGAGTGGAACCCTAAAAAACATACGAACAAACTGAATTTTGCAGAGAATATTAATTTTGGGACCCCAAAACAGATGCTAAAAAGTTTACCACTTCTACCCTCGGGCTTCCCCCTAAATCCCCCTCACAGGGGGGTAAAAACGCATAAAAATCGATTTACCAAGAATCTGCACACCGTAGAAAAAAATGTTTCAAATAAAAAATGTAGCTAAGATAATTTTAAACAAAAATGTTTATAAGCATTTTTTGTATAGAATGAACAGTTCTCTTAGATACAACGCTTGAAGCCACCGTCGGTTTTGCATGTCAGTTACGCGCGAGAAATCAATATTCAATAAAATTTTTGTCAGCGGCAGTTATTTGCGGCACAATACAAAAACCGCATATGAAAGTTGAACTCTTTACCTTTAAAACGTATCTTGATTTTTGTCGATAGGTCACTTGAATCAAAAGATATCGAATTTTTACCGTCGAGATGATACAAATACAAATAAAAATAAACTAAACAGGCTCACACAACAACTGCAAAAAGAAATCGCTAAAATTAAAAACGAATCAATCAGTAAGTATTTGAGAGAACTAACTGGTGATGAATGCACCGATTACACCATCTGGAAGGCGGCCAGTAAGATAAATAAGCCAGTTCAACATATAGGTACCTCCTTTACGAAAAGAAAACATGGACAAGAAATCCTAAAGAGAAAGTGGATGCGTTCGCTGATTATTTAGAAAACCAAATCCTGAGGAAACTAATGTAGACGATGAACGAGTAGGAACTGATTCTATTAACATACAATTGACTACTACAAAAGAAGTACAAAAATTAATCAAGAACATCAATACAAAAACAAAGTGCCTGGCTTTGACTTGATTAGTTTTGAGATACTACAAAAATTACCTAGAAAAGCCATAGTAAAGCTTACTACCCTAATAAATGCATCTTTTAGACTTAAATATGTTTCCATCGTTTGGAAAACTGCAGAGGTCATAATGATACCCAATGTAGGACAAGATAACCATGAATTAACATCATACAGACCAATTTCCTTACTATCCCTAATCTCAGGGTGTATTACAAGGTGTTTGAAAAATTGCTACTTCGAGGAATGAACCAGATAATTGAACAAACAAAATATTATTCCGACACACCCATTTGGATTTCGTGATAAACACTCCACAGTTTACCAGGTCCAGCGAATAATAATTGTAATAGGGGAAGCATTGGACGGGGACAAAATTTGTTCAGTGGTGTTCCTGGATATTGCAAAGCATTTGACAAAGTATGACATGACAGCCTGTTAAAGAAAATATTTCCTATGCAACTCGTTGAAATATTGCAGTCATACCTACACCAGCGAACATTTAGAGTTAAAATGGAAAATAGGTACTGTGAGTTAAAGTTAATAAACGCAGGGATTGCCCAAGGTAGCGTTCTTGGACCAGTACTATAGCTTTTGTATACATCTGATATTTCAGAGAGAAAAAAACATTCAACTAGCCACATTTGCTGATAATACAGTATCCTGACAATAGGAGCATCTATAGAACAATCTACGGATAACCTACAAAATGCAACTAATGGCATGGCACGCTGGTCCAAAAAAAAGACGTATAAAGTTTAATGAACAGAAATCACTTCATATTAACTTTACTAATAAAAAAAAACAATTATCTTCCAATTACCTTAAACAACAGAATTGTTATTAATAAGAAAACAGCGAAATATCTGGGTTTAAATCTGTACGTCAAACTCAAACGGAAGGAGCATGTTAAAAAGAAAACTGAACAGTTGAAGATAAAGTACAACAATATGTATTGGCTGATAGGTAGGTACTCTCAACTTTCCATCCAGAACAAAGTACCGATTTACGAACAGATATTGAAACGGGTGTGGACCTATGGCCTACAATTGTGGGGCTATATAAAAAAAGCAAGTATAGAAATTTAGAAACGCTTCCGAACCGAATACTAAGGAATATTGTATGTGCTCCTTGGTATGTTTGGAATGACGATTTATGTGGAGACCTCAATGTCGAATCTATTCCAAATGAAATTAAGAAAGTCGTCAGGACACATAAAGAGAGGCTCTATAAGCATCTCAACCATGAAGTACTTGAGCTTCTTGCCAACTAACCCCATATGCGAAGGTTCAAGAGGACTAAACCGTTCGAACTTGTGTAATGTGTGAAATTGTGCAAGGCTTAGTTAGTGTTGTGCATTGTAGCAACAACAAGGATGTGAGCAGTTAGTGAAAAGCAGAGTCAGTGCTGTGCTGTGTAGCCACAAAAAAGAAGTAGGCATTTTATGTAAAAAAAAGCTAGGATCGACCAGGTGATACTTAGTTTATAAACAATCCTAGAAAAATTAGGTTAAAGAAAAAATGCTGATTAATGTTGTAAATTAGGTATGTTCTTTTAGGGAAAAAAAAACTTTTCTTGGCTTAAAAACATGGCAAATATATTTTAAATAATACTTTCTTATAAATAAAATTTAATTTTATTATTTTTATTTATAATTGTACAAAGCTTGTAATAATTAATTTGTTTAAAATATATTTGTTATGTTTTGGAGTCAAGAAAAGTAATTATGTTTTGGAATAAAGTCCATGTTTCAGCCTCAAATATACAGGGTGTTTCATTAATAATTGGAATTATTTTAACTGTAGATTCTTAAGATCAAAATATTAAGATTTAACCCAAATCACTTAAAGGCAATGTGGCTCCTTACTGAGTTACAGGGTGTTTTACTAAAAAATTAAAAAACTATTTGTACCCAATTCTTTAAAGCTATTTGACGAATTCTGGTCATACTTGGCAGAAAGAGTAGGTAAATGTTAAATAAACGTTTCTGGCTAGTTATAAATCTCAGTCCGTTGTAATTTGAGTCTGCGTAGGTTCGTGTTGGTGCGTGAATACATATAGTTATATATAATATAAACACACGTTTCTACAAAAAATTTTTTGTAGGTAGCACGAAAATAATAAAAAATATGTATATAATAATAGCGATCATACAAAATATTACATATGTTTAATTTATTCTTAATTTAATTCAATTTGTATTTTAATCTGCTGATCTGGATTTTTTTAAAATGTTAAAAATTCTACTTGAAACATTCTACGATAAATTATTTGAATAATTTAACAAGAGCGTTTCCCAGAATGTAATAATAGCAAGTTAATCATGAATCTCATGGCTGTCTATTCGCTAAATAAGGCTGTGAAGAAATTATAAATCAGGGAGTGGTCATTCTAGTAAGAAAAGTGAAAGAAGTCGATGAAATGGCTTCTGTGGTAGCTGAAAAAGGACTTTTAGTTCGGAAATTATTCTTACGATGTCAACTAAAGAAGGCTAATATTCTTTTTTATTGGTTCACAGCGACGCCATGTAGGTGGACCTCCTTTGTGCAATTTCTATACTAGAGTTATAGATAAGAAGCAACTTTCTGTTTTTATGTGCTTCTTCCAAACGAAGATTATTTTGTGTGCAGTTCAATGTTGTGTTCGCGACATTTCTCGATTGTTTGGGTAATTATATGAATTGCGTCTGAAGTGGATCTGCCTTCCCTGAATCCTTGCTGGTAGTCAGCATTTTTTTCTCTGTCAATTAAAAGTAGAATTTTGTATGTTGTACTCAGTACCGAAATTCCTCTATAGTTGTTAGAGTCTGTTGGTTCTTCTTTTTTAACTATTGGTATAATTCTGCTTTTTTTTCAATCTTTGGGCGTTTTTTCTGTTTCGTATAATCTAATTATTAGGTTGTAGATGTTTGTTAATAATTTTCCCCTTCATTTTTAACCAGCCCATTGAGAATATTACCTGATCCAAGTGTTTTCCCTGTTTCATTTTTTTATAATATGTAAATATTCGTCATTTATGTTGTTATCCTTATTTCGTTATCTCCTATGTATTCTGTTGCGCATTCTTTCATTTCAGGGCTTTCTTTGAATCTACATAGTTCTGTAAAATGTGTTTCCCATAATCCATTGTCAATTTTAACCACTCGTCTACATTTTCTTTGTTAAAATGTTAGATATCCAAATAGTTTAGCGCTGTCGTTATTACTGTCTTCAAGGTTCTTCAACAACTCTTCTATCCACGACCTTGTTTTTGCAACATTGGTCTGCTACTATCTTTCTCTACAAGATGATTTTCTTTGGTTATTGTCCATTTATTTCTTTCTTGGTTTTTCTGTTGGATTTTGAGTTTGTGTTCTATATGGAACCATTATCTCCTTCTTTTTGTTTTTCTCTGTCTTAGCATCGTTTCACTGAATTTAAAATGCATTATTTTATATTTTTTTCGTATTATTGTTCTGAAGCTATGTTGTTGTGGCATTTTAAATTAATTACTATTTAAATAGGAATAAGCCACAATTAAAAGTTACAGTAAATTTATTGATTTTTTAATTTCCACTTCGGAAATCGTTCTCAAAATACAAACATTAGTAAATTAAACAAAGTTTGTTTAATGATGATGGAATATTAATTCCGAAAACGTTCTGTGATGTAGTCCGTTAGGGTGTTTTAATTATATACCTTTTAAAAACTTTTTTTTAAATAAATTTTTTGTGATACATGGTATACAGCCAGCTACAGGAACTTAGTTTCCTTGTGGCTGATAACTCTTGCTAGTTGGAGTTCACAGTTTCTTCCTCTTCTGAATCCAAACTGGTCCTCCTGAATGATTTTTCTTCTTTCTGCATGTTTCATCAGCCTTCTGTAGATGATCTTCTCCAATTATTTTCCTATTGTTTCCAGTAGCTACAGTAGTAGTCTGTAGCTTTCTGGTCTTCTTCCGTCCTTCCTTGGTTTTAGTAGAGAGATGAGCTCCCAGCTAGATGTATTTAAAGATATACTAAAGTTGCACTACTATCTTCTTTAGTAGTTCCTTCAGAACTATGTTCTGGATTCCTTCTGCTCCTGGAGCTCTGCTTTCTTTTAGTCTTGTGATAATTTTAGCAACTTCTGTTGGATTGATGTAGTCTTCTTCCTTTACTAAAAATTTGTTTCCTCTTTGTATTATCTCGTATTCTGTGTTGACCTCCTTGATGATTCTTGCATCCGACATTGTACAAAAAGGTGTACATATGTGAAATTATGAATATAATTTCAGTGTATAAGGACTGTATTACATAGGGCTGGTTCAAATAAATTAGGATATGTGGTAAAAGGTTATATAGATTATCGCAAATTAAGTTTATACAAAGTAAAATCGTAGACTAATTTTCGAAACTAAATTCAAGAATTCCGCTTTAATCTGTGCCTTCTAAGAATTGCAAGGCAAAACAGACGTTGATGAAGATGTTAAGAGAGACATGGGGAATCTAAAAATTGCATTCCACAACATATCTCCTCAACTAAGCAAAATTCTTAGCGAATTGGTTTCTAGTAAACGTATTGACAGGCTTACACACGCGGTTGTTTTTCATACGCGGAATCTGTCCGGGTACCGGTTTCTGAACACGTGTTTCCCGGTACTAACACTGAGATCACGGGATAGAGCATATTTTGCGTCTGTACACGATTTAAAACAGTATTTGCGGTATTTTTCGCATAACTAAAAGCAGGAGAAAGATAATTAGTTAGCGGCAGTCAACATTAGATAGAACACCCCTGTCACCAAACGACAGTTAACAGGGGAGAGAGAGCGTCTGTTCCTATCGATAGACAACAGGCAAGAGAGGTACGTCTGTACCAAGCTATAGGTAACAGGCAAGAGAGAGCTTCTTCTTGATAAGCAAAAAGTAAGAGAGAGTATACGGCTTCCTAGCGAGACTCAGCAGACGACAGAGCGAACGACTATTCCTAGCGAAAGTCAACAATCAAGAGAGAGTCTTTCTTCTTGCTATTTGAAAACTGTCTGTATTTCTAAAGGAGGGGAGGTTGAACTGGAATAGAAAGGGTTATCAAGGGTTGGACTAAGGTAATGATTGTAAAATTGTAGTAGAAGGATAGTTAATAATACAGCGAAAAATTGACATGATTTTTCGCATGTGAAAAAATTGAACAGACATGTTTTGGTTTTGCCTGTGTACTGCTGCCATTCTTCTTGCAAATGCATCCACCTTTTGTTGGGTTTCGAAATGAATTAGCCTCGTCGTCGATTATTTGCGGCATCTTTTGTTTTCCTCTTGTTTAACATTCAGCATTTTTCACACGTTTCCATGGTTTTCTTCTGATTTACTGATATTGTTGTGTCACTTGTTTTCTGTGAGACTCCTAAGTCTTATTCTTATTTCTTCGGATAGTTCGTCTCTGTACGCCGTGATCTCCTGTCTTGTCCTTTAGAAAGCTCTTCTGGCTCTGTTTCTGTTTTTGGTAATTTCCTTTAGCGTGTTCGGTATGATTACTCCTATATTGTTTCTCATTCCTTTAGAGATGTTGTCTTTCATAGCTTGCTGGATTTTTCTTGTTATTTCTTCTATTTTTCTTTCTACTTCTTCTGTTGATTGGAATTCTCTCTTTATTTCTATTTGGTTTAGCTGTCTTTTGCAGTTTTACCTGTTTGTTTCCTTCCATTTCCATCTGTGATCTATTTTTGATAAACGTTTACACTTTATAGTCTGCAACTAAATAAGTTGAGGAGGGGGGAACTGTTTGTTTGAGTAATCTTAAAACAAGAACATATCTTTCTATCTTTCTAATATTGATGTGGATATAATTTGTGAATCGCACGCAGGTTAATTTGATTAAATTAATGAGATTAAGGGCGATTCAATAGAGGTATTCATTCATAGACAATTTTATGCTAGTTGTCCAGACAATTGTTGCTTTTTCGATCTTGTTGTCATCTCGAATTATCCGTAACGTGCGAAAAGCTATTGACGTTATAATTTTGGAATTCTTAAACCACATTTTTTGACATATTATTAATAATGCTAGGATAGAAATGGAGTCTAAATTATAGACTGAAACAGAACTTTTGAGACGAAGTAAAATCTTCACCTCATTCTAAAAAATTTTATCCGCTATATTTGCTGCTATACAACAGCTTGTATACAAATAACATACAATACTTTTACCTAATTAAATATACAATAAACAAAAATCACTATTTATGTTAGAATACTTAATTAGTATAAACAATCTCAATCGATTATATTTCCAATACGCTCATAAATTGGTACCAATCCTACATTGCAATTTGTTTATATATAAAAATAATATGTTTGTTGTAACAATATTACTTTATTTAAGATTGCTTTGTGCAGCGCCTTGAGCTATCTGCAAATCATTGTACTGCAAATATATGGAGAAAATGAAATGTTACTGCAAGTTGCAATTTTAGTACTGAAGACAATTCAAAAAATGATTGATTTTGCTCGGAGAAACAGTAGATATTATTAGCAGGTAGAATTCAATATGCATTTGTTATGTATTGGTATAGTAGCTAGACATTAAGCCATAAATTGTCTCTATTTTTTTTAATAGTGAGTTTTATTGTTATTTTGTTGTTCCTTGTAGGTATAAGTATAGCATCAGGCAAAACCTATTTGGCACAAAATTATAAATTATTCAAATGTTTCTATTTTGTAATATGTTTATGTTATTTATTAACTATATGGCTCTTTTTGTGTTTCCTTTAATTTGCTGCACGATTTACTATATTTCACTTAAAATTTTAAAACAACATGACGGTGGAGGCCCGTAAGGGAAAAAAGCTGAAAAAATCGTATTTGAAGTTTGTAAAATATATATTAGCGATAGCTGATGACAAATCGTTGAAGATGTACAGCTGATTTTGCTTAGTTTTTTATTAAATAATTTTATTAAATAATAATAATTAATAATAAAAGAGTGAAAAAATGAATTTTTAAAAACGCCTCTTATATATTTTAGAGAAAAATGGTTCAAATAAAAGTTGTAGATCTTTAATTTGCGAGTTTCTAAATTAAAATACATAAACAATTCACCGAGATAATAGCAAAAAACCTTAATTTTTACAGTGATTTATAAATCACTTGTAAGTAATAACTTTGTTTTTTGCATAATGACATGTAACAGGACTGCTTCAAGTTATGGCAATTACTGAGTTATAGAGAAGCAGTAGAAGATTTTGCTATGACATCTGCTAACCTGGGGACCGATCCCAACCTTGTTTTATGCAAGATGCTACTAGAACGTCCGCAACGAAACAGAAAACCCCCAATGCTCATCGAAAAACACAATATAGATTCGCTAGCAACAGTGAGTACAAAACTCGTTTATGAGAACAGGATTACCAGCAAACTAAAAGAGATCGAGTTACAATCAGAATGAGGAGTAGAAGATACTTCATACATCAACCAAGCAGCAGAAGAAGCAATTGGAAAGCGGAAAATTAACACGAGTGCGATAAACCACAACAAACCATGGTTTTGTCAAGAGGTAAAAGACCTTTATGAATTAAAACGCAAATGCTATCTGAGATATAAAAGCACACAATCGGAAGAAGCTCTCGCCGAATATGTCCAAGTAAGAAACGAAGTAAACGCAAGAATAAAATCAATTAAAAGAGAAGATTGGGCTAAATTCACCAGCGACATGGACTACGACCTACATGGTGTCCAAAATAAAGTATGGAAAATGCTTCGGAACAAGAAAAAACCAGTTCGTACAGACCAAGGGATTACATATAGAGACATGGCAACATTATTTCAAGGAGCTATATGATGCTGAATAAACGCTGAATATAAACGAATACGAAGCAGATATAAGTCAGACAATCAATGACGAAGAGGTAGAAGTAAAGATCAAGAAGCTAAAAAACAGAAAATCACCTGGAACAGATGGTATATCGAATGAACTCTTAAAATATGGAGGCCCTAAACTTGCAAGTAAACTGTCACAACTATTTAACAAGATCTTAAACGACACAGAAACACTAGAGGAATGGCATAAGAGCATCACAATCCTCATATTTAAAAAAGGAAAAAAAACTTGCCCTTAAAACTACAGAGGAACAACCCTCTTAAATATAACGATGAAACTTTTCACGAGTATTCTTAAGAACAAATTGGAAATGCAAATCACTAATGCTGAAAAACAATAAGGTTTTACAAGAGGGCGGTTTATAACAGATGCAGTATTCATAATAAAACAAATAAAAGAAAAAGCTATAGAGTTCAGCATGCCAGCGTATATTTTCTTCATTGATCTGACGAAGGCGTTTGACAGGGTACGCTTGAAAGACATTCTTCTTTTTCTTCTTCTTTTTCTTCTTGGAGATCTTTCGATCTGTTTAATTCTGAAGCTGCCTCTGGTTAATTTCCTGGGAGGTAGATTGCCAACTATCCCTCCATCTTTTAGGTGGTCTTCCTGGAGGTTTTGAACCGGGCGGGTTATCTTCTAGGGCAATTTTTGGGAGTCTATTCTCATCCATTCGTCGTACATGACTGTACCACATCCTTTTACGCTACCTTCCCCATCTTACAATATCTTTAATTTTGCACTGCTCTCTAACATTTGTATTTCTCAACCTGTCTCTTCTTGTTTTGCCCACTATTGTTCTTAGGGTTTTCATCTTGGCAACCCTTAGCATCTGTTTCGTTTTGTTGATATCTTCGCACACTTCTGGACACTTAGGAGACATTCTAAATATATTACTAGAAAATAAAACACCGACCAACATAACAAATATAGTCCATGACGTTAATAACAACAATGTAACCAAAGTTAGAACAGGAGACCAATTCACTGAAAATATTCCAACACCGGGAGGAATTAGACAAGGCGACAGTTTAAGCCCCTTCTTGTTTAACCTACTCATGGGCAAAATTATAAACAAAGTAACATTTCTTAATCTCGGATACAGAGTAGGCAACAAAAGAATTGGTATGGTGTGTTACGCAGATGATGCAGCAATTATTGCCGAATCAGAAGATGATCTTCAGAGACAGCTCTTTCAGTTCTTTCAAATAAGCCGCCAACTAAATATGAACATTTCTACCAACAAAACTAAATGTATGACAATAGCTAAATATCCGCCCAGATGTAAGTTAGTGGTTGAGAACAACACCATAGAACAGGTGACGCAATTCAGATATCTGGGCATAGATATATCAAGCTCACACGACCCAGTACAGGAGCTAAGGAGTCAGATCAACAAAGCATCTGCATTGTCGGGATGTCTGCGGGAGATAGTCTGGTCAAATCCGTATATGCGCACAGATAGTAAAATTAGAATCTACAAGACTTGCATACGACCGATCATGACATATGGCATAGAAGTGCGCGAAGATACCAACAAAACGAAACAGATGCTAAGGGTTGCCCAAATGAAAACCCTAAGAACAATAGTGGGCAAAACAAGAAGAGACACGGTGAGAAATACAAACGTCAGAGAGCAGTGCAAAATTCAATACATTGTAAGATGGGGAAGGCAGCGTAAGAGGATGTGGTACATTCATGTAAGACGAATGGATGAAAATAGACTCTCAAAAATTGCCCTAGAAAACAACCCGGTTCAAGACCTCCCGGAAGACCTCCTAAAAGATGGAGGGATAGTTGGTAATCTACCTCCCAGGAAATTAACCAGAGGCAGCTTCAGTATTCAGGCTAACAGATCAAAAGATCTCCAAAAAGAAAAAGAAGAAGTAGAAGCTTTTGAAGCCGGAATTCGAATTAACGGAGAATGTATCAATAGCATCAGATACGCCGATGACACGGTGGTATTCGCTGACAGTTATGAAGTCCTCCAGAAGTTAATAAAAAGAATCACAGAAATGAGTAGAGATATGGACTTTCACTGAACATTAAGAAAACAAAATGTATGATGATCTCTAAGAAGGAACAACAAATTGAAAGAATCAGTGTAAATGGTCAATCAATAGAAAGAGTAGAAATATACACTCACCTTGGTATGAACGCCAATGAAAACTGGGACCATTCCCTGGAAATAAAATCTAGGAAAGCAAGATCTGCATTTCAAAAAATAGCAAAGCTATTCAAATGCCACGATTTACCTTCTTCTTCCTATGCCGTCCCCATTAACGGAGGTTGGTAACCATATTTTTAAAAGTTTCTCTGTCTTTTGCAACGTTAAATAATTCGTCTACAGTCATGTTTGTCCAGTCTCGAATATTTCGCAGCCATGACTTCCTCTTTCTACCTATTCTATGTTTGCCATCGACTCTACCCTGCATGATGACCTGCAGTAGACTATATTTATTATTCCTCAGTATGTATATCAAAAATTTTTTGTCTCGACCCATCCTTTTCAGCACTTCCTTATTAGTGACCCTGGCAGTCCATGTAATTCTCAACATTCTCCGGTATATCCAAAGTTCAAAGGCTTCAAGCTTCTTAACTATTTGCGCTTTTAACGTCCATATTTCTACCCCGTACAATAGTTGGGACCAGACGTAACATTCAACAAATTTCAGTCTCAGCGCAGTATTCAGATTTTTGTCACAGAATAATTGCTTGAATTTTAAGAACGCTGCCCTTGCCATTTCTATTCGTACCGTGATCTCTTTTTTTGGATCTAATTCTGTGTTGATGTAAGCTCCCAGATATTTATATTTTGTCACTCTCTCTATTTGCTGTCCACCAAGGGTTAGTTGTTCATTATTTATTGGACACCTTGATACTATCATAAATTTGGTCTTATCTGTGTGTACGTCAAGTCCTATTTGAATGCATTCACTATTTATTGCGTCTAGTAAAGTTTGTAGTTCTTCTATACTCTCAGCCATAATTACCGGGTCATCTGCAAATCTCTTGGTGTTTACGATTTCTCCACCAATTCTTATTCCCTCTTTTCTTTCCCAAAAGGCTTTTCTGAAGATGACCTGTGAGTACACATTAAAAAGCGTCGGAGACAAGACGCATCCTTGCCTGACCCCTCTTGCAATCGGTATATTATTTGCTTCTATATCGTTCACCTTTACTACTGCTTTTTGGTTTCAGTATCGGATCTCGTCTTTGCATCCTCCACTGTTAGTAATAACGGAGAGTAAGTAATTAAATTGCCTGACCACTTTGTAACCTGCCATGTTTCTTATCTCTGCTTAGTTGTTCTGATTCTATCGATGATAATCACTTCGGTTTTCTGCATATTTATTTTCAAACTATATTCCATACTCACCGTGCCTAGCCTATTCATAACTTGTTCCAGTTCTTCTGGTGAAGACGCCAATATAACAGTATCATCAGCATAACGTAGGTTTTTGTTTTTTCTTCCTACTATCGTTGTTTCACCTTGTCATTCCTCAAAAACTTAACGCATAATATGTTTACTATATATATTGAATAGAATAGGGGATATTATGCATCTCTGTCGAACTCCAGATTTTAATTTGAAGTTTTTCGAAACCACATTATTAACTCTTACATTAGCAGCATTATTTACATATAGTTTTTGTAATAAATATATTAGATGTTCTGGCGTACCCATTTATTCAAGTATATCCCACATTTTATCCCATTCTACGGTATCGAAGGCTTTGGAATAATCAACAAAGCATAAATATGTTTCTATGTGTTAAACTCTCGAGATTTTTCGATAATTTAGAGAATATTAAGAATATGTTCTCTTGTTCTTCTACCTGGAACGAATCCGCATTGTTCTTGGGGAATTTGTGATAAGAGAAATGATTTTAGGCTTTCATTGAAGATGGTTAGAAGTACTTTGCTCGCGTATGACATCAATGCTACTGTACAGTAATTACTGCAATCTATCGGTGAACCTTTTTTTTGTATGAAAATAAACGAGAGTTTACCCCAGTCATTTGGCTACTTTCCGGTATTCCAGATCTCATTCAAATTTTAAGCATTACTTCCGTTCCTAATTCTCCCATGACTTTGAGTGTTTCAGCTTTTATTCCATCTTCTCCTTCTGCTTTTGTAAATTTTAGCTTTTTAGTTGCTGCCTCAATTTCTAATTTCAATATTTGAGGTTCTTTTTCATAACTTCTTTTCCCTGTAGGTATTATTGTCTGGTCGTTGTTAGAGAATAGTATTTCGCAATATTGTTTCCATACCTCTGCGATACCGTCTTGGTTTGTTATGGTATTTCCACTATTATCTTTGATGATCTGTGTCTGCGGTTTGAATTCTCTCGCTAGATACTTGACTTTTGAGAAAAGTTCTCTAGATTCTTGGCGACCAGCATGTTCCTCT
The DNA here is from genome assembly GCF_040954645.1 of Diabrotica undecimpunctata. Taxonomy (NCBI): domain Eukaryota; kingdom Metazoa; phylum Arthropoda; class Insecta; order Coleoptera; family Chrysomelidae; genus Diabrotica; species Diabrotica undecimpunctata. The sequence continues at coordinate 29,230,326 of NC_092810.1, forward strand.
AGTTGTACACATATATTTTTAATGTAATTATTTTTGTCTCTTCTGCACAAGTGTTTTATAGGTGTATTTATGGTGCATATCTCTATTTCTTTTCTCTTTGAATTTGTTGTGTTGTTTCCAAGTTTTCGTCTTTCTTCTACAAGATTGAGAGCCTCTTCAGTCGTCCAATGATTTTTCTTAGCTGTTTTGTTTTTGGGATTAGTATTGTTGATGGCTTCAGGGATCCATTTCTTTGTGTATTCCCACGTACGAGTCACTTGTAGGTCAGCTTCTGCTAATGCTTCTCTAAACTTTTCCGGATGTTTTGGAATCAATTTTCATAAACATGTTATAATGTTAACATGTTACACATAAATTTAATTGCTACAAATGTCACAAGAATGTCGCTAATAACGTTCGGATGCATGCGACTTTGTTCGTTAAATAAAAAATGACTGCCTTATGAAAATATAAGTATATTAAGTCAACTTCTTGTAACAACATCCGGCTGTAATAGTGCAATTTGCTAACCAACATACAACTCATTTTTCAGGTTTAAGGAAGTTCTTAAATAAAACGGTTTAAGCAGCCGCACTATTATCGGAAATATGTACAAAATGAAAAGTTATTATTAATACACTTTGCAATTTATAGAAGATATATTTACGGCTAATAACACTTGTTTGCGTTCGCAAATAAATAATTCTGATTTATGGCATTTGACAGTGTAACTAATAAGCTGGCTTTTTGTATGGCGGTGCAAAATGTGAGATTAGCATAATAGGTTCTGATAGAGGTTATTATTGCGGAAAAAACTGAGGCAAAAAGTGAATAGCGGCAACTTACACGAAACCATATTACGGTTAATAGCGTGTTTAAGTGAGAAATAGCGATTTGATTGTGTTCTATTGTAAGAGCTGGATATTTCAACTACGATCTTTTGTTAAAGTGCTTTTATTTCTATGAGATTACTCAATGATTGCAGGCCTTAAGGCATGTTTTAGTTTAATATCAGTAAAATAAGTCTGCAGCTTAACTAAAGAACGATTATTAGCTTTAAGGCGGTTATATTTGTTTTGTGCAGATTTCAGATATGTAAAAGTGCATAGCCACATTGCGCACATCCCGAAATGTGTGCTCTTATTGCGCAGAAATCCTTAAGTACACAGCCTTCATCTAAAACAGTCTACTACAAGGTCAATAAAAAATACACAAATAATTGTTTTTAAAGAATCTTTAATAGTTCTTTGTAATTTATGTGTAAAAAAAGAGGTAGTGCAATTATCAAGCCTTCTAAAGAGCTAAAGAACTAAAGAAAGCCTTCAATACGTGTTGGAGATTCAACAGCATTAAAAAATTGCACGCATCCAATATTAGAGGACACTGCTTAGCTTATATCGAAAATTTCTTAAAAGACTTTTCTTTCCAAGTAAGAGTTAATACCGTTTATTCCGATTTTTATACTACAGAAAACGGTACCCCACAAGGTTCAGTACTTAGTCCTACCCTATTCCTAGTTGCCATAAACAACATATTAAACAAATTATATGAACATCTCAAAGCTCGCATCTATGCCGACGATTTAGTGGTGTGCATTAAAGGAGCACAAAAAGAATCTAAGAGAAGAATAGTACAGACATTTTTAACGCAACTACATGAATGGACAGCTAGTACAGGCTTTGAATTCTCCGTTACAAAGACAACTGGTATGGTGTTTATGAAAGAATTATCCATTACATCAGTACTTTATCTTCACAATAGCATCATTCCCTTCCAAAACTCCGTGAAATTGCTTGGTATGGGGCTGAATCAAAAACTTTTCTGGAAAAAGCACATACAACACTTGGCGCTAACATGCAACAAAAGATTTAATTTGCTTAAAACGGTATCAAATCGTTTCTGGGGTTCCGACTTCTCTCATTACTCCTTCTGTATCAAACACTAATTAGATCAAAACTCGATTACGGTTCAATTGTTTATGCCTCCGCAACCAAGAGTACCGTAAAATTGTTAGATACAATCCACAATGCCGCACATAGAAAGCTTATATTCTGAAACTGGAGAACCGTCATTGCAGTATAGGCGGGCACTTTTGACACTTTCACACGCTTCTTTTGTGCTAATAAGGATTATCCACTCTTCGAAAACACTTTTTCAAAAAATAATCTTGACTTTCTCTTTAATAAACCTCGTACTGGAAAACCTTATTACACACGAGTAAGACCAATTCTGAATAATTTTGACACAACAATCCCAGATGTATTTTACTGTAACATCCAACATCCGACTACATGGTTAATAAGCATCTTAAATTGCAACACCTTTCTAATAGAGTTCTCCAAAAAATTCAATAACAATATACTAATAAAAAAAACTAAACGAGATTCTTGAACGAGACTACCTTAACTGCACAAATCTTTACCGATGCCTCTAAATCTAACGATGGCATTGGCTGTGCATTTGTTACTCCAACGTCTACTTTCAAATTTAAACTACCGCCTAGCTTAAGTGGTTTCACCGCTGAACTGTTTGCTTTGTACTGTGCCCTAAAATATGCAAACCTCTTAAGAATTTCAAAACCTCTGTTTCTAAGCGACCCGCTCAGCTCTCTTCTTGCAATACAGCATCTGTATCCTAAACAGCTCTTGGAGCAACTAATAAAAACTGAACTACAAATCGCCCAAGAGAACCACATAACTCCTAAATTTATATGGTTCCCATCGCATATAGGAATTATCGGCAATGAAAAGGTAGACAGTAGTGCTCGTGATGCAGCAACAAGTGCGGAATCTGAATTAGTGCGTGAGAGTGTATGTAAAGTTCTCAAAACGTTTTTTAAACAAAAAGTGATTGGTCAGTGGTAGCGCGAATGGTTCCTATCGCAATCTAAATTAAAATCGCTAAAACCAGATACACGACAGGGGAAAACTAGTGCTAGTACACGGTTTATTCAAACGGTTCTAGGGTGCGTTCATTACGTAGACCATAGCATGGCATCCTCGCCTAGAGCATAGCACTGACAGTGAACGCTCGCATTTAAAATAATGCATTTATTTTACGTGGCGATGATAATATAATACCATTCTATGGTCCGATCGAGGCTCGGCGCCTCGTTATGAACGCACACTAACGCGCCTACGTGTAGGACACACTAAGATCACACACTCTTATTTACTTTCGGCCAATGCGACGTATGTACTACGCCTCTTACCGTCATCCATTTGTTAATTGAATATCCAAAATACCATAGAAAACGTTCAATAAACAATATACCAATTACCCCACCAGATTTATTAGGAGAAAACTGTCACGTAAAAAACATTAAATTACCTTAGGTCAATCAATATTTTGTGTCAGCTTTAAAGTTTTGTTTACTGGGTAACGCCGCTAATAACCTGTTAGTGGGTGCAGCAATGTTTCTTTTTAATAAAAAAAAGAACTCAACAACTCTATTTAGTATTAAAAAAACATTTATATTCATAATTCACGCTTAAACACTTTAATTTTTCTATCTACACCTGCACATTCTGTATGGCACCAACTATTACACTTTTGACAACGAATCCAGATCTCTCCCTTTTTGGATATTGAATGTAATTAATTGCAGTAGAGACAAGCTGCATTAGATTCATGATTGCTTTCGTTCCTTTTTTTCTGCCTGTGCAAGTTGTAATGCTGCAACAGCTTGAACTGTTTAACACACCTGTTTTTCCTCTTTTTCGTTTTTTTTTCTTCTTTCATCCTGTGATACAGGCGCTTTAGACATCGGCGAATTTGAAGAAGGGATTCCTTATGTTTTGACATTTTATTTTCGTCTAGTTTTGGGGAACTTGATTTGGAACCTACTTTTGAAGAAGAGGCTGAATCTTTAGTTGGTTCTTTAAGTTCAGTGGCTTCATTTGGCAAGTTATTTTCGTTATAATTTACAATATATGTAGTTTCAGCAACAGGGAAAACATAATAAGGAAATATAATTTGAATTCCTGTTTTATAAAAACCACTCAAAACGTTTTTTATTGTAGCTGCTTTTTTGTATGCATTACAAAATAACTTCCCCACCTGACTGTGCGTCACAGAGCGACCTGGATTTGATCGCAACCACTTCTGAATTTCTTGATCATAATAAATGGTTAAAGGAAAATAAACGCTTACGTCCAATGGTTGTAAACGATGCGTGCTATGAGGTTGAAGACAAAATAAAATATTATTACCATTTTGTTTGGCAAATTGCAATACATCTAAGTTATTATGACTTTCATGCTTATTAAATAATAGAAGCACTTTCGAGGTCAATGATGGTTTCACGAAATCTCTAAAATGTGTGAGCTATTTTAGAAACAAATCTCCATTAACCCATTCATTTTCTTGTCACAACCCTAAGCAAACTGGCAAAGCGTGGTCTAAGAGATCTTGTTTTATTTTTTTCCCAGGGTATATGATACCGGGAGAAACAAATGTTGTAAGCGCATTCATTGCACAAATCACTGTAATATGAATACCTCTCTCCGCACTAGACAATATGCTAAGTTCTGAAAAATCGTAGTTTTCATGTACGATTAAACTATAGCCAAGAAACGAGGTAATGATATTATCTTTTTAAATTATTTTCTTGAAGATTTTTGGTATTATCAAGAGTGACAAAATTATACCTATATTCTAGCTATAAAAACCAAACCATGACTAGGCATCTTTACAACCTTGCAAATACTACTAAATTTGCTAAAATTATACAGAGGCATTCAGCACCAGGACATATTTTCCTTTCTTGTGAACGCAGCTTCGGATGGATTGAAACGAAGAAAAGGACACGGGAGAGGATCGTATTACCAGAAGAATAGTTTGTGCTGGTAAAAAATACATGCCGCAAATTTATAGTGGTTTCAGTTTTCCAAAGAAATAGTTTTGAACTTTAGTGGTCATGTCAGTGGGAATTTTAAAAAGTGTGTGTAAATCCGAAGAAAACAAAAATAAAAGTACAAAAAAGTAAAAAACGAAAGGAGTGAAATGCCAGTTCTTTCCTTAAGGATTTGTTTATTCTCCAGAAACATGCCGTTACATTGACTTTACCTCCTTCGTCATTAAGCATCTACTCTGATCCGTTAATTATTAAGTTCCCGAATTACCTCCATGTAAAAGAACCTGCAACAAAATATGTGCTTTCTAATTGTATGTGATTTTACGACCAACTGAAGTGTCAAGGGCAAGGAAAACCAACTCAGCATGAAGATGATGCTTTAGAGTTCTCCGGTGCAAAAATTGGATAGCTCCTGTTTACTCCACAAGTTATATTTAAAATAATACATGTATGCTCTTTATGTATTGCGTATTTGCAGAGCTGACAGCGCCGAATGGGATGAGTACCATAGAGAACCATTTCAGGTTCGGCTAATGCGCAAACATTATAAACATTCAACTAAGACTTCTTATATACATAAAAGCATGTGCAGATAATATACTATTTGTAAGGCTATTTTTTCTTTTTAAATTTAAATGCTATACGGTTTGAGCTCATAAATTACTTTAATATCCAATTATAACAGCTTAAACGTTTTCTTTTTGATATTACCTACCTTATTCTTCTCCAGTGCCCTATCCGGTCCGGATGTTGGCGATCATCAAGGCTATCATCAAGGCTATCAAATCTAATCAAATTTCCAAAAAGCAATTAATGCTATTAATAATGCTACATCACCAATTCGGTATATATTGTGAATTTATTACATACAATTTACTATATTTTGCCCATACATACAAATACAACATCTAATTTAATAGAATTCGTACTAAAACCGTGTTTTGCTTCTGAAAAAAATGATAAAATGGAGTTGCCTCATTTTTGCACCTTTGTTTTAATATAAAATATCCATCGCATAGACGAATAAAATAATAGCGGATGTTGCACATATATTAGCGAAAAGATGGGAAACCTGATTATCACGACCATTCATTATAAAATTAAAGTATCTTTATAACCGGGGAAAACTTATAACACTTGCATTAACCGGTTCGAATGATTTGTAACATTTATCGGCATGTATTAGGCCCCAAGAGCCAATTAAAGCGCAAATAAAACGCTTCCATTATTTTAACTTAAATGTCTCGGATCTTTAATGAGAGATTCGATGCACTTATATCAAAGCAAAACAAGGCCGGAGGCTCCCAAGCGTTGAGTAATTGCTTACAAATATTCCCTATAATAGAAGATGTGAGTTTTGGATTCGATATTTCTTAAAGGTAGCATAGTAACTAATACAGTTTCAGGTTATTCTAAAGTTAACAATTTCGTGTAGTTATATTTACCTAAATTAAAATAAATGTAACTTTCTATACTTTGTCTCAAAGTGACTAGTCTGTACAGGGTAAGAAATGCAATGCTAACCTTATGGGAATTTCGCCAAGACGTTGCCAGTTTTATGCATTGAGCGATGACGTCCTCTATTGTCTATCTTTCAAAATAAACGGAATAAACCAGGAGTTCTCAACAAGTCCTCACGTACAATTTTATGTAATTTACAACTTATCAACTTTTATCTTTTATTAGTAGCAGTAGTATAATAAAATGTGCATTAAATAAACATTTGTTTTAAAGTTTAAAATAATTCTGGTAATTTCTACTAACTGCCAAATCTAAAATGTTATTTATGTCCCTGCGGTGCTAATTACTGCCATAATGTGTAAGGAATTTGTAATTTTGGTTGATATCAACTGCAAATAGTTTCTTCTAAGTTATTCCGTAATTAAGAAGGAATTAAAGTTATTCTTGTATAGAATATGTTTAAAAGCTTGATACACCCAGGGCCCTAATTAGTCTTTATTTGTTCTTCGGAGCGCGTAAACATATTCGAGTTACGATTATTTGTACCATCTTGGATGTACTGTTACTGTTTTGTTATTGTTATTATTTGTTGGTGGCTGTTGTTGTGATTTGCTGTTGTCAATTATTGTTATTTTCTGTTGTTGGCTATTGTTATATTTAACGCCGAATTTGTACCGCAAAATGGAGGAAATTGTTCATTGGAAACGTGGAAAAGCTCTGAAACTTTCAGAGAAGCAGATACTAATGAATATTATTAATTATCATCTTAATCAGGATAACAACGATTCTGTATCAAGTATAATTAGGAAAGTGTCAGAAATGAGTGGTTTTTTCGAAAAGACTCTGTTTTGCATACGACAGGAATATTCATCACCTGCTGGATTACAATCTCCAAAGAGCAGGCCCAAGAAGCGAAAGGTTGGTAATTCTCATGACATCAAGTACGATGAAGGTGTCAGGGGCCAAATTCGTAGAATAGTTCATCAATTTTTTCGTGACAACATACCACCAACAATACACACCATATTAGCTGTTGTAAATGTTGAAAAAACTTTGCCCAACTTTTCACGGGCCACGCTACATCGCTTGCTGAGTGATATGGATTTTGTGTTTATAAAACGTGGCAGAAATTCAATTTTGATTGAAAAACCAGAAATCATCTCGTGGCGTCATCGTTATTTACGCGCAATTCGTAAATACCGTGCAGAAGCATAAAACATAGTGTATTTGGATGAATCATGGGTAAATATCGTTCACAGTGTGAAAAAAGAATGGGTTGATAAAACAACTACATCTCATCGCGATGCTTTTGTTCGTGGTCTGACAACAGGATTAAAAGCTCCAACAGCTCGTGGTGAACGGTTCATTTTATTGCATACAGGATCTACCAGTGGATTTGTTGATTGAGCAGAGCTCACGTTTTTGGCAAAGAAAAATACTCAGGACTACCACAACGAAATGGATGGACCGACCTTCGAAGATTGGTTTGAAAATAACTTAATGCTAATTTGCCAGAAAAAACTGTTGTGGTAATGGACAATGTCTCCTATCACAGCAGAAAGTCAGAACAAATTCCCAACAGTTCAACACTAAAAAAAGATATTCAAGAATGGCTTCTGTCAAAGGACCTATTTTTTTAAGAAGACTACCTAAAATGCGAGTTACTTGATGTAGTCAAGGCCTTCAAAGCAAAATATGACAGATACATAATGGAAAATATTGCCAAAAAGCACAATGTGAAGATTCTGAGGCTCCCACCCTATCACTGTGAACTCAATCCCATCGAAATGGTTTGGAGTGAAGTGAAACGATATATAGCTGGACGTAACGCGAATTTTAAAGAAGCTGAAATGCGAAATTTAATTACCGCAGCGTACCAGGTCATTACGCCAGAGAAATGGAAAAACTACGTAAACCACGTAATAGCAACAGAAAAAAAAATGTGGGAAATTGACAATTTGTTGGATGATATCGAACCAATTATTATAAATATAAATAACGGAGATAGTGATGACAGTGACGATAATAATGATGATGATGATAGTGAAGCAGAAACTAAATGTAACAGGGATTGACAGAAAAAGGAACCAAATATAATGGTGGACAATTACGATTACTTACCCACAAAATTAAATACAATGATTTCTTTTATTTTCAACTTATTTATTAGTTTTATTTTTGGATATTTCTACGTTTTGTTATTGCCAACATATACAGTGCTGTTTTTAAAAGTCCTTCCCCCCTTAACTTTTGAACGGAACAATACATAAATAAAATGTTTCTTTATATTTTAGTTTTATTTTATTCGATTTTATTTAAATCTATAAACAAATGGTTTGTATCGCTAGCATATACTGTAGAATTAAAAACAAACTGCTTGTGTGACATAAATAAAAGGCATTTCTAAATTTCTATTCTATTTTAATTTAACCCAAGTATGTTGTAGCAAATATTATTTATGTTTGAGAACCACTGACAGAAGGAAGCCAGGCAGGGTCGTTAGTGGGCATTAGTACTTAAACTACCCTCAACACAAAAGATGGATTAGGCTAAGTAGTAAAAAGTGACATTTATTTTAATAGTTTTGCAAAGTTTGCAAAGAAGTATTTCATCGATGTTTTGCATTTACCCTAAACAGACTAGCCACTTTGAGACAATCTAAAGATGCGATGCACTCACCTAGATGTGTGATATGGACTCAAGCCAAAGCACCAGAGAATGTGATAAACCAAAGAATGCCATTCCAAAATGCGTCCACTGCGGCGAAGGTCATCCGTCTAATTATCGTGGATATGTAATCGCCAATTAGACTATTAGCGTGACAAGACCTACTTGTATTAGCCTTTGAACCACATATACAAGCTCTTCACTAGGTTAGTGACGTCAAGATTGAGAAAAAATTAGATTTCTACCAACCGAGAGAGCAGGCAGAATTCCGTTCAAATTATGGTACCAATGATCACCTCTATACAGTAAAGACACTTATTGAAAAATCTATAGAATACAACCAACGTAGTAGAAAAAGAGCACCTACACGTTGGCGATGGCTTCAGGCGTATCACCAAAAATTGACAGCAAAGAGCACAAAATCGTAAAGAATGAAGGAGCTTAAGCGAGGCTTATGTCCAGCAGTGGACGTGATAAATAAAGACTGGATGAAGATATATATAATAACGGATTTATTACGGCTGTCGCCGCTTCTCCGCCCCCAATTTCCATCTTTTTCTGTCATATGCAGTTGCCTCTTCTAAGTCTCTTGCCGCCATTGCTTCATCAATATCGTTGCGCCAACTTCTCCGTGGTCGTCCTCTCTTTCTTCTTTCAGGAGGGATCCATTCCAGTACTCTCCTAGGCCATCTGTACTCTGGCATTCTTTTAACATGTCCGAACCAGATTAATTGTTTTCTTTCTATGTCATCATTGATATTTCTCTCCATTTTCATTTCGTTTCTTATTTGTTCGTTTCTAACTCTCTCCAGTTTCGATCTACCGCAGCTTCGTCTCAGATAATCCATTTCTGTCGTCAAAAGTTTGTTTCTATTAGCTTTGGTGACGTCCCATACTTCCGAACCGTAAAGTGTAATACTTTGGACTATACTACCGTAAATGTGTTTTTTGGTTTCTCGTCGAATTGTTTTTTGCCAGAGAAGAGAGTTTAAGGCACGGGTCGCTGCTCTGCCCTTGTTTATTCTTTCCCTGATTTCATCTGCGCTATTTCCCTTCTTGTTGAAAATGACCCCCAAATATTTGCAGGATTGCACGCCTTTGATTTTGTCGTCTTCCAAGACTAGGTCACATATTTCATCTGTTCCCACTGAGAGATATTCACATTTTGTCATATTCATGTTTAGACCTGCCACCTCATATTCTTCTTGCAGTTTTCTTACCATATAGCTAAGATCGTAGCTGTCTTCGGCAATTACTATCTGGTCATCCGCAAAGAAAAGTGTATATAGCTTGTTTTCTTCCACCGTTATTCCCATGTTTCTACATTTTTTTACCCATTTCACTAAGGATCTGTCCAAATAGATTTTAAATAAGGTGGGTGACAGACAGCAGCCTTGTCTTAGTCCTTTTGTTGTTTGAAAAGGAGAGGTGATTTCTTGTCCCATTTTAATTCTTGCAAAGTTTTGTTCGTAATATTTTGATGAAGATGATGATGATAATCGAGAAACAACTTCAAAAATTAAAAACAAGCAAATGAGAAAAACTATGCTACCTGGACAACCGCAAAGAGAGTCCAAGGAGTCCAAAAAACTCGAGCAAACGCAAACTATTAATTAGAGGAGAAGACAATATAGTCAGGTAACTACAGGAAGATCTGCTGCAAATAACACTGAAAAAAATAATTAGAATTACAGAAAATCAAACATTGACAGAATACACAACTGTATTTTAGAAAAACTGGAAAAGCTAGATACACGAATCACAAACTTGGAAAAGAACACACAAACAGCGATTCTTAAAATCAAAAATGCAAGACACTAAAGAATTTTAGAATGGAACACCAATGGTCTGCCAAAACACCAACAAGAATTGCAAACTGTTTTTGATATAGAGAAGATAGATATAAGGCTGATAGTAGTCTCAGCTATATATTGCCTGCCAAAACATAAAATAAGTCAGATTTGTACACAATATTTTTAAACTCCCAAGGAAGTAGATTTATTGTCGGAGGTGATTACAATGGAAAGAGCACTAAATGGGGATCAAGATTAACCACCATTAAAGGAAGAGAGCTTGCAAAAGCCTGCAGATAATTGAACTATGAAGTAGTATCAACTGGAAAGCCAACCTGTTGGTTAACGGATCAGAATAAAATCCCTAATCTGATTGACTTTTTTATAATTAAGAATACTGCCTCTAATTTCTTGAGCGTTAAGGTGGCTTGAGAAATGAATTGAGATCATTCCTCCATTCTCCTTACACATAGTGACCAAATAATACGGAAAGAGACCCCTCTAGGCTTATAAATGCAAGGACAGATTAGCAGAACTTTAGAAATTAATTAGAAGACTCTACTTAATCTTTTGGTTCACTTAATAAGTAAAATGCACTTAAATGCAGAAGTTGGATTGCTTACCAAACAGCAAGCATCATGAAATAGTACTCCAATCATCCCTATTAGGACAGAAGGAAAAAAATATCCGAACTCTGATTTTTGAAAAAAGAAAATTAAGTCGCAAATAGCAACTAACCCGATCTCCCAAGGATAATACAAGTTTAAATAATGCATCACAATATCTCAAGTGAGAAATACAATGCTTCAAGAATGAATCAACTGGGACATACCTTAGCTGACAGCGAGCTAACTTAGAATAAACAAATGTAAAACGTAGTTAATTTCCTCTCTGAAAGGCTACCAAACGGCTCAAAAGATCTACACTACATAACCCACTAACCAGAAAAACTGATAGAAGCTGAGTTCGAACCAATGCTCAAAAAACCAGTCACTGTTTTTCATCTCTGCTGTTTCTAACATCCTTTTTGTTCTCTCTGTGTCAGTTCGTGTTTCTGCCGCGTATGTCACTACTGATCTGATGACTGTCTTGTAAATTGTGTCCTTCATTTCTTTCCCGATATTTTTATTTCTCCATATTGTTTCATTCAGGCAACTTGCGGCTCTGTTTACTCTATTTACTTGATCTTCCACGTTAGTTTCGAGCTTTCCGTAGCTAGATAATGTGATGCCTAGATATATAAACTCCATCACTTGTTCTACCTGTTCAGATTTCTTGGAAATTAAACCTACTAATACCAAAGGTATTGCTAAAGAGCTCCAGGTTTCGATCTAATTTAAAACAATTACCAAAAAAACCATCACTAAGCTGACATACCTAAAATGCATCATTTAGAGCAGGGGTTCCCAAAAGCGCGAGACAAGTTGAGCATTAAATTAAATTTATGTAGTCTTTCTAAAATTCTAAATTAACCATGATGTTTAGAAAATTAAAACAAACCACTGTAACATCTGACCTTGCATATAAATTTAAAATCGAAGGCTTGACAGAATGGAATGTGAGCCATTCAATGTGACAACAGCGCACATTTGGCAACCGAGCATTTCCAAGCACTGCCTCCTTCCTTCCCTCCCATCACCAGACGCAGGACTGGTCCTATCGTAATGCGATCAAGATGTTTATTTTGAGAAATTGCAACTCTAGAGGCGAAAAATATTAGCAAACCCGTGCAATTATTTAAAGTTTTCTAAAGTAGAGTCAATCTCAGAAGAAACACGTTTCAAGTACATTTATGAAGGATCAAGTTTAAAAATCCAAATATCAAACCATTTGGAGAGCCTAATTAAAGAGTTCCAGAAATACTTTACAAACACTTGTGACGATAGTATTTATAGAATGTCAACTGACCCATTTCATATCAACATAACATGGACTCCCTGCCTGAATCACTTCAAGAGGATGCTTTGCAAATAAAACATGATTCTAATAACATCTTTATCAACGTCTGTTTTGCCAGCAATTCTTAGAAGGCACAGATTAAAGCAGAATTCTGAATTTGGTTTCGAAAATTAGTTTACGGATTTTATTATCAGATGTCGCTATTTGCGTCTATACGAAGCCATGTTAGAGTTGCTTTCTAAGACAGAAAAGATTTATTTTCAAGTTCAGAGCGACTGCGAAAGCCGTTCTGATGAGGACTATTAGGCCGAAATACGTATAAGCGGATGCGCAGGTGCCCTGTACGTGAAATCAAAGCTTAACTGTCTTTTTCTTTTTAAAACATGATTCCTTTTCCAAGTACATTTTTGACATAATGGAGAAACCATCATTTTGGTTAAAATATTTTAAAGTGTATCCTAGTGTATTACGGGAAGCTCTTTGTTTATATTTGCCTTTGTTAAGCACATATTTGTAAAGATCATTTTTAACACTTGTGTCATATTAAACAAAGTATTAGAATAATTTTCGCGCAGCAATTTCCAAAACTACAATTGCCATTTCGATCGCCCACCTTCGAAAGGAGACGGCGTCATGAGAAGAGAATAATTTTTGTATTTTATGAAAATTGATATTGTTGTAGATCATATCAGTATAAATAAAAGTTTTGCTTTCAATGTAATACTTTGTTTTGTTTTGTTCCTAGGCTCATACAATTTATTGTAAAGGGAGGGGCGCAAGAACCTTTCATTTACAACAAACGGGGACGTGGTACAAAAAAGTTTGGGAACCCCTGATTTACAGTAGAGTCTATTCCCAAAATGTGCAAAGTCGCAGAAGTCATAGTGATTGAAAAGCCAGGAAAGCCGGCAAATGAAATTTCATCCTACAGACCATTATTGCCTGTACTTTCGAAATTATATGGACAGATCCTAATAAAAAGACTAAAGATCATTATCGAAAGTTTCTTCCGAGGCATTATTGCCTATACTTTCGAAATTATATGAAAGACTAAATATCATTATCGAAAAAAAAAGAGACCACCACATCAGTTTGGTTTTAGACAGTCATTCAACGATAGATCAGGTACATAGAACCATCAACATCATTCAAAAGGTTCAGCTATCTTCCTAGATGTGGCCCAAGGTATGGCATGAAGGCCTTATCCATAAATTAAATAGAGCACAACCGAGGCAGTATTCATAATTATTATTAGAGTCGTACTAACTGAAAGACACTTCAGAATAAAGCAGACATCAAAGAGTATGTCGAAAGCTCGGCTCAATGATAATCGACGCGGTTCAACCAGGAAGATTATTAATTCTTGTAATAGTAGTAATCTTAGCTCTAGGTTTAATATATATATATATATATATATATATATATATATATATATATATATATATATATATATATATATATATAGGGCCTGCGTAGCGCAAGCGGTAGGATGCTTGCCTCGCACGCCGGTGGTCCGGAGTTCGAATCCTACCGCCGGCAAGAACAACTAGACATTTTTAAAAATGTCTATAGGCCCCAGGTCGACTCAGCCTGAATAAAATGAGTACCTTGGGTAAAACCAGGGGTAATAATAGGCGGTTGAAGCGTAGCACTGGCCATGTTACCTTCCTTGTATACCGTAGGCCCTAGATATGGCAGACTACCCTGCTATACTCCCAAAGCCGCGCAGCCGTATAAAACGGGAGACTATTATATATATATATATATATATATATATATATATATATATATATATATATATATACACTATAACCTGAGAGTAAATGTAGCTTTTCCTTTCTTTTAATAAGCTTGAAAGCACTACATAAATGAACTCTTTTTTAATTTTTTTTATCGTTACATTTATGTCAAAGATAAATGCTATTTTTAAAAAGAAAACAAGTTGTACGTATACATCAGCATTTTTTCTTGCATTGCTTTTATGGCCTCAGAGGCATGAACTCAAGCTATATATAGATACCAATAATCTAATATAGATGTTAAACAAAATCATAAATTAAGTTTACTTATGTAGATAACACCGTAAAAGTTACGCCTGCTGGACAAAATAGAATTACAGACCGTAACCCGATGAAGATGAAGACACTTGGTGATGTTTATTGCTGTAAAGTTGTTGGGCTATGAAATAAAATATTTGTAGATAAAAAGATAAGTTTGGTAACGCCCAGTCGATGATTCTAAATTAGTAATTTTGACAACTCCACATAGACCAAATAAGTGAAACTCGTCTACAGGGACTATTTGGAATTATGATGATTTTTCTATAACTTTGCAAGATAACAATCTTTACTTGAATTATAGACTACATAAATAAACAACTGATTAGGTACTAAAAAACTACTATTTTAAATTAGCAATTTTAAATCTAATACTTATACCTTTCTTTATTCCACCTTATCACTCTATAAAATGAACGAATATAATAAAAACGGGTTTCTACATTTAACATTATTGTTAGACAGGCGTCATTTAAAACAGGCACATAAAAAAATGTTGAATGTTGTGTGTATATACTCTTCGAGTCGGTCTGGGTGAGAATGAAAAAAAAAAAGCTACCTAAAATGTAAAAAGTATGTATCAGCCTGGACAACTACATAACGTTATAAAGGAGAAAGAGAGGCTAAATATAGATATACTTGGTGCTAGCGATGTAGTGTAACGTGATCAGGAAATGAAGAGCTATAAATAACACAACATGTGTTAATCGATACTAAGTAGCGGTCATCATAAGCAACGCAGTTAGAAAATCAGTGGTACGTGTGGTTCAAATCTCAGAAAGAATATTATTGCTAAAATTCAGGCACAGAACTGCAATATTAATATAATTCAAGTCTATGCATGCTACAGCTGGTAAAACCGAAGATTCGTCGAAAAGTTTTATTCGTAATTGCTCAATACACCGAAATTAACAAAGTCTAGAGACATTACATTTTAGGAGACTTTAATGCAAAAATTGGGGCAGCTGTAAGTGAGAGTATAGTTGATCAGTTCGGATTAGGAACTAGAAACGAGAGAGCAGAAAGACTCATAGAAGCCAAGAAAAAAATATGATAATTATTGCCAGTACTTGGTTTCAGCTTCCTAAGAGAGCACTATATACATTTTATACTCGTAAACAGCAGATATAAAAAGTATATAACCTCCTGGAGGTTACTGTATCCTCCTCTATAGATTTTAAAAAAACTGCCAGTGCATTATATCGTTAACAAGAAAGCCTGGATGACAACAGCTGTTTTTACAGACTGGTTCAATAATTGCTTTATGCCAGAAGTAGAAGCCTATATGAAGGCACAATCTTTTGATTTTAAAGTTTTATTAATTATTGACAATGGAGTAGGCCATCCACACTTAAAATATCCAAACGTTTAAATAGTATTTCTTCCGTCCAATACAACAACCCTTATTCAGTGATTAGATCAAGGCATAATTGCAACGTTTAAAAAATATTGCATAAAAGCAACTTCAACAAATCCATCGTGAGAAAACTAGAAAATGAGCCCTTAACAGTAAGAGACGTGTGGAAGCAATTTTCTGTTTTCTAATGTTTAATTCATGTTACATCTGCTTTCACTCAATTAAGACCTTTAAATGCCTGTTGAAAAAAGGTTTGGCCAGCATGTGTAACAAGCAATGCAACCATTCAGATGGACATCGACAACTATCAGATGAAATAATTAATTTGGCACATGAAATTGGTGGAGATGGTTTTAATACCACGATGATATAGATGAATTGCTTGTGGATGATGCATTAAGTGACTATAATATAATTGATCAAACTTTGGATCTAACTTTAGATGGCGATGAGGAAGAAAAAGCAACCCCTCTCACTGCAAAATTAATTCGAGTATGTTTTCAACTTCAGTGCAGTGAATAAGAGAACCATTTTCTTATTAATAACTCCAATTTTAAACGAGCCTTTAAATTACAACGTGAGCTGCAGAACTGCATGTCTGGATATTGTGAGCTGAACAAAAAATTACTAGCATCATCATCGCAAAGTTTAATTACTGATTACATTGTCAGTAAGAGCTACACAGAACGAGAATGAAGTTTGTGAAAATCCATCGGCTTTACCGCAAATATCTATTTCATAGACAGTTTTTTCTGACGATGAAAATAATTTTGAGCCACTACTTTGCAAACCATTATCAGATAGCGGTTATGATCAAAAATGAAGTGCAAAACTATTACTATTACTTTCCCATAAAATAAAATTATTTAAGTTTTGATTTAAGCTTTTGTATAAGTTTCTTTCTTAATTCCAAGAATTATTCAGAATTAGAATTAGATTAGAATTATTCAGAATCTATACTGGAACCAAATGGCAAAGGTGAGGATTGATCAAGACCAATATACGGATGAATTTGAAATCCGGAAAGGTGTCCGCCAAGGCTGCATACTCTCTCCGATGCTTTTTAATTTATATGTTGAAAATATATTTGCGGAAGCATTAGAAGACACGGAATTAGGCATTAAGGTGAACGGCATACCAATTAGCAACCTACGCTATGCGGACGACACAGTGATTATAACTGATAATTTGGAAGATCAGCAGTTATTACTTGATAGGGTGAATAGCATAGGTAAAAAATATGGCCTCAAAATCAACATTTTGAAAACGAAATATATGGTCATTAGCAGAAACCCTCCAGAAAACCCGATAATATGCATAGGTGACGATCGCATAAAACGCGTGAAAACTTTTAAATACCTTGGCACCACAATCAATGACCAATCGGATCCACAACAAGAGATAAAAACCCGAATACAAATGGCAAGACAAGCTTTTGTGAAATTCAGACCGCTCCTATGTAATCAAAACCTAAATTTCGAAATACGCTACAGAATGGTCAAGTGCTACATATGGTCCATCTTGCTTTATGGCATGGAAACGTGGACTTTGAAAAAAAAACATCTATCAACAAACTTGAAGCATTTGAAATGTGGTCATTGAGAAGAATGATGCGCATACCTTGGGTGGATAGAGTTCGAAACGATGACGTCCTTAAGAGAGCCGGCGTGGAAAGAGAACTCTTTGAATTAATTAAAAAACGCAAGATTGGTTACCTTGGGCACATATTGAGAGAAGCAAAATATGAAATACCACAGTTAATCCTACAAGGGAAGATCGAAGGTAGGAGAGGAGCCGGCCGCAAACAATTATCCTGGTTAAGGAATATTAAAGAATGGACAGGAATACACAATACAGGCGAGCTGTGTCACGCCGCCAAAAACAGAATTCTAGTAATGAGATAGTGGCCTACGCACTTTGGTGTATGGCATGTTAAGAAGAAGAAGATAAGTTTCTTTCCGATATTCGAAGTAATTTATCATGCAACCTATTTCTTTTAATTTCTGCAAACTTTTTTGTTTTTGTCTTGGTTTTATGTAAATATATTTGCTATGTTTGTTATCTAAAGAGAAAACAGAATAGATACTTTTAATGAAAAATTGTTGACCCGAATTTAAACGGTAACTATATAGCTATAATCAAATCTTACATTCAAGAAATATCCGCTCATGGATTTTAAGATATTTCATTGACGTCAGAGCGTATCGTTGGATTATTAGAGACTTAAATTGCGTGTGAACAATAGCAATTTGAAAAATAATTACGTCGATACTCTTTAGTTCTAGTCTACGCCGTTTGATAGACTAGTTCCCATCACCAGATGGAATTGTTGGTTATTAAAATCGTCTATTGTTTGTTAATCGTGAAATTATCGGCTAAGACGAGATTTTAAGCATTATATCTGGCGTTTGTATTGAATTGTATACAGAATCACATTAAAAAGCGTTATATTTGTTGTAGCAAAAATAATAAATTGCCAAAGAACGTGACAATTAAATAAAATTTTTTTGTAGAAAAGAAGTTTAGTCGACTTTCTGGGCAATACTGGGCATGTCACGATCTTAATAATTTTTGTTTTTTTTTCATAACCGTCGATAATCGATTGCCTAATATCATACACTAGAAATCAGATAAAAGTGCAACATGAAGTGAATACACTAGTGATTTTGGCAACTAAAGAAGGCAAGGATGGTTTTGTAAGCTTTTCTACCAATTCTTCTCCACGTGCTACCTGTACTAATGAAAGTTAACGTTGGTGACAGCAAATTTATCTGTGTTCATTATGTGTTTTGACGTGACAACGTCTTAAATTAGGTTGTGGCCCGGAGTCACTCATGAAAAAGTGTAACGCCCGCTCACGTCTGATACGATGAGTCACCGAACGAGAGAGAGGCCCGCCGGACCGGCGAATGCCTTGCGTCTCTCTCCCACTCAAACATGATCGGTCCGCTGCGCGCACAGCACTAGAGAATTAGGCGCGTTGGAAATTAGTTAAGTTTAAGTTTACATGTACAATGTTTTAGTAAACAAAATATATTTCTATAGTTAAAATTTGTGCAATTCTTATTTTCATTCAATTCCTTGTTCCTATTGTGCAATTTAATAATATTCATATCAATAAATATTCTACCGAGAAAAAGACGTTGTCACGTAAAATCTTCGCCCGTAAAACCGACTTTACAGGCAACCGATTTTTTTTATTAATTCTTTTGAGTTAAATCTTGTCTAGTCTTTACCGTACGCAATTAGAAAAGCCTTTTTGGTCTATGTCACGTTTTATCTCCAACTTGCGATAACATATTATTACAAGTTATAACCCAACGAGCACTAACATATGAAACAGAAAAACTCCATCGTTTAGAGAGGAAATGGAAACAAAATGTTAAGAAAAGAAGAAAGTATTTTTACAATACAGAACATAATAAATACAACCGGCATACAACCACTGTAAAGAATCGGAATTGAAACGAATACGTTAGTTAGATAAATAAAAAGGGAGCACTAGCAGAGCTTGTCAAAACAGATGGAACCCAACTTATACGGAACACAAAAAGTAATACGAAGAATGAACAGAGGACAAAGAAAAGAGATAAATCAACTAATAAATAAAACCGAAACACATTAAAAAGAAAAGATGGGCACACTACTTTCCATCTCTATTTGCTAAAAGTGACGACAATGATCCACCAACACCAAAAGTGACGACAAGCGAAGAAATAAACATTGAGTACGGAGAGGTAAAGTAAGTAAAATAAACAAAGAAGTATCAAAAGCTATAAGGAAAGATTTAAAGAAATTTAAGAATGAAATAGTCCAGCGAACTATAGAAGAGAATAAAAGTCTGAAAGTCCTGAAAAGACGACTAAACAATGAAAAATGTGAAATACACAAACTAAACAACAAATAAGGAGTCCCCACATCAAATAGAGAAGAACTACTACACATAGCTGAAGACTTCTATCAAGAACTATACACAAGCCAAAGAGAAGATCAAAAGAACTTGGAAGCCGCCGCATCACGCAAAATTATCAACCAGGGTTCAGAGCTCATGCCAGAGATCACACTAAGCGAAATCCAGGACGCAATGAAAAAGATGAAAAACAACAAAGCGCCAGGAGTCGTAATAGAAGCTATAAAGATGGGCGGACGTGCCCTTCTCAACCAAATAAATCTATAAAATGTTTACCCGAATAATTACGACAAGACTAGAGAAAAAGTTAGATTTCTACCAGCCCCGAGAACAAGCTGGCTTCCGCTCAAAATTCGGAACAAACGATCACCTACAAACAGTAAAAACTTTAGAAAAAAAAAGTCACTAGAATATAACAGACCACTGGTACTTATCTTCGTAGACTTTCACAAAGCCTTCGACACTGTGGAATTAGACAGCATTATAACTGTTCTGAACAATAGTAGAATAGATAACCGACTCACAAAGCTAGTACAAACATTATACCAAAACGCCACAATACGTGTAAAACTACATGATACCACCAGAGAAATTCATATTAAGCGAGGTGTGAGACAGGGCGACACTCTCTCACCTAAATTATTTATAACGGTCCTCGAATACGTCTTTGAAATGCTAAAGTGGGAAAATAGAGTAATAAAAATAGATGGAGAAATGCTCAATCATCTGCGTTTTGCCAACGACATAGTACTTATTACCGAAGATCTGGGTGAAGCACAACAAATGGTACAAGAATTAGAAAACGTATCTTCAACAATAGGTCTAAAAATGAACATCAGTAAGACTAAATTTGTGACAAATTTAGTTCCCAGCGAACACCTAATCATCCAAAATCAAGTGGTAGAATTGACAGAAAAGTACATATATCTTGGTCATGAATTCAGAATAGGCAAGGACAACCAGACCTGCGAATTTCAACGACGAATAACACCTGCTTGGGCGGTGTATGGTTCACTAAGAGACATCTTTAAGAGCAACATCTCAATAGCTATGAAACGGAAGACATTTGACCAATGCGTTCTTCCTATTATGACATACGCAGCAGAAACTCTCACGCTCACAAAAACAACAGCACTAAAAATGCGAGAGGCACAAAGGCGCATGGAAAGATCAATTCTCGGCGTGACAAAAAAAGATAAAATAAGGAATCAAGACTTAAGGAAAAGAACAGGTATCAGTGATGTCGTCGAACGTATAGCCAAGCTGAAATGGAATTGGGCATGTCACATAGCGAGACTGAAAGACACAAGATGGACCAGAAAACTAATTGACTGACCAACACGCCGGATGGACGACATTAGACGAATATCCAAGAAATGGCAACAAGAAGCACAGAACCATGAAGAGTGGCGAAAAATGGGAGAGACCTATGTCCAGCAGTGGACAGAAGAGGTTGCATGATGATGATGATGAGTCACTTATTGAACTGAACGTTCAGTTTTTAAGAGGTGTGACACTTTTAATAAATTGATACTTTTTCATATGAACAGAGGTAATATCAAAAGAAAAATCATGAATGCCTGAACTCTACAGCGAAACATCTCTCTAATTATGTGTCACACATGGTCTATTCTATTTTTAAAATTCAGGGTTTTGGTACTAAAAGAGAGGAAATTTATAAGTGACCGATGTCTATATCGCTAAAAGATGATCCCTTTTGAAAAAAAAATCGACCTATTTCAAAATTTTCACAAAATCCAATGAATATTGTCCAATATCAGGGTGGACTCTTTTGAGTGGCCAACCCTGTATATTTTTGTTTTGTTTTAAATTTTAAAATAATTAACTTCGAATTAAACTGGGCCCTTCTGAAAGCTGTTCAAGGAAACAATTTCTAAAAAGAGAGTAAAACCGCCGAAAAACATGACGGACGAGAACAGGTGTGCATATTTAATTCACATGGAGCAGAAGAATAATTATTAGAGAAAGAGATTGATTGGCGTTAAAAAAGGTAGCAAGTGAGAATCACGAGGCGTTGACCGGCTAGCCAGATATCGAATAACTTTGAATACATTTGAATACCTAATGCATCTTTAACTCTTATAAGTATGGCATTAGCAATGCTTCCGCTCTTATTTATGGTCGCTAATAATAAAAAAATATCGTGTTATACATCCAAATGACGAAAGATGCTGTTTCTTCTTTTAGATTTATTTATAATTTTAAAATTGAATATTTTATCTTTGTTTTACAATTTTATATATAAATACAACGATTCTACGAAGTATTTATTATCTATGAGTTGTTCCGTTATCTATTTTACATGATTTTTATTTTATTTTTAATCCATAGATTTGTTTTTTGATGATATGTTTAGTAATTTAAATATATATATACAGAGTGAGTCATGAGGAACTTTACATACTTCTACCATATGTAGAGTCCCTCAGGGAGCATATCATGTGGCCACTAAAAAATGTCAACTCCTCTTCTTTATTAATTAACAGGGTGATTTGTGTAATTGACCATTTATTTTATTTTACTGTAGTGTTTATACGGCTTATTTGATTTTTTTAATTTTTGCATGATACAGTACACTACTATCAAGCAGTCGACTGGTATTAGCTAAACTAAAAAATTCCAGGACTGGCTTTGGAAAAATTAATTTAGGGATTCGTATTAAATATTACACCCTGTATAAATTTTTTTTAAAATGCAATAAGTGATTTTTAAACTACATAAATAGTTGTCGCAATGTTGTCGCACTTTTATTAAATTTTTAGTGAACGATCAAATCTTACCAAAAATAGAACAACCATAATGAAGTATCAAATTATAAGGTATTAATTTAAACAAATGTTATAAATTTCAAACATTTTAATTAAAATGAGTTCCTACAACATAATCTAATACGTAGAAAATTACCATCTTTACTGTCACTTTGTATTATCTCTACGATAGAATCAATTGTTTTTCAATTTTAAATTTTTACTCATAGATCGTATTGGGGCATTATTTTCGATAAATAATAAATTAAATTGATTAAAAAGTCAAACCTCTTGTATGTGATAGTTTTTGTTGATTGTAAATGATTAAAATTTTATGTCAAATAATAATACATTGCATCAACTGTACTAAATAAAAATAAATCTAAAAAAGTTTAAAATGAAGATTGGCGTTGACCGTTTGACGTTTCTTGATATTTTATACCCATTGTCATTATTGTCATTATCAATTGTTATTTATGTGTACAAGAATACATATTTCTTCTGTCATATCTACGTTAAGTACATTGTGTTGGTTTTGGTAGAGCTTTTGTTACTTTCGTTCAAAATGCCACATCAGTTTTCGACCACAGAATATGCAGACATAATATTTGTTTATGGATTCTGTAATGGGAATAGTAGGGCTGCTAGTAGAGAATATCGCAGGAGATTTCCTAATCGTCGAACTCCCAGTCATCCAACATTTGGGTCAGTTTTTAATTATTTGCGAGAAAATGGCACTTTTCCTAGTGGAACAACAGAGCGACATGTAGATGAAGCGCAGGAAGATGACATTATGGACACCGTTACTATGAACCCTACAATACGCACTAGACAAGTAAGTCGAGAACTCAATGTTACTCAATCAAAAGTAAGTAGAGTCTTACATTACAAAAAAATAATCTATACCCTATATCTATATCACATTCAAATGGTTGAGCGACTACATGCTGGAGATGAGATCGATAGGTTGGAATTTTGTAGATGGATTAACAATAATCGACCAACGCTATACAGGACACTATTTACAGATGAAGCCCAATTTACCAGAGACAGGATAAATAATTCACGAAATTCACATGTGTGGGCAGAAGAAAATCCCCATGCTATTCGAGAACGTCGTTCTCAGTTAAGGTTTTCGGTTAACGTGTGGATTGGTGTCATAAATAACCAATTAGTAGGTCCTCACTTTTTTGATGGTCCTTTAACAGGGCAGGTCTATTTGAACTTTCTACAAAATATTGTGCCGAATTTGCTTGCCAACGCGAACGTTGCTATCCGAGGGATGTATTTTCAGCATGATGGGGCACCCCCACACTTTTTACTGGCAGTGAGACAACATCTCAATAATGTTTATGGCAACAGGTGGATAGGACGTGCAGGTCCTATTTCGTGGCCTTTCAATCCCGTTGATTACCATATTTGGGGACGATTGAAGCAACTAGTTTACGCAGTGAATATTAATAACCGACTACAATTAATTGATAGAATTATACATTGTTGTAATACTATTAGAAACGATCCCCAGAGTATCCGTAATTCAATACGTCAATTAAAAATTCGGCAACAAAAATGTGTACAGGCAGCAGGGTTCCATTTCGAAAATCTATTTTGAATTATTTTTATTTTGTTACCATTATTGTATCTTTTCCAGTTCTAATTTATGGGTTTATCATAACTATGTACATATTTTTAGTTTTTTTTTTAAATTGTTCTTCGTTATTGTTAGTAGTTACTGTTTTTTGTTGTGCAGTGACTCAGTTTATCATTTCAATTAAAATGTTTGAAATTTATAACATTTGTTTAAATTAATTAGCTTATAATTTGATACTTCATTATGGTTGTTCTATTTTTGGTAATATTTGATCGTTCACTTAAAATTTAATAAAAGTGCGACAACATTCTCGCATATGTCGTTTTCATTGGCTATTTATTTAGTTTGAAAATCACTTATTGCATTTTAAAAAAAAATATATACAGGGTGTAATATTTAATACGAATCCCTAAATTAATTTTTTCAAAGCCAGTTCTGGAATTTTTTAGTTTAGCTAATACCAGTCGAATGCTTGATAGTAGTGTACTGTATCATGCAAAAATTAAAAAACAAATAAGCCGTATAAACACTATCGTAAAATATAATAAATGGTCAATTACACAAATCACCCTGTTAATTAATAAAGAAGAGGAGTTGACATTTTTTAGTGGCCACATGATATGCTCCCTGAGAGACTCTACATATGGTAGAAGTATGTAAAGTTCCTCATGACTCACCCTATATATATATATATATATATATATATATATATATATATATATATATATATATATATATATATATATATTATAAATATATATGTATGTATATATATATATGTATATATATATATATATATATATATATATATATAAATAAATGGCGAAATATTGAGTAATTAAGAAAAAAGAAAGATTTTTATTACAGACCACTTTACCCGATAATTTGACGTAGTTATATTTATTTATATATATATATATATATATATATATATATATATATATATATATATATATATATATATATATATATATATAGATCTAGCGGTTAATGTGGGCCCCGTACTAAAACGGTATTATACTAACTCCAGGAGAATATACACCGTGTATATTATTATCTGGGTAGCGCTTTATGTAGACTCCGACCAACACGTAGGATTAAATGAACTCCGTAATAGGGTAAAACACTTTTGGGATCCGTATGTATTCTTCCCCGTACACAACTAAACTCCTCCGATGTTGCCAATAATTTGATTAGTCGTAGATTTTTAAATTTTATAGCAGGTACGTTTTGGAACTTGAAATTTATTTAAATATTAATCAATTTATTCATTCTGAAATTCCACAAATACTTGGTTAATGTAGTTAAATATTTTATGGTGGTAATTTATATTACTTGCTTTAATTATTTTTAAACTTAAGTTAGTGTCTGTTATAAGCTTGGAAAAGGCAATTTTTATGTATTAGTATTTTTTTAATGCATTGACACTGAAAAATTTATTATATAAATGTACGTTCCGATGTTTCGATTGCTACGTTTTATGATGTACAATATTTGTTTCATAAAGTAGTAAAATTTAAATTATAATAATTTGTAAATCAATCTTAAAATTACAATTTTCTACTGTCTAATTTCAATATTTCAATTTTTAAATGTAGGGAATTCAATATCTTACTATAATACTTTAGTATGTAACTTGTAACAGATACTAAAATAATAAGTAGGCATAACACCTAATTTCGCTTTAACTATAAATGTATCGTATAACGTAACGTAGCAATCAGTAGTGAATCATTACTCAGATAAAATATTTCGGTGACTTTATGGTAATTTGATTATAGCCAACATATCTATTACAATTATTACATATAATATGATCGGTTGTTTTAAAAAATACTTTTTAGCTTGTAAATTTTGTATCTTTCGTGATCAGGCATACGAGTATTTTATTTTTAATTTAGAAGCAAATGTATATATAATATTCTTTTTTCTGTCACTTATTTTAAATATGGTTCACTTATATTCTTCTTGCTTATTTATTTTTATTCGTAATACTTATAACGTACGTAATAACGTACCCGTTGTTGCAAAAAGTAACAACGGGTACGAAAGATATCAGGTATCAGGGGTGGTATTTGTCAATCTAAATGCCGCCTACGACACATTAAATTAGAGGACATTTCTTCAAAAACTGTATGACAAACTGTAAACATCGTTTTATCCGCGTATATCTACAGAACAGAAGATTTTTCGAATCATTCAATGGTAATATGGAGAACGCAGACAAACGGTCTCGCTTGGCGTAGCGCAATGGCACCTACACTGTATTACATTTACACAAATGATCAACAGATACCAGTAGATACTAGGATTTTCATGTAGACCATACATTGCACAACCAAAAACTTTTGTTGCTGGAGTGGAGAAAAATCTAATAGATGCCTTAAATATAATAAAAATGAACTACGATTTAATTTTAAGCCAAACCCCGAAAATCTTAGGAACGCTCCTTCAATTTTCCCAACACAGGCGCTTTCACAAAACTGAACATCCAATAGTGTGATGAAATCCTTGAACTCTGAATTTCCTATAAATACCTTGTAGATAGTTTATATCGCACGTTGTCAATCACAGAATCTTGTTTAAAACTAAAAGGCAAACTAAGGACCAGAAATAGTATGCTCCGCAAGCTTGTCAGCTAAAAATGGGGCGCACATCCTTTCACCCTTAAAACGTAAATGCTTGCACTTTTCTTCTTGCTTAACTGTCTTTTTCCTTTTATTCCAATATACTCTGTACGAGTACTAGAAATCAATTCGTTAAGGATTTTTGCTTAGTTGAGGAGATATGTTGTGGAATGCAATTTTTAGATTCCCCATGTCTCTAATAACAGTTTTATCAACGTCTGTTTTTCCTTGCAATTCTTAGAAGGCACAGATTAAAGCAAAATACTGAATTTGGTTTCAAAAATTAGTTTACGTTTTTTAACCAAGTTTGACATCTTGGCGTCTATGCATGTGTCCGATCTACCTTAAGCGATTTATTTTCCTAAACAATATATTTATAAGAGCTTTCTTTATTTAGTACGTGTTCTTATTCTATACGGATTTGTAGCAATATGATAATGAGGTTAAAAAAGTTTTCTTATTATTTTTCTTTCAAATATTCGGAGTTCTTCCTTATTTGTTTTAGTCATTGTCCATGATTCGCATTCATGTATTAAAATAGGTCTTGAATTATGCTCTGTATTGAATTGCTTTCTTCTGTTGATTCGCTTGTATTTGGTTTTTATTTTGTTGATTTTAAGTAAAACATTTTTCGTGCTCTCTTCACTTTGTTGAAGATGTCGTTTGCGGAGAGAGTTTCTTATAAGATCAATATCATTAGCAGATGCTAGGACTGCTTTGTACCTTGAGCCATTAATGAATTGCATTTTAAATAGACGTTATTTCTATTTTGGTAAGCTCTTCATTAAATTTTTGAATATTTGAATCGAGAATCTGTATTTTATTCAACTGTTTTATAACACAGAGTTTCTTGGCGCCTATCTTCATCTCTGTTTTTTTTTGTTTAGCGTATCATTATTTTTATTCCTATGCCGTCCCTATTAACGGAGGTTGGCGACCACATTTCTAAAAGTATCTCTGTCTTTTGCAACGTGGAATAATTCGTCTACAGTCATCTTTGTCCAGTCACGAATATTTCGCAGCCATGACTTCCTCTTTCTACCTATTCCCTTTTTGCCATCGACTCTACCCTGCATGATGGTCTGCAGAAGACTTTATATTCCTTAGTATGTGTTCCAGGTATGCAGTCCTGCGTACTTTTATTGTTCTCAACAATTTTTTGTCTCGACCCATCCTTCTCAGCACTTTCTCATTGGTGACCCTGGCAGTCCATGGAATTCTCAACATTCTCCGGTATATCTAAAATTCAAAGGCTTGAAGCTTCCTAACTATTTGCGCTTTTACCGTCCATATTTCTACTCCGTACAATAGTTGAGACCAGACGTAACATTCAACAAACCTCAGTCTCAGCGCAGTATTAAGATTTTTGTCACAGAACAATTGCTTGATTTTAAGAACGCTGCCCTTGCCATTTCTATTCGTACCCTGATTTCTTAGTCTGAATCTAATTCTTTGTTGATGTAAGCTCCCAGATATTTATATTTTGCTGAATGTCGATCTAGGGAATCCGGTGGTATGTACATGATGTTTCCATAACCAACGTTCGAAAATTTGTCTTACTGTAAAGTCATGAGGATTTTACTAGGAAATATAGTGCTGTTTAATAATAATAAAGTTCAAGCAACAATTCCTATATGCACTAACTTGGTACTGATATCTCTGCTCCCCGATACCAGGTAGCAGTCCCGAAAACATTATAACTGCTACACTCATGCTTTCAATTATCCAACGATTAGCCAGTCCAGGACTATACGCCTTATTATGGTACTGATATTGCTGCTGTCCCTCATAAGTAAATATAATATGCAAGAAAGGTTTTGGCAATTTAATAGGATTTTGTATGTTAGAATATTATTTCTCCGAGAAAGTGAAAAATATCTATTTGCTATCCGGATTTAATTCATAGATTAAATATTAGAATGCTACAAAATAATGCTATTAGCAGCAAAAAACGGTCTGATAGTAAGTAATGAGAAAACTAAATAAATTTCTTTAACATACAAGAGAGAGGACGTAGGGTAGGGCATAACGTAACAATAAACCCATATAATTTTGAAAGATTGCAGCGTTTTAGGTATCGTAGATAACGCTGTCACATAAGAAATAAAATGGAATATTCAGGTAGCTAACTGATGTAAATATAACCCACATAACACTTTTAAATCCAGAAGTCTAATACAAATCCCTAAAATCAGGATATATAAAACAGTGATTAAACCAGTGCTATTGACTTAAATGTGACGAGAACGCTGACAAAACAATGTAAGTAAAACTTAGGTATTAATTAGATCAGGATTACTAGAAAAGCCATCAGAATTATTTTCCAACTTACAAAGGTCCGAATACTAACCAATACCGAACCGGAACTAATGCCAAGGTCTAACAGATATATAAAGATAGCAACGTCATACAAGAGACTAAATCTCAACGCCAAAGTTACGCTGGCTACATCCAAAGGCTTTCTAATAACTGCATTGCCAAGTTAAACTGGGAGAATGCCCCGAGAGAAAAAATGCCCTTAGGACGTCCACGAATCAACAGGGGAGGTAACATATGGTCAGATTTAGGAATAATGGAACTACCTACCGACCCATCATATTTATCAACACATGCCTGTACAACCAACTGCTATCCAACCTACAATCAATACTTATCTGTTGGGAACTATCAAATCCATTACATGTAGTCAAACGAAGTAGGCTTAAAA
The DNA here is from genome assembly GCF_040954645.1 of Diabrotica undecimpunctata. Classification (NCBI taxonomy): domain Eukaryota; kingdom Metazoa; phylum Arthropoda; class Insecta; order Coleoptera; family Chrysomelidae; genus Diabrotica; species Diabrotica undecimpunctata. The sequence continues at coordinate 29,259,997 of NC_092810.1, forward strand.
AAAGTTATCTTAGGAAAGGCACTAAAGAAATATTGATACATATTTTTAAAACGTTATTTACGTGGCTAAGTTTTCAATAGGAATGAGGAGACAAAAAGCAGAAAAGCCAATAGAACCTTGTTGCGTTCTGACTATACTATGACGATAACCTTTACAATATAAACAATACTTGAGGCAACTGTTTGTCTCAATTTTGTCATTCAGAATAATTATGTCTGTATTTTTTAATTTGCTAATTTCCATAGATTCTAATTTCCATAGAATCTAAATATATCTTAAGGCCTTTATTTTAAATATACTTTTTTAGTAATGAAAATACGTAGATAGAACCTGGAATATACATTTAACCTTTAATCTCTGGGATAAATCCATCTCCTAAACAATGGCGCCGATATATTTAGTTAAAATTCTGTGCACTTATTTTAACCGTTTATGTCCTTATCATTCATATATGAGTTGTGACCGATATTACAAACTCATTTACTTTTCACAAAGAGACTTCATATTAACTATACTTATTACTATACAAATCTGATTCGAAATATCGTCGAAAAGTAACAGTGTGTAAAATTATTTTTAATGAAAAGTTAATTAGCCATTTCTTATGGGGTTCAAAAGAAAAGCCTTTACGAAAATTTGAGTACAAATAAGACCACCGTAATCAGTTGTACCCTGGGTAATGAATAATTAATTAATCGGCTAATCAGAATCACCCGGTCAATATGATTTTTGTCAAATCGGTCCTTTTTAGGATCAATTATTCTAATAATGTCTATAAATATTAAGGGCATATCTAAAGATAAAGACACTTTACTTTACTTAACCTTATCAGACATATGCGCTTAGCACAAATGTGACGCATTTCTAGTGCAGAAAATACATAGAAGGCAAAAAATAGTGTATTTGGAATTAAGCTGATCGCTGAAAATCACATAATAAATGTAAAAGTGCTATCTCTGCCGGCAAAGAAGCAAAGAAAAACTTAAAATGAGAGAGGACAAAACCAGTCAGCTGAAGGAACCTTTTAACGATGTTGAGCTTGGATCCACTATCTACGTATATAATGAAGAATAGTACGGCACTGACTGAAGATCTGAGCACAAAGCTTATTATAAAATTTGGACCAAAAATACAACAGTTACTGATATCCAAAGTCTTCAGACAAACCAAGCAAAGACAAAGTTGTTGCCTTGCTTAAACCTGGCAAAAACTCCAACGACCACAAAAGCTATCGGTCAATATATTTATTTTGTCAGCTTTACAAAATACTTCTCAAGAGGTAAAACAGAAGAAAAACTCAAATTAAAAGACAAAAGTTGCTATAGACAGGAAAGATCATGTACGTCACCAATACTAAATCTTGCCCAACACAGCAAAGATGGGTACAAAAGATATTAGGTATGAGGAGTGGTATTTGTCAATCTAAGCAGCAATTTGCAGTTTTCATTCAACATCTAAGTTACGTTATGCCCTACTCTACGTCCTCTCTCTTGTATGTTAAAGAAATTTATTTAGTCATCTGGGAAAAATTTCTCAAACGATATTAATATTAAAAGGGACTTTAAAGAGCCAAAGCACGCTAAACCATAAGGTGACTAAACCACACAAAATGGTTATTTGAGAAAAATTATAGCTCGTTCCAGAAAGAATTGTAAATATAACATTAATGTAATTTAAGAAGAAACGCCGAAGAAAAAAAAACAGTAGCGGTTAGCCTAAATAAAGAAAGACAAAAAGATGTAATTTAATGTTTTGAAAAAATCTGATTCGAAGACTATCTGAAAAACATTTCATAGTATAGACATCGAGCGCGGCGATGCCTTTGCCGTCTGGCGGCCTATATCGGAAACTTTTACTACCATTTGACTATTTGTGTACGATTTTGTGTATGGTTAAGTGGCACACCACAAAAAGTGTTTTTATTTTCTCTTTTGTTCAACAATTAAAATGTATTACTATACTTGTTCCACTACAGAACTATAGATGTTCCAATACAATAAAGGATAATAAACATAAAGCACAGGGTACAAAATTTTATTATTTTCTATGTGCTAGTTATTATAAACACATAAGCTATACTACAATCAAAAACTATGAACACTATGAAAAAATACGGTAGACTATAACTACATTTGTGCTTTAGCACTATAGTAAGAACAAGATAAAAATCTAAATTCCTACATAATTATATTAACGAGAAGTTAAAAAAACTTTTGTTCGTTATCAGTAATAGAAAGCGCATTTCAGAATATATTATGAAAAATGTTGTTGATATTACAATATCAGATGATAGGAATACAAAAATAAAAAACAACTTACCTTTTCAAAACAACAATGAATCACTTCATTTTATCACGAAAAATTTAAAAATTGCAATGTAATTGAACCCATTTTGTGAGCTATAGTCACATTGATACTTATGTGGCAATTAGCTGTAAATTCATTAGTCTTTTCCGTCGTATCATATTTTCCTAATATTTTTTGTAGGCAAGCGGTTTAGTTTGTGTAATATAATATCCCCAATTCGTCTCATAATATTTAGTTTTCAAAACAGCTGTTAATAATTCGTTCACATTTTTTAGAGCTCTTTGCAGTACATTTGAAAATAAGTCGACAGTAAGATACTTTACTTGTAGATTACTCCTTGTTAAATTAGTTTATTAGGTAAGCCTAGTTCTGCCATGGTATTTCATAGTTTTATTCTTATGATTATATCAGTGTTTGTTTAAAATCTATAAATAACTAGTTTAATGTTTTTTTTTTGTATTCCCAACATTTCTCATTAACTGCCTAATAGTGAATAATTGATCAACGATTTATTAGTCTTTCTAATTCCACACTAATAGTCTCCTATTTGATAGTTCACCTATTCACTCAATCGTTCCAGGTGTATTAGAAAAAATACTGTATATCCTAATAATTAATAGATATATAGCTTATATATAGCTTATATCGCTATAGTTTGTGCAGTACATTTTATTATCCCTTTTGTGTATGGTATGCTTTTCAGCAAGTTGGTACTTGCTCTTACTTCTAAATTGACAGATGAGCTGTTTAACTGCCTGTACTGAACTTTCTTCTTCATTTTGCAAATATATATAAAAATTAATAAAACTCTGACATACCGTTAATTAAAATATTGGATACCCTATACTATTCAATCAACGGAAATACTAAGATCACAAGAATCTATCTCTATCTAATTAGCCTTTTTCGGTCCATCTTTGGACATAGGCCTTCCCAATCCTTTTCCATTCTTCTCTGTCTGTCGGTATAGTCATCTACCTAGAGCCCACGTGCTTCTTGATATCATCTGCCCATCTCATTTGGGGCCTTCCTCTGCTTCGTTTATATTCCCACGGTCTCCAACTTATAAGAATTTTGTTTCATCGGTCTTCTTTTTGTCTTATATTGTGACCGGCAAATCTCCATTTCAATTTTGCAACTTCTTATCTAACATCCCTCACTTTTGTTTTCTCTCTTATCCACTCGTTTCCCTTTTTATCCATTAGTTTATGTGCAACATTTGTCTTTCCATTGCTATTTGGGTTTTTATGGTTATGTCCATGTTTACTTTTGTAAATGTCCACGTTTGGGAACCATAAGTTAGAACAGGGAGTACGCATTGATTGTATACTTTGGTCTTAAGATGCTGTGGATATCTTTTGTTTTTAAGAATGTAGCTTAGTTTGCCAAATGCCGCCCATGCCAGTCTAACTCGTCTTTTTATCTCTGCTGTTTGGTTTTCTTTGTTACGTTTTATAGTTTGACCCAGATATATATAATCCTGAACTTGTTCTACTTCATCTTGTCCGATCCTCATTGTGATGTTTTCATCTGTATTTGTTATAATTTTGGTCTTGCTGTAATTCATATTAAGGCCTATCTTTCCAGCTTCTACGTCCAGTTCTTTCATCATTTCAAATAATTATTCTCATTTATCTGTTATCAATGCGATGTCATCAGCGTATATTAGATGGTTCAAGCGTTGTCCATAAATTTTTATACCTTTTTCTTCCCATTCTGATCTTTTAAAAATATCTTCCAGAGCCTGATTGAAAAGTTTCGGTGATATTGTGTCACCCTGTCTCACGCCTCTATTTATTTGTATTGATTTTGTTTATTCATATACTTTAATTGTTGTTTTGGCTTCCTTATATATATTGGCTATTAGTTCCGTATATCTGTGGTCAATTCATTTTCTTATTCATTTTTCATTATTCATTTGCTCGTTCTATAAGTATTTTCATACTTAGTAAATGGTCACTTGTGCTGAATCCCTTTCTAAAACCAGCTTGTTCTTTTGACTGGTATCCATCGAATTTTGTCGTCAATCTATTGGTTAAAATTTTTGTTAGGAGTTTATACATTACATTGAGGAGTGTTATAGGACGGTAGTTTTTTATATCTGCTTTATCCCCTTTCTTGTGTAGGATAATGGTTACGGATTCCTTCCAGTTGTTTGGGATTCTTTTTTCTTTTAATATCTTGTTAAAAACGGAATGTAGATTGTTAATTACCACTTTTCCACCATATTTCAGCATATCTGCAGTTATTCCATCTTTTACTGGCGATTTGTTGTTTTTCATTTCTTTCAATGCCTTCTTTATTTCTGATTTGCTTATTTCTGGCTGTAGCTCTGAGTTGACATTTTTTACTTTAGCCTTAAGTTGGTTTTTAATTGTTTCTGGTGGTTCCTTTTTTGTTTTATATAGTTCTGAGTAGAAATGGTGGATAATATTTATAATGTCATCTTTAACGTTTGTTTCTAGTCCGTTTTCATCTTTTTTTTTTGTTTATTTCGCACTTACCTAATTTCGGTCTTAAGCATTTCATATTTTTGTTGTTTTGTATTACTTTTTCTCTTTTTATTTCTTGTTCTTTTCTCTTATTTTTTCTTATTATTCTGCTTATTGTTTTATTGATTTCTACATATTCTATAGCTTCCTTCTTTTATCCATAAGCTTCTTTGTTTCTGTTGATATATAATTTATCTTTTTTAGATCCTTTTTTGCTGATTTCTTTTCCTGATGTAATCATCGTTGCTGTAAGTATGTTGTCTATTTCATCTATATCTTTGTCATCACTGTCTAATTTTTAAGTAAGTTGTTCTTTTAATAGGTCTTTGTATATCTCTTTATATTGCCCTAGTTTGTTTCTATCTACTAGATCCTAGTTTTTAATTATTTTTCTTTTCATTTCATAGTTATCGTCAACACTAATTTTTGCTCTGACCATCCAGTGATCGCTACCTGTTGTGAATCTGTTAAGAACTGTTACATCTTTAATGATATATCGTTCCGTGGACAGTATGTAGTCGATCTCATTTTTTGTGGATCCATTAGGGCTGACCCATGTCCACTTTCGTTGGGGCTTCTTTTTGTAAAAGGAGTTCATTGCGTATAGATGCTTTTCTTCTAGGTAGTTCATCAAAGTAGCACCTCTATCATTTCTCTGACCATAGCCGAAATCTCCTATTTTAGTTTCTTCATTGTTTAGTTTTCTACCCAGTTTGGCATTGAAATCTCCAATTACTAGTATAAGACGATTTTTATGTTCTTCCATAGTCTTTGATATATCTTCATAAAATAGTTCGATATCTTCCGTCATCATAAGCTGTCGTGGGGGCATATACCTAGATAATTTTAATTAATGTTCTTCTTATTTTAAGTATGACATAGGCTGTATTCGGGTTTCTTCTTTTCGTCGAGTTTCTGATAGGCCTATGATATCTCATTTTATGGTTGTTAATTCTTCTTTCAGTTCATGTACTTATTCATCCGTAGACATCGATCTAATATTGTATGTCCCTATTGACAGGTTGACGGATTTTTTTGATTTATGTTGTGTTCGTCTTAGTGGGTTTTTGTTTATATCTATCAAAAGCGAATTGTTGCGTCTCCCAGATACAGCGAGGCAGACCTTTGAGGTGTGGGATAATATTATGGGTTATTTCTGGTTTCGTCATAATTTACACTGAAATTACTAACAAGAGAGTGCTCTTACTTCCACATGTTCAAATTGATATATAGTACCAAAAGATGCTAGTTATATACCATCAGTACTAATAAAATGGAAACTATCAAATTAATGTCAATTTCATTGAATAATCAAAATAATCGAAAATATAAAATATACCAAAACAAGACAATAAAAGTAAAAGTAGAAGAAGAACTAACCGACCCTATTGAAGCTGGTAATGGGATAAGACAGGAAGATTTTCTGAGTCCTCTATTGTTCAACCGGATTATGGATGAAATAATAAAAAGTAAGAAATAAAAGAGGATACCAAATGGGAGAAAAACAAATTAAAATAATCTGCTATGCAGACGACGCAGTACTATTCTTTCAAAGTAAAGATGATTTACAACGTATGCTACACCAATTTCATATAACCGCCAGAAAATTTAACATGTTAATTTCCTCAAAAGAGACAAAATGCATGGTTACAACAGCAAGTTTACTAATATGTTAATTGGAGCTGGAAGGTCAGATAATAGAACAAGTGATGAAGTTTAAATATCTAGGTATCACATTATCTAGCTACGGAAAGCTCGAAACTTAAGTGGAAGATCCACTGAATAGAGCAAACAGAGCCGCAGGCTGCCTAAATGAAACAATATGAAGAAATAAAAATATCGGGAAAGAAACCAAAGGCAGAATTTACAAAATTTACAATAATGACATACGCAGCAGAAACAAGACCTGACATAAATAGGACAAAAAGGATGTTAGAAACAACAGAGATATAAACACTTAGAAAAATTGATGGTAAGACACTATGGGACAGAGCTAGAAGTACAGATATACGATGTAGATGCAAGGTGAAGAACATCAAGAACTGGTTAAGAAATAGAAGAGTAGAATGGAACGATCATATAAGCCAAATGACAACAAATAGAGTAGTAGACACGGCAAGAGACGGTTACCCAATAGGAAGACGATCAGTAGGAAGACCACGAAAACCATGGAACGGCAACTTACTGGAGGCACATTGAAAAACAGACAGAGTCATGGCTATATAAAAAGAAGAAGAAGAAGAAGAAGAAGAAGAAGTAGAAAAAGATACACAGGATAAACATTAAAATAGCTGCAAGAAAGAGAAAATGAATCAGTCATATTAATGTAGAATAGCAGAGGACAGAATGTTTAGAGAAAATAATGAATCAGTCATATTAATTTAGAATAGCAGAGGACAAAGTATTTGTCATAGCCTTGGACAAGTGTCCAATTGAAAAAAGACCACAGGTCGTTCAAAAAAGACGGAACTCTAGAAAGAAAATAGAATAGATTTAAAAAAAAAGCATAAACGTGTCTTTTCCTACTCTTTTAATATTGAAAATACGCAAATAGAACCTTGAATTAAAATGTAACCTTTGATATCTGTGATAAACCCATCACCTGAACAATGGCGCCGATGTATGAAGTTGAAATTTTTTACACCTATTTTAACTGTTTTTATTTTTTTATTATCTATATATGAGTTGCGAACGATATCACAAACTTATTTATTTTCCACAAACAGGCTCTTTAATACCTTAAATTATTACTATACAAATCTGATTCGAAATATCGTCAAAAAGTAATACACGGCATGTAAAATTTAAATTTTCAATAAAAAGTAAAATATTAGGCATTACTTATGGGGTTCAAAGAACGAGCCTTTACGAAAATTTAAGTACTAAGAAAACCACCACAATCGGGTATACCCAGGGTAATGATTAAATAATTAATCGGCTAATTCTTCAGTCACCCCTTTAATATGATTTTGTCAAATTGGTCCTTTTTAGGACCAACTATTCTAATAACATAATGTTTATAACTGTTAAGGGTATATCTAGAGATCAAGAAATTTTACTTTACTTAAACTTATCAGACATATGCGCTAAACACGAATCTGACTTATTTCTAGTGCAGGAAACACATATAGGGCCTAACGTAGGGTATTTGGAATAAAGCTTATCGCTGAAAACCACATTATAGATATAGACATGCTATCTCTGTCGGAAAAAAAGCAAAGAATAACTCAAAGTAAGAAAGGACAAAACCAGTCAGCTTTCAGAGAAACTTTCAACGATGTTGAGCTTGGATCCACCATCTACATATTTAATGAAAAATAATACAACTACCGACATTGAGGATCTGAGCACAAAGCTTATTACGAAATCTGAACCAAAAACACCACAATGGCTTATCCGGATGATGAACAACTGTATTCAAATTATGGAAACACCCAAAATCTAGAGACAAGCCAAAGTTGTTACCTTGCTTAAACCTGGCAAAAACTCCAACGACCACAAAAACTATCGGCCAATATCTTTATTTTGTCAGCTATTTAAAATACTTTTGCACAAGATCGTTAATATGATTTCACCGATATTTGAAGAAAAGCTCAAATTAAAAGACAAAAGTGGCTATAGATAGGGAAGATCAGGTACATTACTAATGCTAAATCTTACCCAACACATCAAAGACGGGTACGAAAAATATCGGGTATCAGGGGTGGTATTTTTCAATCCAAATGCCGCTTACGACACCTTAAATTACAAAATATTTCTCGAAAAACTATACGATATCCCCTTAGATAACAAACTCACTTATATTATTTGCGTATGCCTACACAAGAGAATATTTTTTGTATCACTCAATGTTAAGAATAGCAGATGAAGAACGGTCTCGCTTGGGGTAGCATAAAGGCACCTACACTGTATAACATTTACACAAACAAACGATCCATACCGGTAGATACTAGGACTTCTATTATATAGACGAGACACCTATTATTGCACAATAAAAATAAACTATGAATCAATTTTCAGCCAAAACCCCTGAAAAACTCGTGGGTGCTCCTTCAATTTCCTCGACATAGACGTTTTCACAAAACTGAACATCCAATCTTGTCATAAAATCATTGAACTGTAGACTTCCTATAAATTCCTTGAAAATAGTTTGTATTACACCGGGTCAGTCACAGATTATTGTTTAAAACTAAAAGGTAAATTGAGGACCAGAAATAATATTCTTCGCAAGCTTGTCAGCTAAAAATGAGGCGCACGTCCTCCCGCCCTTAAAACATAGACGCTTGTACTATATGCTTCTGCTGCCGAATATACCTTGTTAGACAAATTAACCATTCTGTCTATTAATTTTAACACAAAAATATCTATTGTAGCACTTAACCATATTTATTTTGAGATAACCTTCTATCAAGATATCATATGTAGTACACAAATAAGACCAGAACTAAAATATTAAAAAAGCTTTATACAATATATCGCAGAAGATTGGATAAAATAAAAGTAGTTTTTATTATTCAGATGCTTACATAAAATGTACAAAGACATACTCACGTAAACAAAATATATTACGAAATTTCTTGAACTAATTGAACTAATAAAATTATATTAAATAAAAAAACAACATCTTTAAAAATACAGAAAAAATAAAATTTTCGATGCAAGCGAACATTCCATTCAATAATAAGCCCAAATCCTTTTGTATCTACATACCTGTTTTTTAAAGAACCAGTTACATTTTAGTACTTAGTTATACCAGGTAATATAATATCCTCTGTTACACAGTGTAATGCGTATGACATTCCACTGTCTACAAACAGTAGATAAAAATAAGGAGCCCATATAAACCGTTCAGGGTATATGTTGAAAACATACGGTATAATCGCACAGTTGCCAAACTCTCAGAGCTTACTTAAACCGATAAACGTATGGTTCAAATATACAATGAAGAAGATCTGAACGACCCCTATAATATATACACGTGAACTAAGCGATATACATTTATGATACAGGGGTATTTACGGGCTCCAAAAAATTTTTATAAATTATTAAACTCTACATGTTGATGAATCGACTGAACCAATATTACGGAATTGTCAAGTGAGCTCCGTATATCGGTATCCACTTGACCACGGAGCTCAATTGAACCTGAATTTTAACATGGGCGGAGTTCACTTAATGCCGTAGATATATATATATATATATATATATATATATATATATATATATATATATTGTTATGATGTGATTTTTTTGTTTGAATGATGAGCAATGAGTATTTTTAATAATATAATATATAGGGTTTTTATCGCGGTTCTCAAAGAATTAGCTTGTAAGTACTTTTTTAAATTATCTTTATTATAACTATTATGAAACAAACATATATATCTAACCTAGTCAATGTAAATTTAAAATAAACTATCTTTAAACTGATATTCTTATAAAACTAATTAAATTCTATAGACAATCTAAAATTTAAACAAACTATCTTCAAAATTGAAATTGTTATGACACTAACTAAATTATATTAACAAAATTTTGTACCTTTCTTTCACTGAATGCCTAAATGAACTATTTTCCACTAAGTATATAGATTCTAATCACCACTGAATGTCTTCGTACTTCAGTTATCCTTGTTTTTTGTGAAATTACTTTTTTCAATTATCAGCTTCTACCAATTTAAGATATATTTTTCTTCACCAGCATCTATACACCACCAACCAAACCAGCAAACAGCATTTATATTTATTCTTCTTTTCAATATACCAATATCCAATTATTATAAGTTGATTTATACTAATCTCCAACCATAATATAATTTAATTTCTTCCAATATACCTTTTTTTATCTTCAATAATTATTTGTGTATAATTATAAATGTGCATTAAATTATATGCATAATTTTTAATCTTCATTTAACTCACTATATTAAACTATTGGACTATTTGTACTTGATTCACTGACTCTAACTAACTTTCATAATAAACTGCTTGACTTCTGACTAAAAAACTTAAAAACTTCCAAAACTGCTTCTGACTGCACTATCTAAAACTTTTCTGACTAAAAACTTTCAAAAACTGCCATCTTGAATCCAAATCACGGGTATTTATATCTTTCGGATATTCCAGAACCATCTCGTAATATATCATGTTCTATTTTGTTCTATTAACTACTTGTCTGAATTTTCTGGAACAAACCATTTCGCAAACATGGCCATCTCCGGAGATCCAGAGAATTCCATTCTTTTCTATTAATAATTTTGTTTACATTTAGGCTTTTCAGATCAGAATATATAATTAAATTAGTAACTTAACATTCTAATTTAATAAAATACACATTTCAAACAATATATTATTATAACCCACTTTATATTCGTAAATACTCTTAAACGTCACTTCAGAGTATAAATATCTGTCAATCTCCGAGAGTATTTTTGGTTGCCTAAGCACATGGCTCACTTATATATATTTACAATATTAAAATACAACTTTTTATAATTATTATATGCTAATTTCTTAAAATGCCCTCACATAAATATATTTTTATAAAATTCTCTAGTATATAACTTATTAATTATTTTCTATAAACCCTAATCGTCACAATACCCCAAAAATAATATTTAAAATAAATAATTTACTTATTATTTTTTTAAATATTAATTTTCTCATACCTTATTAAATTTAATAAATTAATAATTCAATTTTTTTTTTATTATTTAAAGTGTGTTAAATACATCCCTGTTCGCTGTCTATGTCAAAGCAAAGAACAACGGATCACAGTTCGGCTATTCTATGGTCAAACTGTCATGTCAAATGGAGAGAATAAAATATAACCTTAATTAAAAATATAATGGATATTGTGTTCTGTTTATTTATAGACAAAATCTAGGAATTATTTCCATTCAAAATAACTTTCATCAATATAAATTGGTAAGTTTTTCCACTTTATTATATTAGAAAGACATTTTTATAGCAATTATAGTATCGAACCCCAAATTATGATTTTTAGGGTATCAAACAATTTCCATATGTACAAAATTCAACAAGTATGATGTCAAATTTATTCAAAATAATGAAATCTACCATCTACCATTTAACAAATCAAGTCTATTGAATAAAATGGATATATCAGTAAGTTATTAGTGTTATTATATTTGTGTTAAAGGTATAGAAAATATTATTCAATCTCTTCATGATATTGAAAAATGTCGTTGATATGAAATATGCCTCTTAGTCTGTTCTCTGCATCTATTAACACATAACTATTTAGTCCATTCTGATTTTCAATTGTATATGGACCTTCAAACATTGGTTGTAATTTCTTACAACGGTTTTCTTTAACATTACTTTTTCTAAGTGAACGAATTAACACTTGGTCTCCTTTTTGAAATGTGATTGGTTTTTTTATATTTCGATTTTGTCTTCTGATATATTTTTCAGCTTTCCTCCTAATTCGGTTATTCACTTTCTGCATTACTTGTTCTAACATATCCTGATTATATTCACTAATCCACTTTCTGTTTCCTATATGGCCAAACATTAAATATTCTGGTACTTCCTCTGTATTCAAATTATGTGTATTATTTAAAAAATATTCTACTTGTGGTATATGTTGCTGCCAAGTTTCGTGTTGATTTTGACACAGTATCCTTAAATATTTTATAACTTCTTTAATATATCTTTCTGCAGGATTTGCCTGAGGATGTCTGATACTTGTAAAATGAATGTTGATTCCCTTTTTCTCACAAAATGTCCGAAATTTTTGGTTGTTAAAATATGTAGCATTATCTATTATGCAATTTCTAAATGGTCCTATTTCTTCGAAAAATTGATTAATATATAATTTTAATGTTTTAACATTTGTTCTGGAGCAGGGATATAGTTTAATAAATTTTGTATATAAATCAACTATCACTAGTATATGCTTTTTTCCTGTTGGACTGAGAACTAAATTTGAAATAAAATCCATGGAAACTGTATTTAGTTTTTCATATACAACATTAGATTTATATGTGTTCTGGTTTTTGAAATTCTTTTCTTTGTTTAGTTGACATATTGGGCATTGGGTAGTAATTTCTTTTGCTATACTTATGTCATTCTTTGCAAAATAATTGTTCCTAAATAGCATCCATAGCTTTCTTGAACCAATATGCATATAATTGTTATGTAAATTTTTCAATATTTTCTTTGCTAAAGTTCTAGTTATTACATATACTTCTATGCCATTTATTATTTTATAATATACCCCATCTTTCCTAAGGACTTTTTGTTTTTCACTCAAATTGATCTGATCTCTTATAATTTCTTCTTTAGAATATAATCCTGTACTTTCTACTAATTGATTTAATCCAATTTTTATTGTTCGCTGCCCTTTTTGTGGTGTATTTTCTAACCTTGATAAAGCATCTGCCACTATATTGGATTTTCCAGAAATGTATTTGATTTCAAAGCAGTATTCACTAAGTATTAGACTCCACCGATGTATTCTACTGTTTCCATATTTGTTATTTAATATAGACGTTAAAGCTTGGTGATCTGTTTCTATTGTAAATTCATTACCCAACAAATAAAATCTTAATTTTGTGACACAGTGTATTATACTTGCTAGTTCTAATTCTGAAACTGAGTAACCCTTTTCATGTGGCTTTGTAATTCTTGAAATGAATTGTATTGGGTATTCGACCCCATCATGTATTTGTAATAATACCCCTGATAATCTCTCTATTGATGCATCTGTTCTTAATATGAATGGCTGTGTGTAGTCAGGATAGTATATTTTCAAATTTGACAGAAAAATGTTTTTAATTTCTTGGAATGCTAGTTCTCTTCTCTGATCCCATCTCCATTTTACACCTTTTCTCAGTAGTTCAAGTAATGGAATTTCTTTTATACTTAGATCTGGTATCATCCTTTTATAATAATTAATTATTCCAATAAATCCTCTTAAAGTTCTTAAATTGTGTGGTGTTTTATATTCCTGAATGACTTGTGTCCGTTCTGGATCCATTTCGATTCCCTTAGTGTTAAGTTTATAACCTAGATATATTACTTCTTTTTGAAAAAATGTACATTTTTCTTGATTTATTTTTAGTCCAACTTTGTCTAATCTATTTATTATAATTTTTAGGTGTTTCTCATGATCTTCAGCCGTTTTAGAAAAAATTAATATATCATCAATGTAGTGAATTACAAAATGTTCATATTGATCCAAAATATCATGAAGACATCTACATAGAGCACTGCAAGATGATTGAAGTCCAAATGGTACTACTTTGAATTGATATACTACTCCATCTATCTGAAATCCTGTATACTGTCTACTTTTTCTTTCTAGAGGTATTAACCAAAAACTATGCTGTAAATCGATTTTAGTGAAAAATGGCATTCCTGTAATTCTTCCTAGTATTCCATCTATACTCATTGGTGCTTCAAATTGCTTTTCAGTAATCTTGTTAATATTCCTTGCATCCAAACATAACCTGATTTCACCTGATCTTTTTCGTACTACTACTATGGGGTTAATAAAACGTGTGTCTGCCTTCTCAATGATCCCATCTTCTAACATATTATTAATTGTTTTGTTTACTTCTTCTCTGTATTTATATGGTATTGGGTATGATTTTGTTTTAAAATCTTTTTCTTCTTTAACTTTTATACTATGGATATAATTTTGTGCAATTCTATTTTCTTTATTGACAAGTCCCTTGTGTTGCTGCAATATGGAAATGACTATTGATTTATATTCTTCAGGGCAATTTAAAACTTTCATCATATCCTCTTCTTTACAAATCACATTATTCTTCAATATGTACTCATTATTCCTTGCTTCCAATTTTACGCACTCCGCCTCGTAGGCATCCATCTGCTTAAAATTTCCATTCCTTAAATATTCACTACAATAATTATTCTTTACATTCTTCTGGGACATTTCCCTATCATCAAAATACATTTCTTCTTCATAAACATCATTATTTTCTTTTAATAATATCCTATCAACTCTTATTCCTTCTTCTACCTCATCTTTCTGCATAAATTTAATTATTTGCCCTTCCAAAGTTACCATTTTTTCTTCAAAATCTATCTTTACTTTCTTCTTTTCCAATTCATCATTTCCCATTAATATATCAACACATAAATCCTTGACAATAAATCCTTGCATATTAATTTCTTTATTAAGAATATTAATTTTAAAATTGGCTAGTTTATCAATTTCACCCAACTTCTTAGTATTTGCACCAATAATTTTAATTTTTGGAATCTTTATTATATCTGATAGTTTTAATGTATTAAAAATAAAATTCTCCGAGACTAAAGTACTTTCTGAACCAGTATCTATCATAATTTTAATTATTTTATTTTTGGCCAAAGCATTTATATAAATTAAATTAATAGATTCAATAATTTTATCTTCATCTAAAGAAATAAATTCAGAAGGTTTTTCATAATAGCAATGGCCTAACTTGTAATTCAGAAAGTTTACTGCACAAAATTTTGATTATTAGAATTGTCAGATTGTATCTGACCACTTGGATCTGATGTACTATGTCTTTCCCTACTATGACTTCTACTCACATTCTCCTGCCTTGTACTACTTCGTTCCCTGTCTTCGCAGCTTCTATTCCTTCGAACACAATTTACCTGTCTGTTATAGTTAGGTCGTTCTGTATTTCTTCTATTGTTAAAATCTTGTCTATTATTATTAGTACTGTTATTAAAATGTTGTCTATTATAATTAGTATTATTATTAAAATTCTGTCTATTTTGATTACTATTATTATTATTAAAATTTTGTAAACTATCAACATATCTATAATTATTATATGATTGTGTATATTGTTGATTATCATTTTTATTATATTGAAAGTTATTATTGTTTTTTCTGTTATTATTATTACTTGTCATATTGCCTCTTTGTATTCTTTGAATAAAATTAATAAAACTATCTATTGTTTGAATATTTTGTACAGTTACGGTTTGCACAACATCAGCATCAAAATGTCTAGATACATTTAAGACTGTTTCATCCTCTCTAAGTGGTGGTTCTAAATATTTTGCAACTGTTATCAGTTTTAATGCATAATCTACCATATTTGATTTAAAATTGTGATTATACTTTCCAAAATATAGAATTTCTCTAAACTTTGCTTGCTCTAATTCACCCCAATAATAATTTAAAAATTTATTTTCAAATGTTTGAAAGTTATCTAAATCATTTTCAATACTAGCAAACCAAGTTGCTGCATTGTCATTTAATGTCATTCTAATATAATCTTTAATATCATTAATATTATTCACAAATCTTAATTTATGTTTTAAACTATTTATGTATACTCTAGGATGCAAATTTTTTATATTACCAGAGAATTTAATCCCAGTCTCATTTGTTAAATTTAAGTAAGGTCTCCCTATGTCTCTCATTTGTGAAATATCATCTATTCTCTGTTCCACATTTCTTATTTGATTACTATTTATTTGGATATTTTGTTGTATATCGTCTAATTTTTCTTCTGTGTTTCTCCTGTCTTCGTTAATTTTTACTTCTAAGTTACATTTCTGTAACTCTATTTTCTGTTCTATATCTATCTTATTATCTTGAATAATCCTCTTTACTTCTGTCCTCTCATTGTCTATCCTTTTCTTGTAGTCATTCCGTATACTTTTTATTTCATTTGCTACTTTTTTCTCTGCAGCTTCAAGTTTTTTATCCATTTGTTTTACAATTTTATTATTATTATCTTCTATTTTCTTTTCTAATTTTCTATAATTCTCTTCCAATTTCTGTTCCATTTTTTTCATGTCTTCTTTGACTTCTTTTGAATTCTCTTCCAATTTTTTCGTATTCTCTTCCATTTTCTGTTCCATTTTTTTCATGTCTTCTTTGATTTCTTTTGAATTCTCTTCCATTGTCTTGTTCATCTGCATCATTAATGACATCAAAGCTGCCATATTGACATTTTCCTCTCTTTCTGGATTCATTTCTGCAGTATCTTGTGGAACTTGAACTAAACTCTCCTCTTGTATAGGTTGTGTTTCTACTTCCACATCTTCTTCATTCTTTTTGCTTCTTGTACCTTTCTTTCCTTGAGACATTTTGAGACTTTACTTGTTCAAATATAATTAAAAATAAAATCTATAATTTTTGCTTTCTAATGAAAATTAATTTAATTATATGAGAGCACTTATCTTCCCAAACTAATTCTTTTAAATAGAGAGCCACCGCGTTGGGTGCCAAATTGTTATGATGTGATTTTTTTGTTTGAATGATGAGCAATGAGTATTTTTAATAATATAATATATAGGGTTTTTATCGCGGTTCTCAAAGAATTAGCTTGTAAGTACTTTTTTAAATTATCTTTATTATAACTATTATGAAACAAACATATATATCTAACCTAGTCAATGTAAATTTAAAATAAACTATCTTTAAACTGATATTCTTATAAAACTAATTAAATTCTATAGACAATCTAAAATTTAAACAAACTATCTTCAAAATTGAAATTGTTATGACACTAACTAAATTATATTAACAAAATTTTGTACCTTTCTTTCACTGAATGCCTAAATGAACTATTTTCCACTAAGTATATAGATTCTAATCACCACTGAATGTCTTCGTACTTCAGTTATCCTTGTTTTTTGTGAAATTACTTTTTTCAATTATCAGCTTCTACCAATTTAAGATATATTTTTCTTCACCAGCATCTATACACCACCAACCAAACCAGCAAACAGCATTTATATTTATTCTTCTTTTCAATATACCAATATCCAATTATTATAAGTTGATTTATACTAATCTCCAACCATAATATAATTTAATTTCTTCCAATATACCTTTTTTTATCTTCAATAATTATTTGTGTATAATTATAAATGTGCATTAAATTATATGCATAATTTTTAATCTTCATTTAACTCACTATATTAAACTATTGGACTATTTGTACTTGATTCACTGACTCTAACTAACTTTCATAATAAACTGCTTGACTTCTGACTAAAAAACTTAAAAACTTCCAAAACTGCTTCTGACTGCACTATCTAAAACTTTTCTGACTAAAAACTTTCAAAAACTGCCATCTTGAATCCAAATCACGGGTATTTATATCTTTCGGATATTCCAGAACCATCTCGTAATATATCATGTTCTATTTTGTTCTATTAACTACTTGTCTGAATTTTCTGGAACAAACCATTTCGCAAACATGGCCATCTCCGGAGATCCAGAGAATTCCATTCTTTTCTATTAATAATTTTGTTTACATTTAGGCTTTTCAGATCAGAATATATAATTAAATTAGTAACTTAACATTCTAATTTAATAAAATACACATTTCAAACAATATATTATTATAACCCACTTTATATTCGTAAATACTCTTAAACGTCACTTCAGAGTATAAATATCTGTCAATCTCCGAGAGTATTTTTGGTTGCCTAAGCACATGGCTCACTTATATATATTTACAATATTAAAATACAACTTTTTATAATTATTATATGCTAATTTCTTAAAATGCCCTCACATAAATATATTTTTATAAAATTCTCTAGTATATAACTTATTTAAAATAATCAAATACTTTTTTATATCTAATATTATGTAGTATATAACTTATTAATTATTTTCTATAAACCCTAATCGTCACAATATATATATATATATATATATATATATATATATATATATATATATATATATATATATATATATATAGATATATAAAAAACTTAAAACAAATTCAAAGATATTATTAAATGCGTAATAAAAATAAAACACATTAACAGGTGTATGAAGGTAAAACAGGCAAAATTATCACAAATAAAGAAGGAAAAAGGTATTTCAACGCACGTTCCATTTGGATCAGGACACACGTTTTAAAAGACGAAGTAGTCCTGTCGTGTTTAACACGCTAAATGCCACAATTCATGGTAGAAAAGTCAAGAGGACCAAAATATTAAACAAGTTTACAGTATTAGTTTATGCATTTTAAATAGTTATTATTCAGTTTGAGTACAAAATCTTACATTTTAATTGTTTTAATTACATTTTAATGTAGAATTATTTTAATTTGAGAAGCACGTGTGCATCTCGTAGCCACAAATAATGCACTACGTGTTACTTATTAGTTAGTTGTCGGTGGGCGAGGCAGTACAGTGTGTCTTATCAGTTCTCAATAATTATGTCATATCAAAACGAGCAGAAGCGATTGCAAAAGCTGGTGGAAGAATTTTTTTTCAGACGAAGACAGTGTTCGGGATAAAAATTTTGAATTGGTTAGTAAAATACGTAAGTAGTTCTTCGTCAAATGAAGGTGTTTCGGAAAGTAAAAGCCCAAAAATGCAAAGTAATTTACAAACTTTGCCATCACAAAATTCAAGAACAGTAGACGATACCATTAAAAAATATTACATTCATTTAAGACTCAGGTATTAAAGCTAAGTTTTTTGAGATGTATGATAAAAACCCCTCGACTATTTTTAACTATTTGCGAATGACAATAATATTGCGTAGATTGTGCCAGAAACCAATTTATATGCACATCAGAAGTTGAATCTAGGGGGTCACGTTCCAAAAGCTATAATTAATAAGTGGTAGATACAAATACCGAAGAAATTATTATTATTATTATAATTAATAATAATTAATATAATATAAATTATTATAAATAAAGACTTTTTTGCCATTTTTGTCTGGATGGGATTGGATTGCCATAGTTGTGTTCGTATTGTTTAAAAATCCATTATTCGAAAATAAAGTAAAGTGTCTAATGTCGCGTAGTCGTTTTAAATTATTACTTGCCAATATACACTTAAGTGTCAATGAAAATCGTGAGCAAAAAGTTCGACTGTATAAACTATCACCCCTATTGAAGAAGTTGGCATCAAATTCTCAAAGAATGATAGTGCCAGGGAAGAACGATGCATTGATGCAACTGTAGTTTCGTTTAGGGGCCGACTGTCGTTTAGGCAGTATATCAAAAACAAGAGACATAAGTTCGGAGTGAAGATATACAAATTTTTTTTAGATGGAGGTAATACTATGATCTACAAATTTATTGTGGTAATGATAAAACTGAAAATATGTCAGTTCCGGATAGGGTTGTGTTTCGTTTAGCTAATAATTTATTAGGTGTTGAATGTACCATACACACAGATAATTTTTATACTATCGTTACATTAGCACATAGGTTGCTAAACAAACATACAACAATTTGGTAAAAACTTTGAGGCACAAAAGAATACTTTATCCGAAAGAAGTGAGAGATGCAAAATTAAAGAAAAGGGAGATTATTGGGATGGAGAGTAACACAGCTGTAGTAGTAGCTAAGTGGAAGGACAAACGCGAAGTACTTAAGCTGAGTACAAAGCATACTGCTGAAATGGTAGAGGTCCATCAAAGGCGAGAAATAGTTGAAAAGCCCACAATACGAGGAACGGATTTATAGATATATCCAACCAAATAAGGTCTTACTCTACAGACAGCATTAAGAAAATCAGTAAAATGGTATCGTAAAATAGCAATTGAGCTCCTTCTAGGGTCAGCTATTGTCAACGCCTATATAATTTACCAAAAAGTAACCAACAGTAACATGCCCATCTTGCCTTTCAAGTTAGAGTTGATTTGTCAACTGGTAGATTTCTCTAGACTAACTAATCCAGGGCAACAGATGGCACATGTTCGTGAAGGCCACCATATAGAGGAGATATAAAGCTCATAATTCAGCAGATAATGGTAGAAAATTTGTATTATTATATAAATTAAACATAAGTAGATGTTTAAAAGGGATACAATACATGCTGCCGAAAGTTCTTTCGTAATTGATGAAAGCTACATAAATATCTTTACGTTGATAGTGATACTTTTGGTGAAGTATATTTGAGGCAAAAAGTGCATCACGAATAGAAGTGCATTCCTAAATCCAAACTGGATTTCGTCTAAGCCCCTTCATTCTTTCATACACCACGCAGAGAAAAATATGCAATGTGTGGTCTAACAGACCAATTAATCTGCATTCGTCACACATTTTTATCCGCCGTGTCTTTGAGTTTTCTTCATTGTTCAAGTATTTCACTAGCAGTATACACATCATTAAAAACTTAATCAGCACTGATGTGATCTACGTGAAATGGTTTTAAGAATTCTATTGCAATAATCTCCGGAATAGAATGTAGAATTACGCTATCTACGAAAGAACCGACATAGTACTTTGCATTGGGGAATGTTTGGAAAATTGTCTCTTCAGCTTCTAAAGTTTACGCTCAAAAGTATCCTGATAAAAAACACCAAAAAGGGAGTTTTTGAGTTGTTTTTCTGAATAGATTCTGTGCTACTGTTAATGTTGCATACAAAAAACTAAATAAGAATAAATCTGTTAGTGATGACAACGTCAACGAACTTGATGTCCTGCTTTCTGTTACGGAAAACCCAAATACTAGTAAAAGAAAAAATTCTGGTGAATTATAAATTAATCAAACGAGTGCATGTAGAATACTTAAGACAAACCACTATCATCCTTATCACACTCAACTACACCAGCATTTGACAGAACAGGATTATGATAAACGTTTAAATTTTTGTTTATAAAATTGAAGAAAATCGTGATTTTTTAAAAAATGTATTGTTAACAGACAAATCTACTTTTCACAATAAAGGTTTGGTAAATAGACATAATATTCATTATGATACAGTAAACAAACATTTATTCCATACTGTTGATCGCCAAAACCGATTAAGTGTTAAAGTTTGGAGCAGCATTATGGGCGAGTACGTTATCGGCTTGTATTTTTTTAACGAAAACCTCACTGGAATAAATTTTTTTAATTTGTTAAAACAGGCTTTTTGAATCCTTCTTGAAAACCTCCGCTTAGCATCCGAACAAAAAATATGGCTCCAATAGGTACATGTGATGAATAGTTTGTTAACGTTGGTATAATTAATTAAAAAATTTACTACTTACAAACTTAATGGGGTTGTATCATCAATGATGTTATATAATGTTGATAAAATTTATCACAGTCTCATCTTTGTTTAATATAAAACCTATTTCTATATTTTAAAATAAAAAATTACTTTACATTCACAACACTTAATTATTATACATACATTCATGAAATTGTTATTCTTTATTTTATTCTATCGCCATTAGTTTTTGTCAAGATAATCCAGTGGTTTTGACGTGACAACGTCTTAAATTAGGTTGTGGCTCGGAGTCATTCATGAAAAAGTGTAACGCCGGTCACGTCTGTTACGATGAGTCACCGAACGAGAGAGAGGCCCGCTGGACCGGCGAATGCCTTGCGTCTCTCTCCCACTCAAACATGATCGGTCCGCTGCGCGCGCAGCACTAGAGAATTAGGCGCGTTGAATCGGTGCGTGCTTGTGTCTCTGTCTTTCTCGAGCGTTCTTGGCGTTCAAGACACATTACAGCAGAAACACTTCCTTTCATTTCATATTTCTCCTATCATCGTCCTATCCTCAACAAAATCACTCAAATAGAAATTAGTTAAGTTTAAGTTTACATGTACAATGTTTTAGTAAACAAAATATATTTCTATAGTTAAAATTTGTGCAATTCTTATTTTCATTCAATTCCTTGTTCCTATTGTGCAATTTAATAATATTCATATCAATAAATATTCTACCGAGAAAAAGACGTTGTCACGTAAAAATCTTCGCCCGTAAAACCGACTTTACAGGCAACCGCTTTTTTTTATTATTGGTTTTTCAAAACTCTTCGTGTGTAAATTTAAAAATATTCGTATTTTTCAAAACTCTTCGTGTGTAAATTTAAAAATATTCGTATTAAAAATCGAAAATGGTATCGAAAAACCAATAATAAAAACCACTGGATTATGAATGTGTGTATAATAATTAAGTGTTGTGAATGTAAAGTAATTTTTTAATTTTAAATATAGAAATAGGTTTTATATTGAACAAAGATGACATACTGTGATAAATTTTATCAACATTATATAACATCATTGATGATACAACCTCATTAAGTTTGTAAGTAGTGAATTTTTTATTTAATTATACCAACGTTAACAAACTATTCATCACATTTGTAGCTCCCTCATGAAGGGCATAACCAATGTCCGAAAGCTTGGAATAAAAATTTACAAGAGTACACGTTTCATTTTTTATTGCTGCAAACCCAATATTTACCGTTTACTTCCTTACGTTGTCAGCAAATACTTCTGGTTCATTATATATATATATATATATATATATATATATATATATATATATATATATATATATATATATATATATATATATACATATGTTAAAATTCTTATATACATAGTTTATTAGACGCATTAACGATCATTTTTTATTATTTTACCATAAACATACCTCATACCTTCATACAATTTTCTTGTTCTCCCTGTAGCCGGTTGACGCAACATAGAACAGGTTCATGCTCTGAATTTATTAAGACCTGAACGGATTAAGTTACAAATAAAAATAGGCATTTTTATACTTGCATCGTCTATCAACCATCCGTCCATCCCGTCGCGTCGGTCAACTTGCTAGTTCACTGTCACAAGCGCGGTATCACATTTCGAATCGTCTGGTGGCTGCCTCTAAGCAAACACAAATGTATTTATAATTAAAATAGAAAAGGTATCAGATGGGCATATTTAATTTCTAGAAGATCTGTTGACATATTTAAAATTATCGGATTTTATTAACTATATAAAATGTAAAGGTTATAGAAATTTTGTAGCTACAACAAATGTTTGTATTTTAATATTTGTAGCCGAAAAGAAGAATTACTTTATTATGCAGCTAATTAGACATTAACAATAATTTTAGACATAATTCCAATGTTATCATATTATATTTGTTACCAAAACTCAAAATGAAATGCTCATGCTATAGGTTTGTGAGGTTAGGTTCTAGCAATGGAAATTCCATAGTGACCAATCAATGGACGTGATAAATTTTACTAATTTCATGAGAATTGTAAAAAATGGCAAAAATCGCGCAACTATTTCAACAGTTTTATAGAAAATGGCTTCAATTGCGGCTAAATTCAAAATTGATATTTGTCGATAGAACACTCTTATCAAAATATATCGAATTTTTGCCGTCGAGTTGATAAAAATTTAATTTTAAAAGTAGATTTCGCTTGCGTAACTGACATTTAAAATTGGCGGTCGCTTCAAGCGTTGTTTCTGAGAGAACGGTTTATTCTACATAACAAGTGCTAATAAACTTTTTTGGTTGAAAATTATTTCAGCTATATTTCTTGGTGGCGACTTCAAGTGGCGACCTTAACGTGAATAATTTTTTATTTTATAGTGTCTTTTTTACGTTTTTGAGATTTCTTGGTTGTCTATTCATTCTATACTCAATTTAGTATATAGACTATATATATATATATATATATATATATATATATATATATATATATATATATATATATATATATATATATATATATATATATATATATATATATATATTGAAATGATTTCAATATGTTAAAAAGGATACAACTTAAATGGATTTTTATATGAGTTTGTTGTTCATGAATTTCATGAAGCCATCACAATGTGGGTTCGACTCTGAAATAAAAGAGAGAAAAAGATTAGTAAATTGTTAAATAAATTAATTTTGACTTACCTGGTATAGTGTTAATAATTTCTGAATAGTATAGTTGCCTAGTGTATAGGTGAATCGTCTAAACCTTAAAAAGAACAAAAAAAGAAGAATTCTTAAAAAATATTTAAACATAGAAATTTTAAAAAAACGTCAGAAAATAAACTGTCAAGCAAGTCTGTGGGAGCTAAATTAATAGGGGTTTTGTTAAATAAGAAATTACAATGATGTGGAGATGAAAATAATAAATTGTATTAGCATTGTAATAGAATAAGTTTTATATCTGAACATTTTTTTTTATAAATTCCCAAATTAGATGTGATTAAAGTGATTATGAGAAATTAATGTGGATTGACAAATGTGTCAGAACAGGACAGTTTTATGGTTTAAAAAAATTAGAAGAAAAAAAGAAAAGAACGTTGGTTGCTGTTAGCAACGAATGAAGAATTTTTTTGGGGGAGGCCGAGAAGAAATTTGGAAAGGAGAGTCCTGAAATTGTGGAATAGGTCGGGAGTGTTTTTTTAACTCGTCTAAAGAGAATTTTAGTTTTTCCACAGTTTCCACAGCAGAGATATCCAGAATTTGTTCCAGAGAGTAAGAGAAACAATTTAACTTATAAATTATTATTGGAGTACAGAAATGTCATTTAAATTGAGAAAATTAAAATTCATGAATTAACATAATTGCGATAGGCCTTAAAAAAATTGAAATATTAATGATCATTAAATTAAAAATAGAATAGTACGTACCTTAACTTCCGAAGAGAGGATTGATATTCCAGTTTCATCGATTATTTTGCGAGTAGTTAGTTTTCTTTAAATAAATCAGAACTGTTTTAAAGTGAGGTTGGATAATAATTTTGGGGACCATTTGAAATTTTGATTATATTTGAATGCAAGTTAATAGTCAGCCTAATAAAGTGTTTATTTTTTTTTCTTTGTAGTTCATTTAAACACTTTATAAAGTTGCAATATTTATTTAGTTTTTAGGTACTTGTATAGAGTCTCCACATTTTGTAAAAAAAATTTAAATTTTCACGACACTAACCCATATTAAGATTTATACGATTCCTATTTTTGTAAATTTTTAAAGGCAACCCAAGTTGCAGACGAATTTTATTGTTTATATTAAATTTGTTCAATATTAATAAATAACGTGCTTCATTTGGGTTAATTTATCAAAGGTCTAAAGTAAATTTTGGTTTAATTTCTTTTTGAACTCTACCAGGAGACTACAGAGTCGACGTCACACAGTGACATATTGCTTAGAACACATAATTCAGCTAGCTGAGGTATATATTAAATTAAACAACGAACCACAGATTTTAAAAATTACAACATTTATTATAAATAAAAATAAAATTAATAAAATACTACTTTTTCAATTGACGCTAACAACGTGGGGCCTCTCGGAAAACAGAAATAAGGGTGTTTTTAAGCAGATTTATTAATATTACACAGATTAGAGTAAAAATAAATTGGTGTGATTAGTGTTGCAGAGATTCTGGGGCAGTTAAAGTTAAATTTGAAAATAAATAGATATTAGGATAAAATGGCAGACCGAATGACTTTAAGAAATGGAAAAGAAGTCGTACCGAAAGAGAGTAAAGGAGAACAGGTATTAGAACAGGAACAGGATATACAGGTAGATGAAGAAAGCTGAGGAAGGTCAGAAGTTGTAGTATATTTAGAGCAATGCATACAAGAAGCAGGACAAGGTGATAGAGAGGGAAGTCTAACAGATAGTTTGAGAGAGGAGTTGGATGAGACAGTGAGAGATAGACGTGATGAAAGTGAGGATGAAAGTAGAGTGCAGGAGGAGAGACGCAGGGAAGGAGATGTTGGAGAGTCAGGGATGACACAGATGGATATGAGGCAAATAATGCGGATGCTACAACAGATGGATCATAATATTAGGGAGGATATGCACAAAATGGATAGTAATATTAACAATATTAGGGGGGATATGAACAAAATGGAAAATAATATTAAAGGAGAACTTAGGGGAGAGTTAATTAAAATGAGGGAAGAAATCAAAGAAGAAGTGAAGATAGTCAGGGAAGAGATGCTACACATTACCCAAGGTTTAGAAGAGAAAGTAGAACAGGTTAGAGGAGAAAGTGAGGATTTTAAGAGGAATGTACAGGAGGAGATATCCAGAGAAAACGCCATAATTAGAGCCGAAATAGGACAGGAAATTGGGAGCAGATTTGTAGAGTTGGGAACATCCATTCAAGAGAATTTACCAAGGGAAATAAACAAAGAAGTTAATAAGCAGAATAAAGAGATTGTTAGGGAGGTAGAAAGTGTTAAAAGGCAAACTCAGGATCATGAGGAAAAACTTACCATTATCAAAAACAATATAAAGATGGGATTGCAGAATTTGGAACTGGAAATTGGTAGGCATGCAAATCAGGCGGAAAAGGGAGATAGAGTATTACAGGGACAAGTTGAGGAATTGAAAGAGAAATTTAAAAATGCAAGTGAGGAGATTCAGCGTTTGGAATCAAATCTAGGACAAACAAGGGGAGTGAGTACTGTGATGCCGAGTTATAATGATGGGGGAATTAAATTTGACGGAAACCTGAATCACTTACATCCTAGAATATTTGTAGATATCATCAAAAATAAGGTAAAGAATGTAAGGGATCCGATAGAAATGAAATTGAATATTCGAAACATGTTAGTGGGCATGCCATTATTATGGTTTTGCAAAAATGAAAATTCCATAAATAATGTGCAGGAATTTGAGGCCAAGTTTATTAACTATTTTTGGGGAGAAAACCAACAGGCTAGTTTCAGGGAACGGTTGTATTTTGGGAAATTCAATTATGAAAAAAGTACCAACTACAATCTGTACGCAATGCAGTTATTCCAGACAGCACAATACTTAGAACCGGCTATGCGAGAAGAGGAGATTGTCCTATACATCGCCAGGCAATATAACCATAGAAGTTTATGTCGTAACCAAAGAATTAGCAGAAGAAATCATGAGAGATCTACATGCCGAATATGGTCATATAGGGAGCAGAAAATTATGGATGTTGTTTAGGGAAAATTATTTTACAAGAAAAGATATATCCATGGCTAAAAACATCACTAAAAGTTGTACCATTTGTCAGTTAGCAAAGGAGAAGAATTTCCACAATGTTAATGTAGCAAAATCCATAGTTGCAGAGAGACCTTTAAAATTAGTTGCTATCGATTTTGTCACTAATTTAGCCATAAGTGAACAGGGTTGCAAAAATATTTTTATAATAATTGACATACATACAAAATTTGTAAAGTTATATCCCAGCGAAAGGACAAATGTAAAAACCGTAAAATACTATCTAGAAAAATACATAGAGGAAGTAGGTACTCCAGAAACAATTATCTTAGATCATGCCACATATTTTGAAAGTTCAAGATTAAAAAGAGTTTGTGAAGAAAAGAAAATCCAATTAAATTTCATTAGTATCAGAAGACCCGCATCTAATCCTGCAGAAAGATACGTCAAAGAGGTGGTAAAATTCTTAAGAATTTTGTGTGCTAGACAACATTATTTATGGCAGGAAAATTTGCCACAAGTTGAAAGATTTTTAAATGAGACACCACATGGAATCACCAAACAATGCCCATATTTCCTAATGTCTGGAAAGTATCCAGAAAGACCCTGGGAAATCAGTAATACAGGGGACATTAAAGAAGTAATGAAGAAGGTGAACCAAAATTTAATAAGAAATGCTAATCGTTATGTAAATAGAATCAATAAGAAGAGAAAGAAAAGAGTTGCTTTTGAAAAAGGGGAGAAGGTACTTATCAGGTCACTACAGGTGCCTAAAAGGGATGAAAATCTCTGTGGAAAATTACTTTTGCCATTTGAAGGACCTTATGTCATTAGTACTGAACATGGGGTAAACAGTTATGAACTAAGACATCCAGAAACTAATAAAATTAGAGGGATATTTAATATAGAGGGAATTTATAAGTATTATGAATAAACATACAAGGGTAGGTAATATTATGACACGAATTTGGTATTATAAGATATAAGTTTTGTAAATAGAAGGATAATTACTAAATAAGCATATCTTGAGATAAATTTGATAATTAAATTATTTATTAGGAACAGATGTACAGAATAATGATGAATTTATATAAACATAAAAGGTTGATTTATTTTCAAGTAGATTTATAGGAGTTACAAGTATAAATAAATGAGCAAAGTACTATGGACAAATCGATATTTTGTAGAAATTGGGAAATAGGGAATATTATAATGATAAATAGTATATGCGGAAATAAGATGAAAAATAAAATTATAAGAAATATTGAAATATGAAATATAGAGAGTTATATGTAGAGATGATGAAATGAATATTATATGCGGATATAAAAAGAATAAATAATAATGCGGCAATGAATGAAGATACTGAAATAGTATATGAAATAGTATATAGGGGAACAATTATAAGAATTTCTACGAAAATAGTACAAGAAATAAATAGTACAGGAAAAGAAGTAAAGAAATTGGGAAAGTACTTGGAAATTTGATTCTGAAGTTGATATAATTAGTGAAAGATTTGTAGATTTTGTTTGGAGAATTCTGTATTTGTCATAGAGTAAATTATAAAAAAAAAGTATTCAAGAGATATGCTTATTAATAAAAGTCAGTTTATTGTTATGTTAATATTAATAAAATATTTAAGTTTACCGGTAAGAATTTAGATTTAGTAAGTGCTGATAGTTAGCACTGAACAAAATCCAAATTGGGGGGAAGTTGAAATGATTTCAATATGTTAAAAAGGATACAACTTAAATGGATTTTTATATGAGTTTGTTGTTCATGAATTTCATGAAGCCATCACAATGTGGGTTCGACTCTGAAATAAAAGAGAGAAAAAGATTAGTAAATTGTTAAATAAATTAATTTTGACTTACCTGGTATAGTGTTAATAATTTCTGAATAGTATAGTTGCCTAGTGTATAGGTGAATCGTCTAAACCTTAAAAAGAACAAAAAAAGAAGAATTCTTAAAAAATATTTAAACATAGAAATTTTAAAAAAACGTCAGAAAATAAACTGTCAAGCAAGTCTGTGGGAGCTAAATTAATAGGGGTTTTGTTAAATAAGAAATTACAATGATGTGGAGATGAAAATAATAAATTGTATTAGCATTGTAATAGAATAAGTTTTATATCTGAACATTTTTTTTTATAAATTCCCAAATTAGATGTGATTAAAGTGATTATGAGAAATTAATGTGGATTGACAAATGTGTCAGAACAGGACAGTTTAATGGTTTAAAAAAAATAGAAGAAAAAAAGAAAAGAACGTTGGTTGCTGTTAGCAACGAATGAAGAATTTTTTTGGGGGAGGCCGAGAAGAAATTTGGAAAGGAAAGTCCTGAAATTGTGGAATAGGTCGGGAGTGTTTTTTTAACTCGTCTAAAGAGAATTTTAGTTTTTCCACAGTTTCCACAGCAGAGATATCCAGAATTTGTTCCAGAGAGTAAGAGAAACAATTTAACTTATAAATTATTATTGGAGTACAGAAATGTCATTTAAATTGAGAAAATTAAAATTCATGAATTAACATAATTGCGATAGGCCTTAAAAAAATTGAAATATTAATGATCATTAAATTAAAAATAGAATAGTACGTACCTTAACTTCCGAAGAGACGATTGATATTCCAGTTTCATCGATTATTTTGCGAGTGGTTAGTTTTCTTTAAATAAATCAGAACTGTTTTAAAGTGAGGTTGGATAATAATTTTGGGGACCATTTGAAATTTTGATTATATTTGAATGCAAGTTAATAGTCAGCGGAATAAAGTGTTTATTTTTTTTTTCTTTGTAGTTCATTTAAACACTTTATAAAGTTGCAATATTTATTTAGTTTTTAGGTACTTGTATAGAGTCTCCACATTTTGTAAAAAAAATTTAAATTTTCACGACACTAACCCATATTAAGATTTATACGATTCCTATTTTTGTAAATTTTTAAAGGCAACCCAAGTTGCAGACGAATTTTATTGTTTATATTAAATTTGTTCAATATTAATAAATAACGTGCTTCATTTGGGTTAATTTATCAAAGGTCTAAAGTAAATTTTGGTTTAATTTCTTTTTGAACTCTACCAGGAGACTACAGAGTCGACGTCACACAGTGACAGATTGCTTAGAACACATAATTGAGCTAGCTGAGGTATATATTAAATTAAACAACGAACCACAGATATTAAAAATTACAACATTTATTATAAATAAAAATAAAATTAATAAAATACAACTTTTTCAATATATATAGTCCTTGGTAAAGTACTTAACTAGCAGAAAGCAGCCGAAATTCTACCGACACCACCGGTAGAATTGTCCACCGCTGTTACTGATTTTGTTTTATCGAATTTTTTGTATTTCATGGTGTTTCAGTGTAGTTTTCTAGTTCCATTCGTAAGGTTACAGCATCTGTAAAACTATGTGCAAACCATTTTGATTCATAAATAGAAGAAAAGCATTTATTTAGGTGTATAAAACTGAGTTGTTTTCCTTAGAAGGACCATTTTTAGGTTAGGAATCGTAGTTTATTTATATAAAGTGCAAGTTTCCCATATTGTACCAAGCCGAGTTGCCTATATTGTACCGGTACAATTTTAGATACCATTGGGTATCTAAGACCTACTTATTTTCAAAAATAAATGAATAACACACACCGTTCTTGTGTGTTTTAGATGTCCAAAGAAAAATATGGGACTTGGAATGTGAATGACATGAGCCGGGTTCTACAAACATTTCGTAATTGAGACATGGGATTACATGAATGCTTCGACAGTATGGAGTCCCTAAGCCTACCTTGCTTCGTCACCTTAAGGGGACTAATGCCACGGCAAATGAAGAAACTAAGGCTTTTGCCCAAGGCAGTGTGATACCAACAGCAGTGGAGAAGGAGCTAGTTGATCACATTTTAATAAAACTGAAGACGTTAATGTTTGGCCTCACGATCAATGACTGCTTGCATTTCACATCGTCGAGAGAAATTAAATACCACATAATTTTAATAAAGAATTTTAAATGACAGGAAATAAGCGGTTTTATGCTTTTAAAGCACGTCATAAGGATATAATCTTACTAAAAGAACCTTAAGCAACGTCCATGATGGGCGCAAAAGGATTCAATAAAAGGAATTCTACGTTTATGTCTTTTTCGACCTTCTAAAAAAAATTGTTGATGAGAGTAATACTGATGCAACTCGCATATTTAACGTTTACAAAAGGCATAAAAAGCATAACAAAGATAAAAGGCAAGTTGGGTCAGTGTCCAGTGGAGAACGTGGAGTCAACACGACAGTTGTTTACAGTGCGAATGCTTCAGGAAATTACGTTCCACCTATACTTATACTTAAGCATATGGAAATGAGCAATAATTTGAGGGTTGATGCTCCACCAGGGAGTATGATTGAGATATCCAGAATCCGGCTACACGACTAGTGATCTCTTTCTAAAATGGCTCCAATATTTTATTGATTCTGTAAACCCAACAGTAGAAAAAAAGTTCTTCTGGTACTGGATGGGCATACAACTCACTCCAAGAATCTTGAATCAAAAGTACTGTAATAATGCTACAATTGCCTGGGCATACGACCCATCAAGTGCAGCCTTTGAATCATTATTTAAGCCTTTCAAAGGGTACTATACTCAATCAGTTAAAAAGTGAAGATGGTGAAAACGAAGGGTCCAATAAGACAAACAAGGAACCAATTAGGTCTAAGGAACAGGAGCTAATTTAAAATACGAAATAATCTACCCTAAACTAACTAGTCCTAAAGAGAGTTTAGCTACGACTACCATACCCACGAGGCCTACTAAAAAAACTCATGAAGCAAGTCCAAAACATTTCAATCGATTCAATTTCCCCGATTCTGAAACTTCATCCAAAATCTAAGAAAAGAACAGCACAAAAGGCAATGATTTTGACGGGAAGATCCTATAAAAATGAATTAGAATTAGCTAAACAGCTAGAATTAGCACAGGAACAGATAAAACTAATGAAAAAAAATTGGGGGAAGGTTAAATCGAAATCGTCCAAGAAACTTGTAAGTGCTCCAAAAATAAAACTAGAAGGTAAAACAAGTCTTAAAAGAAACAAAGAAGATGTGAAGAAAAACTTAGCAAAAAAGAAATATGAAAATCCTACAAAGTATGTTCTTCTAAATGCCGCGTCAAGCTCAAATCAACCTGACGTTGGTATAGCGATGTGTGTTGATAAGTGGTTTTGTTCAATTTCTGAGGAAAAAAGAATTGAAGACATGACAATGCATCAAATGCCGTTCAAAGAGCCACGAACTTTGTGCAGGAGTCTAGTCTGGAACCCAAACATTTTCTGAACCTTTACGTTCAAACTGAATAATTTCTGATATTGGAAAATAAATCGTATTAAACAAAACATGATTAATGGTATTCACACTAAAATTAATTTAAATGTACACTGATCCATCTACAATGGGTACTACGGGTACAATTAAGGAAACCCATGGTACAATAAAGGCAACTAGTTTTTTAAATTGTACCACTTGCAACTTACCACGAAAACATACATTTTTAACAGTAAAATCAATGATATCAAGTGACAAACATTATCATGTGTGTGTAAATGTGTAAAAGAGACCCTGAAAAACGCTCTTGAGGGTAAAACAGCTGGAATAAAGGTAAATGGAGTTCCCATTAACAGCATTAGATATGCGGACGACACTGTGATCTTAGCCGAAAATATTGACGATCTTCAGAGACTGGTGTATGGTCTAACAATAAATGTCAAGAAGACGAAATTTATGAGAATATCGAAAACTCAAAGAAATAACGAGAATCTTCTAATAAACGAAACCAACGTCGAACAAGTGGACAAATATGCATATCTGGGAACAATGATTAACTCCACAAATGATTACATTCTGGAGATCAAAATCAGAATAGAAAAGGCTAGAGCAAATTTTAACAAAATGAGAAGAGTGCTATGTACAAGGGATTTAAAATTGGAACTAAGAGTTAGGTTGGAGAGGTGCTATGTTTTTTCGACTTTGTTTTATGGAATGGAATCTTGGACCTTGAATGCGACATCAATGAAAAAACTGGAATCATTCGAGCTGTGAATGTACAGAAGAATTCTGAAAATATCGTGGACAAAACACGTCACAAACAAAGAGGTTCTGAGAACGATGAATAAAGAAATAGAAATTTTAAATACAATCAAAAAAAAAGAAAATTGGAATATCTCAGACATATTACACGGGGTGAGAAATACACCTTGCTCTAACTTAATATGCACGGAAAGATCCAAGGAAAGAGGATAAGGAAATAAGGAGGCGTAGAGTGTCATGGCTGCGCAACCTGAGAGAGTGGTACAGATGTACATCAAATGAACTTTTCAGAGTAGCCATCTCAAAAGTTCGAATAACTATGATGATTGCCGACCTCCGCCGCGGAGATAGCACTTGAAGAAGTTATATTGGTCTAAGGCCCAAAAATAATGTTAGTTATTTTCAAATACCAATCATGCGACAGGATGGGCACTGTATTTAAAACTTCAAACTGTTGTTGTCCATTTAAACTCTGAATAATAAACATAATTCATATCGCTACAATATTTGATTTATTTCTATTATTTTAAATTTGATTTTACATTTTTCTACATAATCTACAAATGTTTTTTCTTGATTATGATCCAGAAACGTTTTTCTCGAATACGAATCATACACTGCGGATGGGTAGCTGCACAACTTGATTAAGAATCTCAGCTCGACTGCCTTAATAAAATTTCGAATTCAAATTCCCATTCAATAGATTCGAACATCACGTTTTTCTCAAGAAAGAGAATCGCCAGCTTATAACAATGCCACGTACCAGCAACAGTACTACTTTTCTCGATCGAAGAACAACAAACAAACATACCAACAATTTGAGAGTTGATTACAAGGCGAACGTGCAGTTAACACATGTGTTATACAACCCGGCTGCGCATATTTTAGCCATCATTTACGAGACGATTTATTCTGGCACTTAAAAATGTTTAATGGCGTCAGCTGCTTTAAATAGATTCCTATTTTCACTCTTATCAATTTAGATATTATTTTATATTGGATTAAACCACACTTGGTTATAGTAAGAATTACATTTTACATTAGCTTTGACGTTTTGATTTCTAACCTAGAAATCGTTCCGGTTTCCCAAAAATTCTGAAATAAAGATTATGAATGATTTTAAACTGTAAAAGTTTATACTTGGCGCTGGGTGGTAATACTAATTTGACAGTTGCCTAAATTTAGATAGGAAAGATATCTTAAAATTGGATATCCAAAATTGAGAACCCAGTTATATGTAGTTTAAAACATGTTTATCTACACTTTTTTCAGTAGAATGCCTACAAAACGACTACCACATAAAAAATGGAATCCAGAAGATATGAAAAATGCTATTTATGTTGTTAAAAGTAAACAAATGGGATACTTAAAGGCTTCAAAGTGCTTCAACGTTTCCAAATCAACCATCGAGCTATATGTTAAACGTGGCAGAGACTCAAAAGAACAATGCGCGCCACGAATGGGCCGAAAACCAGTTTTATCAGCAGAAATGGAAGAAGACTTGGTACAGTACTGTTTGGAAATGGGCAGAAGATATTATGGTCTAGTTCTTGCAGACGTTCGAAGATTAGCATACCAAATTGCTATCAAAAATAACCTTTCCCCCCTTTTCAGAAAGAGATGGTAATGGCGGTAAAAAGTGGCTCCGGAATTTCCTCAGACGGCATCCCAATATATCTGTAAGACAACCGCAGGGGATTTCAAAAAACAGAATAAAAGGTTTTACACCAGAAAATATCAACCGTTTTTTTTTATATTCGTCACAGCTATAGAGAAGATAAAGTTCAACCCCCTAATAGTGTATAATGTTGATGAAACAGGTATCACTACCGTACAATCCAAGATTGCTAGGGTCATCACCCTTAAAGGAAAAAAACAAGTAGGAGCCGTAACTGCTGTAAAAAGAGGGGCACTAGTGACTGTAGTTACGTGCATGAATGCTGCCGGAGGATTCGTTCCTCCCTTATTTGTATTCCCACGAAAAAATATGAAGGCCGAGCTATTAGACGCAGCTCCAGCTGGGTCAATTGCTGATTCAGGTCACCCTTCAGGATGAATACAGAGCCACAACTTTACGCGATAGATGCAACATTTTATCAATCATGTAAAACCTTCAAAAGACGATCCCGTATTGCTCATTCTTGACGGCCATTATAGTCATACACTGAATCTGGATGTTATAGACTTAGCGAGAAAAAAAATTATATTTCTATTGTATGCATCTCTCCCCATACGTCACATAAAATCCAACCGTTAGATTTGTGTTTTATGTCTCCATTAAAGACATACTATTCAAGAGAAATCCAAAATTGGTTAAAGAATAATCCTCGAAATGTAGGACCCTTTTAGATAAGTGGGTATATTTTATTTTATAAAAACCCTTAAAAGGGCAACATTACAAGCACGAACGTTTTCGGAACAACTGTTCCATCATCAGGTTAAAATGCCTAAAATAAGTATAAACCATTTAGTTACAACAAACGTGGTTTAAAATTTTGACTAAGGTTAAAAACAATAAAATGGTTATACTTACAGGTTAACATGCCTGAGCCACCAAAATATTTGGGTAAAAACCCTTTAAATTGAAAAATGTTACCGAAGAATGTACATGATGTTTATAATATTATATGATGTTTAATATTTTAATTAGATTTTACTTCAGGTAACATACACCCATGCTTAAGTGAGTTCCAGTGTCCGGAGAGTAAACCTCTTCAAACGGACTACGGTTGGCAACTGATTGATGAAATACTCATGAGCGGTGTCAGAAACAAAATGTCAATGAACCATGAAACAGTGTTAGTTAAACATTATATTACTACAGCCAAAAGATTAAAAAACTTTGATGATGTTAAAATGATAACAGTAATCCAGGTGTTGGAATTTAAAAATTTCTCTATAATTATTTAATATTGGATGTAAAAGATGTAAATTACTGGTGTTGTTGAAGGTCATGTTTAAGAAGATGACGTATGTATTAGGCAGCTTATTTTACTCTTTATCGTATGGAGTGTGGTCTAAAAGGTGTAATTTGTGAAGAATTAGCTGAAATATATGGAAATGTCCTTTTATGTTGCTAACATCTAGGACAAGGAAGAATAATTAGTATATATTTGTAGCTAATGTAAGACTTTTTTAAGTAGATGAAATTGTTTAATACTGCTAGTATCGTAAAAATTTTTTTAATATAAGTGAGTCCAATAGTTTGAGAAAAAATGATTGAAAATCTTCCGGCTGAAGGAATTAAAGTTATAATTTATGTGATTAAATTTAAAAATTTTATGGAAAGACTGAGATCCTCAGAGACCTGGCAGGAATAACAGTAAATGGAATGACTAAAGAAAAAAGGGGAGTGGGTTAAAGGGAAATGAATGAGTTAATCAACAAAATTAGAGATGATAGAGGTCCTTCATGCTTAAAGCATCTAGCACCCTGAACAAAATATATTTTGGTTGTGTTAAAATCTGATACATAAAAGTTTGAAATTTTATTTGTGAGTATGGTGTACTAAGTTGTTGACTAAGAGAGGGGGGAGCAATGGTTGATTAAAGGTTTAGGTAAAGTGGGAGAAAGTGAATTCTGATGAATTGCTGGGTTGTATTTAAATGTTTACTGAGTTTGGAACTAATGGGTGGATGGTAGATATATGAAAAGACAGAGAACTAGCAAAAGAAAAAAGAATGGACAGGAATATGGTGCAAACGTGAAGATTGTAAAATAATGAAATAGTGAGGTATAAAAGATATGATGTTAACAATAGGGGGCTGAAAAATTCTTTTGGAGGGAGTGTTGTGACAGTAGTGTAGAGAGAATGGTTGTTTTTAAAAAACAATAATTGTTGAGAAGGATTAAGGTGTTGACATTTATAGAGGAAAGACAGATGAAGAAGATGGGGTAAATTTGAGAAGTGTGGGTTATGAAAAGAGTTGTCGGTGTAAGGGTTGAAAGTCACGGTTGAAAGATACATGGCGATTAACGCAGTTGGGGCTTCTTTGCTTTTCCTTGACTATTTCCAAGTCTTCATATAAATCTAATTTTAGAAAATTTTTTTGGGGTATATTATGTAACAAAGAGACGTCTTCTGGTATGTTGAGGGTATGTTTATGTTGTGCAAGATGTTGTGAGAAGGTGGAAGTGTTCTCTTTTTTAGTGTGTTCTTGGGAACGGGAAGTTAGTGATCTACAGGTTCTACCTATATATGTAGCATCACAATCAGAGCACTGTAATTTGTAATTTTTGTGACAAATTACAGTGCTCTGATTGTGATGCTACATATATAGGTAGAACCTGTAGATCACTAACTTCCCGTTCCCAAGAACACACTAAAAAAGAGAACACTTCCACCTTCTCACAACATCTTGCACAACATAAACATACCCTCAACATACCAGAAGACGTCTCTTTGTTACATAATATACCCCAAAAAAATTTTCTAAAATTAGATTTATATGAAGACTTGGAAATAGTCAAGGAAAAGCAAAGAAGCCCCAACTGCGTTAATCGCCATGTATCTTTCAACCGTGACTTTCAACCCTTACACCGACAACTCTTTTCATAACCCACACTTCTCAAATTTACCCCATCTTCTTCATCTGTCTTTCCTCTATAAATGTCAACACCTTAATCCTTCTCAACAATTATTGTTTTTTAAAAACAACCATTCTCTCTACACTACTGTCACAACACTCCCTCCAAAAGAATTTTTCAGCCCCCTATTGTTAACATCATATCTTTTATACCTCACTATTTCATTATTTTACAATCTTCACGTTTGCACCATATTCCTGTCCATTCTTTTTTCTTTTGCTAGTTCTCTGTCTTTTCATATATCTACCATCCACCCATTAGTTCCAAACTCAGTAAACATTTAAACACAACCCAGCAATTCATCAGAATTCACTTTCTCCCACTTTACCTAAACCTTTAATCAACCATTGCTCCCCCCTCTCTTAGTCAACAACTTAGTACACCATACTCACAAATAAAATTTCAAACTTTTATGTATCAGATTTTAACACAACCAAAATATATTTTGTTCAGGGTGCTAGATGCTTTAAGCATGAAGGACCTCTATCATCTCTAATTTTGTTGATTAACTCATTCATTTCCCTTTAACCCACTCCCCCTTTTTTCTTTAGTCATTCCATTTACTGTTATTCCTGCCAGGTCTCTGAGGATCTCAGTCTTTCCATAAAATTTTTAAATTTAATCACATAAATTATAACTTTAATTCCTTCAGCCGGAAGATTTTCAATCATTTTTTCTCAAACTATTGGACTCACTTATATTAAAAAAATTTTTACGATACTAGCAGTATTAAACAATTTCATCTACTTAAAAAAGTCTTACATTAGCTACAAATATATACTAATTATTCTTCCTTGTCCTAGATGTTAGCAACATAAAAGGACATTTCCATATATTTCAGCTAATTCTTCACAAATTACACCTTTTAGACCACACTCCATACGATAAAGAGTAAAATAAGCTGCCTAATACATACGTCATCTTCTTAAACATGACCTTCAACAACACCAGTAATTTACATCTTTTACATCCAATATTAAATAATTATAGAGAAATTTTTAAATTCCAACACCTGGATTACTGTTATCATTTTAACATCATCAAAGTTTTTTAATCTTTTGGCTGTAGTAATATAATGTTTAACTAACACTGTTTCATGGTTCATTGACATTTTGTTTCTGACACCGCTCATGAGTATTTCATCAATCAGTTGCCAACCGTAGTCCGTTTGAAGAGGTTTACTCTCCGGACACTGGAACTCACTTAAGCATGGGTGTATGTTACCTGAAGTAAAATCTAATTAAAATATTAAACATCATATAATATTATAAACATCATGTACATTCTTCGGTAACATTTTTCAATTTAAAGGGTTTTTACCCAAATATTTTGGTGGCTCAGGCATGTTAACCTGTAAGTATAACCATTTTATTGTTTTTAACCTTAGTCAAAATTTTAAACCACGTTTGTTGTAACTAAATGGTTTATACTTATTTTAGGCATTTTAACCTGATGATGGAACAGTTGTTCCGAAAACGTTCGTGCTTGTAATGTTGCCCTTTTAAGGGTTTTTATAAAATAAAATATACCCACATACAAAGACTAACCTCTTTTGTTATACGTGGTATACAGCCAGCTACAGGAATTATTTTCCTTGTGGATTTTCCTTTTAGATAAGTTCATTATTCTGCCCTGCTTATCAAAAATCTGCTACTGCTGAGATATCAGCCAATGGATTTCGTAAAGCAGGAATTTTTCCATTCAATCGGAATATCTTTTCAGAAGCAGATTTTATTTAAGAAAAACAAAGAGAAAGAACTTTGCCTCGACAACATACTTCTGATAAGACCAAATCACACCAGTAGCTCAATTCAACTGTCTATTGAAAAAACCCCTCCGAGACATCAAATGGGTAGCAGTGTGGAAATTAATCAGTTATCGAACATTGTAAACGTTTAAGACTTTTCACCTTGTAGCGGTTACGCTACTAATGAAATTAATTCAATTAAAAATTGCATTAATAATACCCCTCAAGAAATTTCTTGTGATACGCCCGCGATCGATTTTTAAAAACGACATTTTTCTGCTCATGCACAAGGATCGCTGTGGAGTGAAATGGGAATCGATTTTTACGTGCAGCAATCAGTTGGTCAGATAACTCGAACGAAGAGACAAGCAGAAAAGTAGAAAATTATTTTAAAGAGACGAAAATCTGGAAAATATGGAGCATAGTAACAAGTAGTACACATTACCTGCAAACTAACATAAAGAAATAACGTTGAAGAGCTCCAAAGATTAAATATATTACAGTCTTAATCAACTGCGCCATTGGCCGGTTTTCTCTTCGTAATCTGCGTGTCGTTTTTCCAGATTTCGTTCCACTATTATCAATAACATCAACACTTATATTGTTGCGAATTGGTTGATAATATTGGATACTATACCATTACTTGGACAAAACACCACTACTTAATTCCCAATGCCATCAACATAGCATCTGACTTGGCTTCCTTCACAAACAGCCTTCCCTAGTCTTTGGATATTGTCGCGCCCAGTAGGAGGATTGAACCCTAAGAGGACTTGTTATCAATATTCTGGTATACAGTTACAGCTAGAGTAAGGTGTTTTATATGGATATAAGGCAGGTACATTATTCCTAGTTTTTTTTTTGTAATCGGTAACAGGTTTTTTTTGTTAAATAAAGCAGGTTTAAGTAATGGTTAATAATATTTAAAATAAAGAAATTTTCAAAATTTAAGAGGGGCGGGGGGGAAATAAAATTTAAAAGGAGGTTTTCAATAAGAGAAGGAAAAATTAAATTTATATAGGAATTTTAAATAATAGTATAAAGGGTATCTGACAGTATTCATTTCTAGCGATTTGTATTTCCCAGTATATATATGTAGGTGTAGTGCCTACATATAGATCTGGTATTTTGATTAGTACTAGGACGGTTGTGGTCCTGTTTATTTGTAAGTCCCTCACCATTTCACTTTTGCTAGGTAAGGTAATCAGTTTTTTTTTGGTAACCTTAGTTGTTCTATTCTCATTTTAAGCTTACCTAGTAAAGGATTATTTTAGATAAATTACTAACCTTAGTATAGGACTTTTGCTTTTCATCCGGACACTGACTTGTTTCTCCTCTTTTAAATAATCTTTTACCTGGCACAGTAGTGGTGGTAATTTATTTTATGTGACCGTTTGGTTCTAGAGTTTCTCCACCCCCACCACTACTGTTTATCTTAACTTAGCTTATATGTATACAAATTAATACATTGTTATCAATAAATATTGTTAAATAAATAATATATTTGTCATTGGTATTTTGGCTGTTTATTTCAGTTTTTACTAACCCGTATATTATATGGCAGGACAAGGTAAATAGTTTTTAAGTATTTCAGGTTCGTGTATCAATTGTAACCTATTTCTTGTTGTTCATTACTTTGAAATTCTCAAGCTATTCT
Organism: Diabrotica undecimpunctata; assembly: GCF_040954645.1. Classification (NCBI taxonomy): domain Eukaryota; kingdom Metazoa; phylum Arthropoda; class Insecta; order Coleoptera; family Chrysomelidae; genus Diabrotica; species Diabrotica undecimpunctata. Next base: position 29,301,513 of record NC_092810.1, read on the forward strand.
TAAGTGGCGTCCACATTCCGTTTTCTTAGGTAACTTCATATATCTGCGTACAGTACCTTTTTGTAACCTTATATTTCCAGTTGTCTTCTCTCATTTCATTAAATTTTGGTGTTAAAACGTCTCATTTTCTCCCTTACGTATATAATTTTATTATCCCGTATATTTGTCGTTTTATCTCTCAGCCAAGCCTTAGTGTAGAAAAGCTAGCCCTTCACTTCACTTCACTTGAGATTTTGTGTCTCTTTGGCCATTTAAATTTGTTCCTCTGAGCTTAGCCATTTTTTTTAGTAGTATTTTCACTCACTTCTCTTCCAGTCCGTCTATAATTTGTTAGTTCCTACACTTTTACTTTACAACCTTTACCATCCTGCAGTTCAATTTAACTTTTTATTAAAAAGACCCCACCGAGGCGTCGAATGGGTAGCAGTGTAAAAATTAATCAGTTATCGAACATTGTAAAATTTCAAGACTTTTCACCTTTACCATCCTGCAGTTCATCGACACCTACTTCAAATAGGGGACGTAAAACCGGTTCTGCGGCTTTAATTACAAGTACGCCCTACAAAAATGATTTAGAAGCTAGCATTAAAGAAAAACAAAGAAAAGAATCACTTAAAAATAAAGAACAGTTGCCAAAATTTAAGGTTTTAAGAAAACTAAAAAGAAGACGATGGTCAAAAATAAAAAGATAAAGAAAGCGACGCAGAGTGTATTTTCTGCACTAAACATTATTCAAAGGATCAACATGGAGAAAAGTGGGTACAGTTTTCAAGTTGCTTCAGATGGTCACATGAAGAGTTAGCTGGTAGTGACAAAAAGAACACTTACATTGTTTAATGACGAAGTAAATATTTTAGTATGCATAAGTTATTTTAATTAATGTTATAGCACATTTAAAGTACAAAAAAATTATTCTAAAATGATTTTTTGACCCAAAAAAATTCAATCAAAAAAAAGTATCCAATATTAGGCGCCCTTCCTCTAACATTCTAACTATTTTTGTAATATAAAACTCAAAGTGGCCTACAATTTTTATTATTAACTTCTATTGCTATCTATTAATATAAAAAATCTACTGAGCTTTTTCAATCACACTAATCAATCACTCTGTATAAAAGTTAGGTTATGTTTCATTTATTTTGAATTTCTTGTGTGGAAGTAAGTAACCACAAAAAGAAGAAAGTCTATTTTTAATTAATGTTTTTGGTCAGCTCCTTATTTATTTACTGTTTTACCACTGTGTTCTGATTTATTATATGTATTCATTATTATATACTCCGCCTGCATTGCCCACTAGGTGGATCGAGTAGCTTGGTGGGTGATGTTGCCAGTCCCAAGCCCGGATAAAGGAGGAGGGTTGTAGGGTTAGGTTAGCAGCCTGTCATATATAAAAATTAAAAAAAGCTCAAAGAACCGGTGACGAGCCACGGACTAGGATAGAAAATATGGCAACGACAAAGGCGAGAAAAAGGACGACGAACTGGAAAACGAAAAATATAATGAGAGTGGCGACGTGGAACATAAAAAGCCTAAATAACCGAGATCAGGAAATAAAAAGAGAGTTGAGAGAATATCAAATAGATATCTGCGCCCTAGAGGAAACAAAGAGAAAAGGTAAAGGACAGACGCGGCTTGGAGAATATTTACTAATATATAGTGGGGTTCCGAAACAAGAAAGAACAAAGGAAGGTGTAGCAATAATGATCAACACAAAATATAAAGATCAAATTAAAGAGTGCCAGTACATATCTCAGAGAATAGTTTTAGTAAAAATTAGGGCGAACAGCAAAATTATTAACATAATAGGGATATATGCACCAGAAGACTGCAAAACCTGACAGCGATAACGAAGAATTCTATGATGAGCTACAAACATTAGTGGAAAGAGAAGTGAAGCAAAATGAATTACTTTATGAATTATTGGGAGATTTCAATGCCAGAATGGAAGACGAAGTAATACCAGGAATAAAACAAAGGTTTAATGAAAGAGTTATCAATGAAAACGGAAAGAGAATGGTGGAATTCTGCACATCAAACGAACTAAGGATAACCAACACATTTTTTGATCATAAAATTTAACACAAATACACGTTTAAAAATACAAGAGGACATAGATCAATGATAGATTATGTGGTGACAAACAGAAATATTCACCATAAACAGATAGTGGATGTGAGAAGTTTGACGTCACCCAATGTGGGAAGCGATCACTATTTGGTACTTGGTAAAATTAGATTCAATGAAAGATGGAAAGAGAAGCTTAAACAAACCAATTCAGAGGAAATAATAAAAATAGCAAATTTAAGAGATGACTCCATAAAATCATTATATCAAAAAAGGCTAGAATAGAAAATACAAATGGAGAATATCGAAAATAAAAGCAATGTGGAGACTAGCTGGAGAAAACTTAAGAAAAATATTCTGGATGCTGCCCGAGAAGCACTTGGAACGAAAATAATAAACAAAAACTGGTCAACGAAAACACCATGGTTTACACTAGAGGTTAAACAAATATGTCACCAAAAAAAGAAAGCTTTCCTAAAATATAAGTCAGAAAAAACGAATGAATCATATGAAGAATATAAAAGAATAAGAACTAAAACTCATCAAATGGTAAGAAAAACAAAAACAGACTACTGGGAAAAATTCACAAAAGGACTAGAGATGGATTTCTATCGACAACAGAAACAAGTATGGCGCTTCATAAGACAACAAAGAAGCGAAATGAAAGAACTAGTTGAAATAGAACACATACAAGAGGATACATGGGTGGCCTTCCTGACAGAAATGTTTAAAAAAACAAAACGAAGAACCTTTACCAGAAACGCCAAATATAATAACTGAGGAAAAGACCGAAATCTCCCAAAACGATGTGAAAGAAGGAATAAAATAAACAAATTAAAAAACAGAAAGTCACCAGGAGAAGATCAAATACCAAATGGGCTCTTAAAATATGGAGGTAATCATCTTGTACAACAACTGCAACTTCTTATTAATAAAATAATCACCACGAACAGAATACCAGATGAATGGAGGAGAGCGATCATGGTGATGTTATTTAAAAAAGGAGATAAGAAAGACCCCAATAATTATCGAGCAATAAATCTATTAAATACAACACTTAAATTGACAACAAGAATAATAGCGACAAAAATAAACGAACGAATATCTCTGCAAGACGAACAGCAAGGATTTCGGACAGGAAGATCATGCACGGATGCAGTTTTTGTAATAAGACAAATAAAAGAAAAGTCGCTGGAATACAACAAACCAGCATATATGTGTCTGATAGATTTGAAGAAAGCGTTTGATAGAGTGAGAGTTCGGGACGCGATACATTTATTATATGAAAAGGGAATATCACTGGATTTAGTAAAAACCATTGAGAATATATATAAAGATAACATAGATATGGTAAGATATAAAGGAAAACTATCACAACCTATCAAATATGAAACTGGCATTAGACAAAGAGATTCGCTGAGCCCATTAATATTTGATTTGATAATGGATGAAATCATAGAGAAAGTTAAAAACAAAGAGGATATAGAATAGGAGAAAATGAAATAAGGATAATATGCTACGCCGACGACGCCATAATAACACCCGAAAATGAAGATGACCTACAAAGATTAATTAAAGAATTCGAAGATACGGCGCTCATATATAACATGGAGATCTCAACAGAGAAAACTAAAGCGATAGTGATATCAGCGGAACCGAGAAGATGTAAACTAGTCGTAAATAACAAAATAATAGAACAAGTGATGGAAACTGAATACTTGGGAATAAAACTGTCAAGCTACGGAAAAGTGGAAGAAGAAGTACAAAAACAAGTGAACATGGTAAACAGAGCAGCAGGATGTCTCAACAACACAATCTGGAGAAACAAATACCTCACAACGGAAACGAAAACCAGGATATATAAATCAACAATAAGACCGATAATGACGTACACAGCGGAAACAAGAGCAGATACGTCTTACGAAAAATAACAAACCAAACTCTAAGAAACAGAGTAGGAAGTGAGGAAATACGAGCGAAATGTGGTATGGAGAAAATAAACACGTGGACCAAAAGAAGAAAAGTGGAATGGAATCAACACATCGAAAGAATGACAGAAAACAGAATAGTACGAATAGCAAGAGACAAATCGCCAAATGGAAGAAGATCATTGGGACGACCGAGGAAAAGATGGTCAGACAACGTCAATTGAGGCTAAAAACCGAAGTAAAACAGGCATTTTGCCTATTTATAAAGTAGGAAGAAGAAGAAGAAGATTATTATATATTTTTGTTTTTAGTAAAAGTTACACACACAACAAGGATTTTTGGAATTCTGTACGTCCACATCTCAAATTTCAAAGGTTTCAAGCCTTCTTATCGTCTCTTGATTAAATGATTAAGAAGGAAAATGTTATTGTATTCGGTTTTAATTAATTTAGTATATTGACTAGTAAATTAGTTTTAGCCTGTTTCGCTTTTCTTGTTATTTTCTTATATTTCTTTTAATAATGCTGATTTACAAATCCAATAACAAAGTCCGGTATTTCTTGTCAGATAAATCTAAAAACGATGAGATTATTATGTTTTTCAACTTTCTACTTCACTGTAGCGGTTCTCATTCAAACGGATTAGTTGTGTTAAAAAACGAAGAAAAAACAGCACTAAACAATATGTTAACCGTTTTATTACACGGGCACGTTCTAGTTTCCATTAAAAGATTATTTGTAGTGGCCTGTGTTTCGTGCGTAACAGCAATAAAACACAACTACATCAATATTATCTTCCGCAGCATGACAACACCCATTATTATTTGAAAAATTAAGTTACGACCATCTGAGAGTAACTGTTCTCTCGATATAAATATTATAAATTGCCCATTAGAGAAGGGAAGAATGTAGATGTGTGGAAAATTATACAGTAGACATGTAGTATATACAATTAGTTACTTAGCTTAACAATTAGAACATTTTAGTGACTTACGTTTATATAACCCTTCTTTCTATACCATATGGCCATTAGCAAAAACATCAACGAATGTTTTAGGATAATGTTTGCTAAAGTGTTGGCAAACCAATCCAAAAATCTTTAATCCTAGCTAATTCTTAAGTGGCGTATCCAATTCGCGAGGCTGCCGCGCTCGGCATTGTTCGTCGTCTTTGACGCGGAAAGTGTACACTGTTACGCGCGGCAAAGCGCGTTCGGGGCGAGACAAATTTTTTCGGTCTTTTAAACCTCGGCAAAGGATGTTTGTTGTTATACTGCCGCGCGAAGTGAGGACGAGTTTGGACAAGTTTAGCTTACTGTCGACTAGAAGACTAAATACAGTGCAGTTTTCTTTAAAAAATCATGGATATTGACAATTGCCGTAAATGAATTCAATTTTATGAAAGTAGATATGGAATGCAAAAAAAGCAGATTACTACAACAGAAATATTATGGGGATGCCTGGCAAAAAATCTCTGCTTCAGTGTGTATATCTGTTGATGTGCTCAAGAAGAATATAACTGACCTTATAGCTAGCTACCGAAGAAAAAAATCTCAGCCTGGAATATGGCTTCACTGTACACGTTAAACAGTAATGGTGACAAAACACTGCCTTGTCTTACACCTCTTTTTATATCTATATTTTCCGACTTTTGTTCTTCTATCTGTATATTGGCCTTTTGAATCTAATATAGATTGATAATGATTCGTAAGTCTCGTCTGTCTATATCTTTGTTTGAGAATGACCTAAAACAGAAAACAGTGCAAAACTGGCGAACGAAGGCCAACAACTAAATAGTTTGTATATATTTCTATATCAAGAATGTCAATCTGTATCCATCATGTCATTTAACGTGATTATTATACTACCAGCAAGCTGTATAAATAAGCAATGGCTTTAACGAATTACCTGTTTTTTTTTTCGGTGGTTTTATATCAAGCTCATTATTCCACTGCAAACATAATAGCCAACAATGTAACATTGACCGTTGTTCCGGCGCAAGCATCAATTGTGCAATAGAAATAACCAGCCACAGGGAAGAAATGTGGTAAATGATAAATTTAGTCCAACAGCAAAATATTTCTTACCTTTCTGTTATATTTATTTACGATCGACTGGTAGAATGCAATGATAGCTATAAAAGGCGAGATTTAACGCAGTTTATGTCTTTTATGTTAAAATCTTCAAGTTAAAGGGAGAATGCCAAGTGAACCTATAGCCTAGAGGTAAAAATAACGAGCAATAAGAAATTGAATTGATCTAATCAGACTAAATGACAGCGACGATTCCTTACAAGTGGTTTTCTCCTTAACGTATCATTAAGCGAATAATTAGAAGATATAAATGTGCAGAACAACATTTAGATAATTAGTTGGATTCGGATTAAAAAACCACTATCACTCGAGCTATTTATAGTCATAGGATATGCTGGCGTTCTTTTGCTTGAAAACTGTTTAAATTGAAATATATTAAGTGTCGCGTCGTGGAAAACCTGCTTTAACATGTAGCAATTAAATCGAGATTTTTCATATATTTTATCATTATACAAACTTGGGAATGTTAAAATGCACATTTTCTTAATATTTTCAGATAGTTCAATCGTCAGAGATTTGACCCCCAAAAATCGTGCAAACAAGCTGAATTTTGCCGGGAATAATAATTTTGGGACCCCTAATAAGATGCAGAAAAGTCAGAAATAACGCTTAAAGGGACCGGCGATTTTGAATGTCAGTTCTGCTTGCGAAATAAATGTTAAAATTAAATTTGTATCAATTCGACGGTAAAAAGTCTATGTCTTTTGATCAGAGTGTCCCATCGACAAAAATAAAAATGCGTTTTAAAGATGAAGAGTACAGCTTTCGTAGGCAATTTTTGTATTTTGCCGCAAATGTAGTATGTTTCTTTAAAGCTGTTCAATAAATAAACTTTGAGCAATGTTTGCCATTTTTTACGATTCTCGTGAGATCAATACAAATTATTACTACTTTCATTGGCCGATTGTAGTGCAGTAAAATTTCCAATGTTGGAGAGCAGTATTTAAAACCTCATCATCATCATCAATGGCGCTACAACTCTTCGTGAGTCTTTGTCGCGTTTACTATTGCCTTCCATGTTTGTCGGTCCTGTGCCAGTAATTCCCATTTTTGCACTCCCATTTTCTCTAGATCTTCTTTGACTGCATCTTTCCACCTTTTTCTAGGCCGCCCTACAGAACTTCTTCCCTCTGGCCATTCCCAGAACACATTGTTTATAAGGCGATTGTCGTTAGTGTGTATCACATGCCCTGCCCATCTGAGTCTATTGGCCTTTATATATCTGACTGGATTTTCTTTTCCGAATAGAGACTCTAGCTCGGTATTGTATCTGCCCCTCCATTCGTTTGTCACGCTGTCTCTGCAAGGGCGATATATCATTCGAAGAATTTTACGTTCCCACACCAGCAATTTATTTATTTCTCTTTTTGTTAGCGTCCATGTCTCGCTTCCATACGCGACTGCTGGTCGTATTATGGTCTTATATATCCGGATTTTTGTACCTCGTGAAAAAAGTTTTGACTTCATTAGATGTTGCATTGCAAAGAAAGATCTGTTTCCTGCCATTATTCTCGTTTCAACTTCTTGCTCTAATTTGTTGTCGTTTATGATTGTTGCTCCTAGATATTTAAATTCTTTAACCACTTCGAAGATGTGATCATTTATAGTAATGTTTTGCCTTATTCGCCATCGTTCTTGTTTTGAGACGACCATGTATTTTGTTTTGTCTTCATTTTTTTTTAGTCTGAGGTTTAATGCAGCTTTTTCAAAGCTCGAGAAAATATCCTTAATTTCTAATGTTGATTGTGATACTGCGTCTACGTCATCGGCAAAGACGAGTATGATTTTTGCTCCCCGAGCGGTTATGTCTGGTTTGATTTTTGAAAATATTTTTTGCATGACATATTCTAAGGGCAGGTTAAACAACAAAGGGGACAACGGATCTCCCTGTCTCAGTCCAGAATTTACGCAGAAAGCATTTGATATTTCTCCCCCTATTCTAACTTGTGCAAAAGAGTTACTTACACACATTTGTGTTACCGCAGCTAGTTTCTTGGGTACGCCGAGCTCGATGATTGCCTTCCATAATGTTGCACGATTAATTGAATCATAAGCCTGTTTGAAGTCTATAAAAATCTGATGAACGTCGTGATTATATTCCCAATACTTTTCAAGCATGCAGGGTAGAAAAGCCATATCCATGATGAACGGAATTCTGTGGGACCAAACAATATCTAAAGCGAACAAACAACTCATATACAACACCATACTTAAAAGTATAATCACATATGGCAGCGAAGTTTGGCAAATGAAACAAAGAACAGAGAAACTGTTACTAGCAACAGAAATGGACTTCTGGAGAAGAGCAGCAGGAAAATCAAAGAGAGATCAGATACCAAATGAGAGAATACGTGAAATGATGGGAGTCAAGCATACAATAGTTGATGACATAAAAACAAAACAGTTAATATGATACGGCCATGTACAGAGAATGCCAGATGACAGGATTCCAAAACAGATTTTGACGTGGACACCACAAGGGAGAAGGAAAAGAGGAAGGCCGAGAAAAAGCTGGAGAGAGGGAATTGAAAAAGAACTAGAGGAAAGAGAAATCCCTCCAGGTCTATGGCTGAATAGAGAAGAATGGCGGTTAGGAGTCGGAAGGCGTCGGAGAACGCTGTAAACCGATAGTAGTAGTAGTAGTACGTTTCAAGCATTTGTCTTATTGTAAATATTTGATCAATAGTCGATTTGACAGGCCCGAAACCACACTGGTAGTCACCACCTATTTCTTCGGCGTATGGTACTAATCTTTTTAATAATACCGAAGCCAATATTTTATATGTAGTGTTGATTAGTGAGATTCCTCTGTAATTCATGCATGATACCTTTTTTCCTTTCTTGTGTATTGGTACAATAATACTACCACACCATTCTTTCAGCATTATTTCTTGTTGCCAGGCCATTTCTATTAATTGATGGATTTTACTTATGAGTTCATGACCGCCTGTTTTAATTAGCTCGGCATCAATGTTGTCCAGACCAGTGGATTTATCGTTTTTAAGAGTTTTTATGGCATGCGTAATTTCTTTCATGCTTGGTGGGGGTATTTCTAATTCGACCGTTTGATACTGATGTTCTCCGTTGTCCACCATTTTCATTGTTTTCATTAGTGAAATTTTAGATATTCAGGAGCTCTTCAAAATATTCAGCCCATCTTTCTATTATTTTGTTTTCGGTAGCCAGCATTTCTCCATTTTTATCTCTTACGAAGTTGTGTGTGCCTCTCTTATGTTTTCTTACTTCTCTGTAGAAATTTTTATTTTGATTTCGTCTTTTCAATTTGTTGCTGCACATATTGTCTCTTTTTTTGTCTAAGTGTTCTTCTAGCTGCGGCTCTCTCTCTGTGGAATCGTATACGTTTTTCTTCTGGTGGATTCGACAGATAATCAATTCTTCTTTTGTTTGCTTCTTTCTTCTTCTTCTTCTTTCAGATTCGTCGTCGAACCATTTTTTCTTTTTTGTTTTTTTCGTTCTTCCGATAGATTTCTCTGCTGCTTCTGTAATAGTTGTTTTTATGGAGTTTCATCGCTGATCTATATCTTCACTTTCATTTTCATTTATTTCCAAAACCTGAAACCTATTTCTTACTTCTACTTGGTACTGTCTTTGACTATTTTCTTCTTTCAGCTTCGCCACATTCCATCGTTCGATCTTTGTGTGTTTATCTATTTTTTATGTTGAAATTCTTGTTTTGAGCTTGGCCTTTACGAGAAAATGGTCTGTGTCGCTGTCCGGCCCTCTCATAGTTCTTACACTTATTATGCTGGTAGAATGTCTCCCATCAATCAATACGTGATCTATTTGATTATTTGTTCTTCCATCGTTTGATCTCCATGTTGCCTTGTGGAGATCAAGTTTAAAACCTATAACATGAAAATTCGATTTAAATATTTGGCAACCAATAATTTAGCGTTTTTTAAGCATATTTTAAATGCCTCAGATTTGTTGCCAAAACTCAAAACTAAAATTTCATGATATAGGTTTTAAAGATTAGCTTCTAGTTATAGAAACTTCATAGTGGCAGCTATTCTTCATATTGATCTCATGAGAATCATAAAAAATGGCAAAAAAAATGCAGAAAATTTACTAAGATGTAAATTGTAGCTGGAAGGTCAGATAATAGAACAAGGGATGGAGTTTAAATATCGAGGCATTACATTGTCTAGCTACGGAAAGCTCGAAACTGAAGTGGAAGGTCAAGTGAATAGCGCAAACAGAGCTGCAGGCTGCCTGAATGAAACAATATAGAGAAATAATATAAAAACAATATAAAAATATCGGGAAAAAAATGAGAGACAGAATTTACAAAACAGTCATCAGACCAATAATGACATACGCGGCAGAAACAAGACCTGACACAGAGAGGACAAAAAGATGTTAGAAACAGCAGAGCTGAAAATACTTAGTAAAATTGATGGTAGTACACTATGAGACAGAGCTAGAAGTACATATACGACGTAGGTGCAAGGTGGAGAACATCAAGAACTGGGTAAGAAATAGAAGAGTAAAATGGAACGATCATATAAGCCGAATGCCAATTAACAGAGTAGTAAAGACGGCAAGAGATGGTTTCCCAATAGAAAGATGATCTGTAGGAAGACCACGAAAACGATGGAAAGACAATACCGGTTTGTTCCGACAGATTCATATCTACATAAAAAGAAGAAGAAGAAGAAACTTCTAATTTATAACTCTTTGTCAATTTTGATTCTTCTTTTGATATTTTTATCTAACTTAGCGGGTACTTAGAGAGTTGGTTATTTACTTCTCGCCTTTGGTCTAAGTATAAATGTCAATATCTGTTGCGTCATCCACACAATGTGTTTATTATGTATTTTAGTGAGATATTTCTTGCCTACTGCTTTTATCATTGTATTTATACAATTTAACTTTTTATCTACATCAGTTCATTTTACCTACATTTTATCTACGGTCCAATACCGCGACTTTTAAACCCCAAAAGCTATAATATACCGTTTCCATTAAGATCCAATCCAAGTTTTCCTTGTTTTCATTGGCTCCTCTTTCCGCATTTCTATCTTACAGTTATTTTTACATAATCAAGCACACTGGACATTTATAAGTGTATAAAATGTTATTGTCTAATAGAGTTTCCAATTACACAACGAATTTTAGTGCTAAAATAAATAATAAAGTTTATGTTTTAAGTGAACTACCTCAATATATTTCCATAGTTATGACATTCTACGAAACGCGAAAGTTAAAAGTATTATATATTCTGGTTTTATCTTTATAGCACTGCATGTTAAAACACTTTTAAGTATCCCAGTTTTATATAAACACCGAGTTTAATAACATACCGATCAAATAAGTGATATCTAAATAGGAACTTAATGAGCTGGATAACAGTTAGCTTGGACACCGTTTTATTTTATGACAAATTAAAGACCAAATGGGCCGGGTAATGTGCTCAAGGTTGATATGTTATATGAATAGAAAAATTAATACATTAATTATCAAGATTGTTCAATGTAAACTAATCGAGCAGAAACTCTGTCGCAGACACAAAAAAACAGAATAGAATGTAGAATGTCATATTCTCTAATAAGATAATATAACAGATAATCAAACCAAGAGTTTCAAAATCATCAAATGAATACATATATAATATATATGTAGGTAGGTATAGGATAAAGTACATATTTATTGGACAGTTAAGCTTTTTTGTTTTGATGTATTCATAAAATGATTACTTACAACCTATTTGTTAACAAACTTAAACGTTTATTTATTTATTTATTTATTTATTTATTTATTTATTTATTTATTTATTTATTCATTTATTTATTTATTTATTTATTTATTTATTTATTTATTTATTTATTTATTTATTTATTTATTTATTTATTTATTTATTTATTTATTTATTTATTTATTTATTTATTTATTTATTTATTTATTTATTTATTTATTTATTTATTTATTTATTTATTTATTTATTTATTTATTTATTTATTTATTTATTTATTTATTTATTTATTTATTTATTTATTTTACAATAAATTTGATCAGGGGTCGCAAAACCCATATGCCCATGTGAATATAATGTTATATAATATGCAATTAAATGGTTACATTACAACAGTTACGTATTAAGCACTAACTAAATAAATATAAAAAAGATAGGTAATAGCAAGTGTTTAGTACAAATTAAATGTTCAAATATGGAGCAGATGGTCATCCAGTTTATTTTTGAAAATATTGACAGATGGTGCTATGGATGGATCTATGATCTCAGCCGGAAGGCTATTCCATATCGAGAACACTCGATTACAGAGAAAAAATTGTCTAGTTGTTGTTAAAAAAGTTTCCTTTTTAAACTTAAGTTTGTGGACACGAAGACGATTGTCATTGTCTAGTATAAACATATCTCCCACATTTCCAAAGTTGTATTTTACTATCCGAAACGTAATAATTAAATCTCCTCGAAGTCGACGTTGTTCAAATGTAGTGAGATTGGCCATATTCAGTCTTTCTGTATACGTAGGTCTTGAGCGACCAAAAGACATCCTAGTGCACTGCCGCTGTACATTTTCGAGAATATTACGATCGCGCACTAATACCGGACACCAAACAGTTCCGCAATATTCCAGAACTGGACGAATGTACGGTTTATACAGATGAACTGAGCTCATAAATGACACTTTCGCAAACGTTTTATTTAGTAGATATAATTTACTGTTAGCTTTTTTAGAAATATGCAAAATATGTTCCGACCAACTTAGATTGTTATTAATTATAACACCTAGATCATTATGTGATTTCACTGTTTTTAACACGCGCCCATTAATAGAGTAAGAAAGACACGGATTATTTTTACCCATGTGAAGAACTACACATTTGTCCACATTAAGAGGCAGCATCCAAGTAGAGCATAATTCCGATATGCAATCAAGGTCATCTTGTAGTAACTGGAAATTTTAAAGAGGGATCAGAAAATAGCTTCGTATCATCTGCATAGAAAGCTTTGATGCATTTAATGTGAAATTGTAGATCACTTGAGTATGCTATGAATAAAAGTGGGCCCAAAAACTGATCCTTGCGGTACCCCACTTAAAACCGTTCTCTCAACCGAGAAAGAGTCCCCAAGTCTAACACAAAACTTTCTATTAGTTAAATACGCGTCGATCCATGCCAGTAATTAACCACGGATATCAAGGTGTTCCAATTTATGTAATAGTCTTTGCTTTGGAACTCGATCAAAAGCTTTAGCAAAATCTAGGTAAATAATGTCTACCGGGGCTTTTCTGTCTAATGCTTTTGACCATTCATTGACACACCAAAGAAGATTTGTCATTGTAGAACGTCCTTTGACAAAACCATGCTGATGTTCTGGTATAACCAGTTCATTTTGCAGAAAATCAGAAATTGTCTCGGCAATAATAGATTCCATTATCTTAAATATTATAGGAGTTAATCTGATAGGACGATAGTTATTAGGATTCAATTTGTTCCTCTTTTTAAAGATCGGTGTTACAGATGCGGTTTTCCATATAGGAGGCAAAATATGTGTGGTGAATGATAAGGAAATAATCACATATGGTGGGTAAGCTAAAGCATCAGAACATTTCTTTAAAAATAAAGAAGATATTAAGTCGAGACCAGGAGTCTCTTTTTAACTTTAGTTAGGAGTTAACTTTTTCAGGAGTAATGATTATATTTTCAAGGGAAGAAGAAACTCGTGAACGAAGTAATATTAGGCAACTGATGATTATTGGGTTCGACAGAGAAAAACTTAAAAAAAGTACTGGCAAGGACTTCGGCATTCTCATAGTTACTTTGGGATATATCCCCATTTTCATTTTCCAGTAAAGGTATAGAAACTTTTGTTGTCAACGAAGATCTAATATACTTGTACAATTTTTTACAATTATTACCAATGGCTATACTCTCTTCGTAGGCAACACGAGCTTCATGTAGAGATTTCTTTAAATCATTGGTAAAGTCTCGATGAATTAGTAAATCCTCTATGCGATTTGTACGTCTATATTTGTTCTACAACTTTCTTTTATACTTGATCAGATATATTAATTCCCCATTAATCCAAGGTTTAATGTTATTTTTGTATATGGTTTTTCTAAAGGTATTTTGGTTTTTGCAGAAATTAACAACGTGTAAGAACTTATCCCAGAATACAACTGGATTCCTTATGTCGCAGAAAACATCATTCCAATCAATATCAGCGAGTTGGCGATTTGCATTTTCAAAATCAATTATTTCATATACCGTTTTATTAATATTAGGATTAGGAGTACAGTACTGTAAGTTAAACTGAATATGAAACGTTATGACTCCATGATCTGAGTTACTACTGGAGAGCTTATTATGAGATGTGTTCATAAATGGGGATCATTAGAGAATACCAAGTCCAAAATAGATGGTAAATTATTGATTCTGAAACGAGTCGGCTCCGTTATGAATTAATGTAAATAAGAATTTAATACAAAATCTGTAAATACATTTTTGGAAGTTGTTAAGCCACTAGGTGGATCAGTTATAGGCCACGAAATGTCTCTAGAATTAAAGTCTCCAATAACAATCAGATTCTCTAGCCTAGACATTTCATCAAGTGATGCGATAAGGGACTCATCATCTGCCAATCTAGAATCACCAGGCCGATAAACACATACTAGGTGAAAAACAAAAGAGTTTTTATGACATATTTTTAAGCCAAGAAGTTCCATATTAGGGACAGTAATATCAAGAGATGTAACAGAGAAATTATTAGTAATTTCTGAAGACAAGTAGATACAAGTTCCTACTCCACGTCGATTACGACGATCACACCTATAAAGGATAAAATTATCAATGTTATAAAGAGAGTCAGGATCATTTGGTGTTAACCATGTTTCAGTAATAAGAATTATTTGAGGATTTAGGTTTTGAATGTTGCATAAAAATTCATTAAATTTGGAATTTAAAGTAGCTAGATTAGTATACAAACAGAGCCAATTATGAAAACCTGAAATATCAGAATTAGTGACGAAAGTTTACAATTTTCGGGACACCTTGTATATATTTTATGGTTAAATTTTCCTCTCCATTCGATTTTCTCTGTTCCAGTTCCACTCGAAGTTCTTTTAGGCATTCTATTTGATTCTGAGTCTTATTGTCGATAATGAAAACGTTTTTTAACGAGACGTTTTGTAAAAGTTTCTTTTTGTTTTTCAAAATATGTTTGGCTTCATGTTCGTTTTGCATAATGACCTTTATCATCCTAGGAAACCGATTGTTTGGTTTTCCAATCCTGAAAAATGTGACAGATGTGGAGTAACACATTACAGTATCTAAAATATTTTTTAATATTCCACCATCGTGACTTTTCTTTACCTAACAGATGAATTAATTCCGTTTGGACCTATAGTTTGCAAATTCATGTAAAAGATTTTATCATTTATTGTAAAAAAAAATACAAAAACATACAGTTATTGGACGATTTTGACAGATATTGGACATGTATGTGATAGTTGTTCTACAAACACTAAAAAGGCGGTAAATACCAAAAATAACTATTATTTAGACATAGATAGTTACTTAGACATTTTTATTTTAGGTAAAAAATATTTACGAGATAGTTAGTACATTTAAAAATATCATTACATACTTTTTTACAGCAGCTTGGCTCTCATCAAGCTGAACTTAATAGAATCCCTCTTTAAAGTCTAGAATAGAAAAATAACATTTGTTTTTTAACCTACTGCATATCTCTTCAATAGTATTTATTAAACAATATTCCTTATCAAGTGCTTGGTTTAAATCTTTAGGATCCAAACAAATTATTATTGTTTTATCAGGTTTTTCATATATATATATATATATATATATATATATATATATATATATATATATATATATATATATATATATATATATATAATTTCGGTTTACAACGTTCTTCGACGTCTTCCGATTTCCAATCTCCATCTCATTCTATCGTTCCATAGATCGTCTTCCAGTTCTTTCTCTGATTTCTTTATCAACTCCTTCTCTCCAACTTCTTCTAGGCCTTCCTGGTCTTCGCCTACCTCTTGGTTGCCATTCAAGAATTTGTCTTGGTATTCTATTCTCCGGCATTCTCCTTACGTGTCCGTACCATCTGAGTTGTGTCGTTTTGATGTCATCAACAATATTATGTGTAACCCCCATGATTTCTCGGACTCTCTCGTTTGTTATTCAGTCGCGTCTGGAGATTCCCGCCGAGCGGCGCCAGAAGTCCATTTCTGTTGCTCTAAGCATTTTCTCTGATCTGTCTTTTAGGGGCCACACTTCGCATCCATATGTTGTGATACTTTTTATTATGGTGTTGTATATTCTTCTTTTGTTGTCTTTAGAGATGTTTTTATCCCACAGTACGCTGTTTAGTAAGGCTATGCCTTTCCTTCCCTGTGTATTTTGTTCCTTAATGGCTGCATCTAATTTTCCGTCTTGAGTGATTTTTACTCCTAGGTATTTGTAGTTATCACATAGTTTGATCTCTTGATTTTCCTCTACGAGAAGGTTATGTTGATCTCCTCCGATACTCATGTACTCAGTTTTTTCCATATTCACTTCCAAACCCCACTCTGTAAACTCTTCTAATAGTTTTCGCATCATGTAACTAAGGTCTTCAGAGTCCTGTGCGATGATGACCTGGTCATCTGCAAAGCACAGAGTGTACAAAGTTAAGTCTATTAGTGGTATGCCCATATTCGTACATTTTTTCTTCCATTTGTTGAGTGCTGCTTCGAGGTATATTTTGAATAATGTTGGGGATATACAGCATCCTTGTCTTAGTCCTTTAGTCACTTTGAATCCCGGTGTTATCAGATTTCCTGTTTTAATTCTTGTTGTTTGTTGGTAGTACAACGTTTTTACTGCTTCAATCAATTCTATATATATATTTGTTTTCCCCAGTGCCTCCCATAATTTATCAAGCGGGATACTATCATATGCTTTCCTAAGGTCTACGAACGTCAGATGGACTTCTTGGCCACGAGCAACTTTCTTTTCAATTATCTGAGTAATAGAGAAGACATGGTCTATTGTAGATCGACCTGCACGAAAACCAGCCTGTTCTTCGGCTTCCATATCTTGGTATTCTTCTTCTATTCGATTTTTTATTATTTTCCCATATATTCTGCTAATACTACTAGTAACTGCAATTCCTCTATAGTTTTCAGGTTTCGATTTATCTCCCTTTTTATGGATGGTGCTCATATGCGATTCTTTCCATTCCTCAGGTATTTCATGTTTATTTATGCATTCCTGGAAAAGTTGTCGTAGTCGTTGAATTAGTATTTTGGGTCCATGTTTAATGAGTTCCGGAGCTACATTTCCGGGGCCAGGTGATTTGCCATTCTTTAGATGTCTACATACGGTTTCGACTTCTCTCTCATTTATTCTGATTGGTGACCCTATCAGCCTGACGCCTTGTAAACCATAGTTCTCTATCTGTTTGAAGGGCTCTCTTGTCTCTGTTAGTAAATCTTTAAAGTATTCTTCCCAAGTTTGCGGTGGTATGGGCTGGATAATATCTCTTTTTTTGTTGTTTCTTAAATTTTTTAACAGTTTCCAGCTTTCTGAACTTTGGCTTCCACCAATGTATGTATTTATCATGGTGCACTTTTTTTCCCAGGATTCATTTTTCTTTTGGCAAATTTTTCTTCTGACCATCGCTTGCATTCTTTTGCATCAGGTTTTTCAACTATAACCAAATTGCTCAACTACTCTGTAGGACCCTCAAATTTAGATATAATGCCACGTTTTTCTAAATCTAACAGTTTATTTTTTTTAATGGCTAAAGAGACCCTTTGCGGGGGCTTAGCCACGGAAACAAAATTCTCTGTGAGTTTTAGTTTACATTTTTGAGGACATTTACCTAATCCAGTAAATAAATAAATATTTTGTTTAAGAAAGGCATCTTGTGTTATATTTATATCTGTATTAGCTACTCTTTATATTAAATACAAATCTAAACATGATTTTAAACCTAAAATTGGCATAATGTTATCTTATCAACAAATTCTAGTTGAAATATGTTCCCTTTAAATAAACATTTTATTGTAATAATACAAACAGGTTTTATTTTAAATCCCCCATAAGCTTCTAACCTTATTTTACACTGATTTATCTCATGATTTTTATTGATTTTATTCAAAAAGTAGAAAAGGTATAATGTTTACCTGTGAACCTGTATCAATTTTAAAGTATATTCCATATTGCTAAATTACTAACTTTTCCGACCATTCCGTATTTCCTTTTATTTCAGTTACCTCAATTGATGTTACCATAAATTTTTCCAGTTCACTGTCCATTTCTACTTCCCGAATCTCCTGAACTTCTCTTACGATCCTGTTGTTACACATTTTACCAAATACTGGACATCTTCGGATCTCGTGAACACGACCACATTTTTTGCACTGACCACTTTTCCTTGAGTTTTCCTCCTGTGCCCATCTTTTGCTTTTTCCAGTATTAGAGTTGTTATTTGAAGCTTTTCCCCTTGCCGCTTGATTACCATTTCCCCCTTTTACAGAATGAATATTAAGTGTTTGACGTGACTGAACTTCTTTAAACTGTATATTTAAAATTTCATATGCTCTACATATATTTATTGCCTGTTCTAAGGTTACTCTGCAACAAAGTTTATTGTAGATCTTTATTGATTGTTCCTAAAACTAGTCTATTCCGGATCATTGAGTCTAGAACATTTCCAAATTCACAATTTATCGCAATTTATGCAAGTCAGTTAGATAAGTATCAAATAGCTCTCCTTCCTCTTGTTTTCTATTGTAGAATAAAAATCTTTCATAGATTACATTCTTTTTAGGGGTGAAGTTATTCTCTAACTCTCTAAATATAATGACTGTTTTAATCGCGGAAAGTTTTCAGTCACATTATCTTCAAATGATAATGGTTGAGGTATTCTAAACTCCATATTGTTCTAAATCTAACAACTTCTTCTTAAGTATAGAAGCAGCAGGTTTTATTGACCACAAGACTACGCCATGTAATAATGTTTAATACGGACAATATTATTACTTTCAGTAATATAGTATTATGATCTTCTTCTTCTTAGAGTACCATATCCCTACGGAACGTCGGCGACTACCATGCTTATAATATTGTTATACTGTTAAACTTCTTTGTTTCTGGTTCTGCTAGTCCATGGAATTTTTTAGTGGTATATGATAGTGAGTAGTATGATAATCTATTCTAAAGTCTTAACCTCTATTTCTGCCATGAGACCTCGTGCTGCCTGTCCCACGTCATAGTCCTGTCAGGAATTTACTTTCATGAGCTAATCAGTCTCATGTCGCTAACTGTTCCGAAACTTGTTGAAAACTGGTCAGAGACTACCCACTAACGAAATTATTACTACAAGATGGTTCTATAGTGAATTGCTCCTATAGTGAACTTTGGTTTCATCATCGTTTCATCACTTTCATCATGGTTTATCTGTGTTTTTTATAAGTATTGATACTGCGTATTTGCTATATAAAGTTGCTGGTTTTAATTTTTAATGAACTGTATGTATTCATTAGCAGCTCCAAATATAAAGAAGACAACTCCTTATTAAACATATTTCAAATTAATCATTTTGAAATAGCTCTAGGATAATTCATATATATAAATAAACGTGTACCTAATAATTAAGTTATTAAAATGGATAGTAGGATTCTCGTTAATACGGTTATTATATTGTAATTTTTCATTGTTCTAGATTCACTCTGCGATTCAGCAATAGCAAGTGTAAGTACTGATATATTTTAATTACTAAAATTATATGGTTTGAACGGCAGTTGTTAACAATATTGTTAATTATAATAATGTAAATTCCTTGTTTAAACAAATTAGCATTTAGTCGTTTACTTTGCAATAATGATCTCTTAGCGGTGCTGGAAAACGGAATCATGTTTTTCTGTACACTAGCAAAAGTCTTCACACAAACATGGCGTTTGTATAAAAATAGGTTTAGTTTAAATTATCTAAGGTCAGTGGCCCAAATTCAGACATGTTTAGGCTTTCACGTTCCATTTTATTTATTGGAAATAATACTTATTGAGTAACATTGATCAGTTTTTATTTTCTCGAATTAATAACTATTTATAAGAGAACCTGACCAATTATTAATCATAAAACTTCGACAAGTTAATTATATTTTTATATTTATTATAACCATACAAAAATCACCTAATTCCGACACCAGGAAAGCAGTTTGCTCCAAAATCAGACATGTCAGTGAACCTAATTCAGACACTAATCCTAAATCACGCTTCTCTTCAATAAAAGTTGATTTTTTTGGTGTCAATTTTAAGGTTACTAATATTTTTTCAGTATTATTTTTCTCTTCTTTGGCCGCTTCCTCTTTTACTTGCCTATCTTCAATGATATCATTTTGTGTTTCTGGAGTCAACTGAACGTTCCTTAATATTTCTTTAGTATTATTTTTATTATTGACTGATTCCTTTGGTATTCGCTCGCTTTCAATGATATCAATTCGGTTTTCTGGCGCCAATGAAATAATTTCTAATACATTAATTTTCTTTTCTATAACATTAGTTTTTGTTGTTTCGTCGAAAGTTTCTTTCGTGTCTATTTCGTCAATTCTTTTCATTTCTTCAATAATTGTTAATTCTTTTTCAAGAAGTTCTGCTTCGGTTTCAGTATCTTTAACTATGTCTTGTATGTCCAAAATTACTCCTTGTAACGTATCATCAGCTTCAAATTCCACTTTATTTTCCTATCCATCTTCTAGAATTAGGTCTTCTTAAATATCGATTATAATGTTGGCGGTTTTCTCAATATTTTGGGAAAATCCAGATTTGTGATATAGTTTGTACCAAACTTCATACAAACTCTTATCTTTAATTTCACCTGTCCACTCTGCACCCATCAGTCCATAACATTTAGTCAAACAATCTGGCTGAATGAACGATTCCAGATATTGCAAATAACTCACTCTTTCAGGATCCGGTGCGGCTGTACTTGTGTTAAGCTCATTGTCTTCATCGAGAAGTTTATGATAATCGATATTATCAGCATTAAATGGACAAAGACCACATACATACTTTAAAAGATTTTTTAAAATATCTTCCACGTTTGTTATTGAACTTAAAGCATTTTGAAGGACAGGGGCAAAGGTGTCTTTTTCTAAGTGTTTATAATTATTTTGGATTTGAAAATTTTGTACTTTAGTTTTTCATTTCATTTTTAAAGAGTTAAATAATCCCACATCAAGAGGTTGTAGAATATGTGTGGAATTTGGTAATAAACTTATCAGGATTATTTGTTTTTCTTTACAGTAGTCAGTCAAAGGTAAGGTCATATGTGACTTATGTCCATCCAAGTATAATATTACTGGAAACTGAATATTTTCAGATAAGAGCCATGGGTAAAAAATGTTTGTTATATATTCGAAAAAAGATTCTGAAATCATCCATCCGTTGGTTGACTTACCAATACTCCAACCTTTAGTCACCTGCGATACTATGTGCTTGGGTATTCTTTCATATGCGTACATTACCATGGGTGGAGCTAGTTCACCGGCAGCATTAGCCGTAACAAGAACAGTCAAGATGCAGGGACTTACTTCCTTTCTTGGCAAGAACTTTGCGACCTTTTGGCGAGAGAAAAAAAAGCAGACTCATCCGTGTTGTATATTCTTTTTGGATCAGTTATATTAATATTACATGAAAGAAAGTATTCTTCAATTTCCTTATGCCAGTTTCTGATTTTGATTTCAGTTACGGCTGCTCGAGATGTACATAAGTTTTGAGCTATTTGTTCACTAATTTCTGGATGCCTTTTGGTAAATAATTCATACCAGTGACGACCTGGTCTTCCATTTGTAAAATTGTTAGGGCGCTTTAAATTTTTTATCAGAAGGCAAACACTATCGAGCAATTGATCCTTGGTGACAGGAAAACCCATTCACCCCATATTAATTATCCATTGAACCAATAGATTTTCTTCATGAACGGATAGTACAGAAGGTGCTCCGCTGCGACATTCTTCTGGGTAAATGCCCCGGATCTTCCCAATGAGTGTAGTTCTCGGGACGTTATATAGCCTCGCTGCGGCTAAACCAGGTGTTCCACCTTTAATGGCATCTAAAGCACGTCTCACATCATCTTGGGTATAAGCTTTCTTTTTCGTCGACATTCTGTAAATAAAGCAAAAAACTATTGCAAATAATATCTAAATGTTAAAATAACAGAGAATATTCGTTTACACAAATTAAACATAATTCGGACAGTTAAAGTCCCTAACTCCTACACCTATGTCGGAATTTGGATACAAGCTGTAAAAAGTAGTTCTACTAACTAAAGTGGTATAGACTTATGTTAATATAAGAGAAACGAAAGAAATAGAACTATATCCACTTTATAACTTATGTACGCAATTCCGACACCCAGTGTCTGATTTACGAAACACAGGAAATTTCGTGTACCTTATTCCGACACCATTAAAATTTTTGGATGCTGTAATTATACTGATAGAATTCCAACTTAAAATGAAAATTTAAAGCCCTTATAAACAACTTCAACAAAATTTATTCTAATTTTCTTAACTAGTAATATCTTAGATTAAATAAAATAATAGCTGAAATCTGCTTACCTTATTAGAAATTCTTTCTTGATGGACACACACACAATTTGCAAGAACCGTCCAACTTTTAGGTTATGTATTGACAGATACAATGTCGGTAAGATAGAAAACGAATTTGGAAATGAAAAAATCAATGTTAAATTAAACCAATAGATGTCTTAATATTTATCTGGATATACCAAATTTCTTATTTTAACCGAATAAACAGAAATATGTCTGAATTTAGGACCGTGTCTGAATTTGGGTCACTTACATGTGAAACGAGTATTTTAATGTTGTTACAAAAAATTTATTTTGTAACACACTCACCGGCACGAAAAACGGAGCACTTGTATTTTTCAAATGAAAACTGAAAATTTTAATTCTCTTTAAAATTTTATTATTATGATAACGTAAATACAAACCAAACAAACTGTTTTAAATAATTTCTAATAAAACTTAAGTGCTTATCCGAAAAAAAAATGCATAAAAAATCAGAAATAAATAATACACTATTCTTATCACTTATCACAAGTGCAAAGGTAGCACATTGTGTTGGTATTTTATTTTTATTCTTTTGTTTTTGTTAATATCAGTAAGCTGTCAAGTCGAATCAAGTGTCACACACTATTTTAATATGAAATGTTGAAATGCGTTGATTTAGTCTCAAGAATTACGGTTGTAAATCCCGAAACAGCGGCTGCTATTGTTGCATTGCTTGAAGACCGAAGTAGTCAGCGATATGTTGCTCAAAAGTGTCAAATATCCAATAGTACTGTACACCGTATTTGTATACGTTTTTTGTCAAATGGAGCTTACACTAGACGACCTGAAACCGGTCCTCAACGAAGAACTAGTGCCCGTTATGATCACTTCATCCTCTTACAAAGTCTACCAGATCGTCGTGCCACGGTTGTACAAATCCGAAATCAACTTCAGTACGTCCGGAATACTAACGTATGTGAACGAAAAATTAGGCGAAGGCTTGGAAAAGCAAATTGAAGCAGTCGCAGACCTGCAACAGGCCTACAACTTCTCAGGTGCCATCCAGTTTGCCAGAAACCACATGTACAGAAACTTCCTGGGTCACGTGTTCATCAGATTCTGTAATTTCTTTAAATATTTCTTTATCTGTTAAGTCAGCATTGAGATTGTCTTCTAAAATCCACTCTTATAAAGCTTCTCTTGATTCTGATGAATTAGTCATATCGTTGCAAATTTGAAGGGCAGCATTAAGTACAACTTGCACAGTTTGGTCATTGGGTTCTTTGTTAACTTCTACTGGAAGGAGTAGGTTGTTGGGCCAAATATTCTTTTACGATTTAATCAGTGTAGTAGGCTTGACTTGCTGACTTGACGCAGCATCAATAATTGCATCTTTGATATAAAAGTTTTTCAAAATTGAAGTGATGTCACCATTAAGTTGACGTACAATATCCACAAGGAGTTGTTTCTTGTAGTGTGCCTCGAAGGTTTTAATAACGTTTTGATCCATGGGTTGAATTAATGTAGTAGTATTTTTCGTTAAGTACATTGCCTCGATATATCCATCGGCAGTTTCGATTTTTAATTCGTCCTTTTCAGGATGTCCTGGATCATTGTCTAACAAGAGAAAGGCTTTCACTGGCAGTTTCTTTTTTCTTAGCTTATCTTTAACTTGTTAAACAAAGCTGTTCTTGTACCTATCCAGAAAAACTTCTTTTGACACCCAGGCACGGCTTTGCCACATGCACGTAATTGGTAGCTTTTCAATTTTAACATTTTTGAAGGCACGAGGTTTTTCGGACTTTTAGACTATTTGTGGGACCCTGATGCATTCGCGCATACCATGAGAGTGATACGTTCTTTCTGAAGTTTTCTACCAAAAACTTTTTTTACGT
The DNA here is from genome assembly GCF_040954645.1 of Diabrotica undecimpunctata. Lineage (NCBI taxonomy): Eukaryota > Metazoa > Arthropoda > Insecta > Coleoptera > Chrysomelidae > Diabrotica > Diabrotica undecimpunctata. Next base: position 29,326,069 of record NC_092810.1, read on the forward strand.
CTGAAATGACAAATGTCTTTATTGAAAGTTGCCGCCAGTTCAAACCGGTTTTATCAGCGTTATAAAGTTGTTCAGGAATTAGGTCCAAGTCGGTGATCTTTTTGCTCAAATTCTGAATAAATTCAGATATCTCAGACTTATCTGCACTAAATTTCTCTCCACTTATCTGCAAAAATCGTATTCCGTACCGTTTTTTGAAGTTTGAACCAACATTGACTAGCACGAAAATTAGTTTTCTTTGTTAATTACTGATAAAAAACTGAGCTTTATTTTTTTAAATGTCACCTGAAATAGGAGCTTGTCTGTTTCGTTGTTGCTTAAACCAGATGTGCAGTACTTCTTCAACATCAGGAAATTCACACATTTTAAGGGTTTTTCTGACCTTAGAATCATTCTCTAGAGATTTCATAAATTTTTCGATTTTGTCTTTGTTTTTCATAATGTACACTGTAGCTCATCCAATATCATTATTTATATTTTAGAGTCAGAGTTTCGTGCTTTCGTTTTGAACCTGTACTCGCCATTGAACTGAAATTTCTAAACGTATTAAATAAAAGTTTGGTACTATCTATTACTGTATCTACAAAACCAATCGAACTGAACTGCTCACGGACAACACACGAAATAAAGCATCCGGTAAGAATGAGATTCATGTTGCGACATGTTTCAGTATAAGCAGACACAGCGGCGACCTCGACGGAAGGTAAGTCGGATTACCGAGCGTGTCGGATTGCAAAAGTCAGAGTATCAAGGATGTACTGTATTACTATAACATGTTAAGTCCTACTCGTAATCTTCAACAGAAAGTTGATTTACTTACTCTCCTGGTATACATTATACAGTGATGAGTGTCTTACCACCCGGCTTTTTAACGTAAGAGATAGAAAATACAGTTGAACGTTGTACGTAAAATTGTGAAATAAAAAGATATGAAACTTGTAGAGGTGAGAAATAATCGGTAGAAACCTATAATTTACATTACATTACATTACCACTATCGATTATCGATACTCTCACACCTTTAGACGTTAGCTTCGAGCTAAATCACCTCGGTCATAATTATTATGTGTAACGTCGTATGTGTGACGTATTTCCATTTTTAATTTGGCATAAAGTAAAAACTGATTGACCACAATAAAGCAAAAATGTGAATAAAATAATTTAATTAATAGTGATTATTTAATCTAAAGTTTTAAATTATTAACCAAGAATAATTTCTACTATGATTTGAGGAGTTTCATACACTCTTGTCACAGAATAATTATCAATCCTTCGTGGCTTAGTGGTAAGAATTCGACACTGCGACACAGACGTCGCAAACGATTAGAGTTCAAACCCACATTGTGGTTTTTTTTTTAATAATTTGAAATTATGCAGAGATCGTTTTGCTTTGAATCACTAAACATTTATGTCACTCGTTACTAGTATTAGAAGTGTTTAAAGTTAAACATAAATATCTTATTGAAAAAACAGTATCGTTGTACTTCGAAAATAAAGTAAAAATTCTTCAAAATTAAAAGAACGTTTAAAGAATGTTTAAATAAGTAAAAATTCTACAAAAATAAACTGTACATAGGACAGAGAACTGTAAATCTATCTGTACAGAGGAATTGATATTAACACTGAGAATTTAGTGATGGATTTGACCTTAAACAGTCTTCACCGGATTATTTTGCATTCACAACTGAAGACTGTAAAACTGGAATTGAATTTGAATTATTTTGTATTTGTATTTTATAACATTGGAATAAGAATAAATTGTAAATAATGAGTTTTTCGAAAACTTGTTACCTAATATGTATCATATTTTCTATTATTTTTTGATTGAGTAATAAAACAAAAATTTTACCCTTTGTGTGAATCGAACCCCAATCTTCTTGTTAATAGACGACGTCTCTAACTATTACACCAATTCCACATACAATAATTGTTTTCGGACAGAACATACCTACTATTTAATGTTTTTTACTATAATATATCTTAATTTATTCAATCATTTTTTCTAACATCAAAAATAATTAAAATAAAATATTTTCGAAGTTATACGTATAATTATGACTGAAGTCAAATAGCCACGTCTAAGAATTAGCTTTATCTCGTACTATCTCACAACTTAATCTGTCTTCTATCCTTTCCGCTATTTTGCCGGGTGGTAAGACACTCATCACTGTATATTGTATTTCAAATTGTCATTTTTTTGAACTGAGGTAAATCAGTAGTTTTCGTTTTTAAACGAGTTCTGCTTTTTCCCCTAGAACATAATTTTTTACTTTTAATTTTTGTATATTGTATACTGTTTTTCTCGCCAATTTAAGTGCAGCTTCAACCCTCTAAAACAAAATTAAAATATTATTAATATTTTTAATTGAAATTGAATTGAAATACAATAATTTTTATAAGTAAAAGTTACATATTAGTTAAAAATCAAACGAAACACTTCAGAAGTTACATAAAAATTTAATAATCATATGACAGATGCTTATCTACTAAATGGTATAGTTTTTTATTAGAAAGACTGTATAAACATCCATCAAAATTCAGGAAAAGTCGTTAAATAATAATAAAAGTCAAACGACACTTTTATAACTCAAATATTTAGATTACCTGAGACATTTTAATCAAAATTTTATATCTTTTTTATGTCTAAATGGGAAGTCGAAAATTGGATCACTATAATAAAATCGGACCTTAATTATGCTTTTTTCTAAGTATTCATTTTTAGTAATATATTTTTAGTGACAATCAATATCCTATATAAAACTTTCTTTTTGATAAATGACAAAATTGGATCGTTAGAATTTTTTGTTATTGTTTTTATTAAACACCTACGCTGTGTTATTATACTAAACTACATTCATTTTACATATTCCCAATTGTCAACAGAAGCACGTGAAAGCCAAACAGGGTCGTACTGATGTGTATCATATGATTTTTAAAAATATTTACTTTTGAAACTATTAGTGTAAGAATTTCTTGAAATTTAATCATTAAATCACAATTAAACTAAACTCTAAAAAATAACACGACCAGTAAATAACTTAACAATAACTTTAACATAAATATAATAACACAATATATTAACTTAAAAATCGACACGATACAATTTGAATTTAAACATGCTGGCAAGTTTGGATCTGTACGGTGAGAATCAGTCTGGCTTAAGGCAATAAATTATATTTAATAGCCTCTTGACGAATGAGTCGGCGAATATCAACACGTGCGTTTGTTGTCAGATGGAAATTTGCTAAACGAATCAACTTTACTAAAATCTTTCTTTAATTGATATTACTAAAAGAAACTTAATTTCTGACGGGTAGCTCTTTAAGACACAGTAAAACGCAGGTTTAAATTAAAATAAAAATAAATTTGGAACAAATAATTAACAAAATAAAATTATATTCAAGCCAGTAAAAATAAACTGCCAATTTTGCAGCTACCGCCTGGACGCACGTTTCGACTTCCTGTTTAATACCTGAGAAAATGAAATACAATTAATGTCATAAAATTGAAACGGTAATTACAGTGTGTTAATACACATGCGGCGAAGATAGGAAAGGACGGTTCAGAGAAATAGAGATAGAACGGGTAGATCAACACTCGGTCTGGCGAGGAGCGAAAAGCGACTAATCAATACTTAGCCTCGGGAAAAAGGATCTCAGGATTCTCAGATCAATACTTTAAGGCTGGGTATTCAACTGCCACTAAATCAACACTTTAAAGCGGTTAACCTTTAGTCAATAACCTAGGGCCAGTGCAGTTGTTATGAGATCAAGACTCTGACGGAACTCGAACTCTCTCATGTGGCGGCTGCTATTTAATATGGTCGTTCCATTCTCTCTAGCCAGCATCGATGGAAGAGGAACTTATGGTGGGAGTGCATGTATACGTAGCGATGGCGGGACCGAGGCGATGCATATCGTTATAACTAAGAACTATAACTAACATACAACAGAGCTCTAGTGTCTCTTTTACACTAAGTAACACGTTACACTAACTCAAACGGTTTTCTTAGTTTAAGTCTTCTGTCTAACCCAGTATTATCGAAGAGCTGGATGGACTCGACGTTTATGTGACTATGGAACCTTTGTTTGTAGCTATATGTCATCTTCTAAATAACTGTATCTACATCTTCAGTCTCAAGGTCTGTGTATTGGTCGAGATTTCTAATATACCAAGGAGCATCAACAATGTTCCTCAATAATTCTGGAATCTCTGGATGATCTGGATATTACTTGAATTGGCACAGCCCCAGATTTGGCAACCATACGTCGCTACTGGTCTCAGCATTTGTTTCTGTAACAGTTGTTTATTATGTATGGACAATGCTGAATTTCTTCGCATCAGCCAATACATTTTCTTGTAACGGTTTCTTCTCTTTTGATTTTATTGTGTACTTTCCAGCAAAGTATTGCACCAAGTGTGAAACATCAGCATTTTGTGGAAGATGATTGTGATATGTGGACATCATTTATTTTAATTGGAATGTTTTAGTATTTTATTTTAAAATTAACTTGAATTGATTTAACAAATGAGAAAACTGATATGTTTTTGTGTACACTTATGACAAATCAAAGAATGGAAAAAGGGAAATTATTGTTGAAGTATGTAATATTTAATTCCGCTCTACAAAGCCATCTTCAGAGTTATGGTACAATAGAACATTGATATAAATAACTAATTTAAAGTCTACAATGTTCCACTTACGTCAAATATTTAAAGTACCACTACTAGCCCTTTCGCTACGGGCCAAGTATCGGTTGCGCGTTGCTCATATACGGCGCCGGGAAAATTTTGCACTTCGCGATCGAGACGGCCACTCAGTAGTTTACATTCTGTATATTGAAGTGGTTGAATCGTTTTTCGGTTGTCGGCAGTTTGTTTATATTCGTTTTATTGAAGTAGTGGAATTTGTTTTCGTAAAACTTCAAAAAAACGGTATTCAGAAAGTACGGCGCTAGGGTGGGTGATGTGCTGCCGCGTATGTACGGCATCAGTATGGTGTATTTGTGGATTTTAACGTACATGAACGATACTAGTAAGCAAGATGGACAATGTAGAACGTACTATTACGATTATAGCTCTTCAAAGATGTAAATACTTAAAAATGTACGGTGACAGAATCTGAACGATGGAGATTAATTTGGGTAATAGTACGGCACTCGCTCATCAAAGCTGCAAATGAAAATCGTACTTTTACGGCAACAGTACCGAAAGGGCTAGAAGAGATCTCATTTGGTAAAAAATTACAGAAAATTTTCTTCTTAAGCTGGTTCTATTACGAACTTTCCATTAAAAAACACAAAAAACTGTACCCTACACTGGACTCCACAAAAAACACTTTAAAAAATTTGGTTATGGTACAGGCACTGAATAAATAACAATCAGAATGCCCACTCTCAGATGCTGCCTTTGAAGTGTGTCAGCATGCGATCGCCATATTTTAAACGGAAACATAAACTCGAATTGAGAAATTTATGGTAAGCTACGACAGAACTGTAATTTAGATTTTTGGAGATTAATAATTTAGTAAATTTAAAATAATTTAATTTACTCTTCAACTAAAGGAACGAATAAAATATTATGTCTATGGTTGCCGTAAATAAATTAAACCGGGTTAATTTTTATATGCACACCAGATAAAATGGCAGTGAACAACACTGGTTCCGTTTAAAACATGGCTGATTCCGTCTGCGCAAACGAGTTGCGCGTACTTATCTTGACAAGCAGAGTGGGCATTCTGATTGTTTATTATTCTGTGGTAAAGGTGTCCGATCCCGCCCGACCATTTATTGGAGTTGAAGCAGCAGATAGAATGAGGGAAAATCGAATGCCAGCCTTTTAAATGATTCTTCAAAGGTGACAATCAAAACTTGATTGTAATCAATTAAAATCAAATACGTCTCATTTTAAGGTTATGTTGACTGATTTATTTTATTTAATTTTACTATTTTGCGTTTTAATTTAAAATAAACCATAATTAAACTCTTCTTGGTGTTAATTTCATGTTTTTATTTACAAAACAATAATAATAATAATCAATTTTTAATAATTTTGACAGCTGCTGTGATATTTGCTTGTAATTAAATATTTGATTACAATCAAGTTTTGATTAGCGTTCGAACAACCGGCCCTTAAATTATTAAATTATCGAAAAATTGCTCAACTTAAATTCATATTAAAACAAGTAATTTATTGAAGACTGTCTAAAATTAACTTTTTTAAATCTTGGTTAAAGGTCGTTCAATCGACAAGTTATCCCCAAAACAAATTATTTAAATATAAAGAGGAAACTAGATTGTAATGTTTCTAAGTATTATACTTAAGTGTATTAATATATGATACTCTGATTAAATGTATTAATTGTAAATGTAGCAAATTTTATCTTTTGATTGGGATTTTAAGAATTTTAAGTAAAAATTGAAAATTTTTCTTGTTTCAATTAAGAACAACTTGTCAAGTAATTGATTTCAAATAATTGTTATAAACTAGTAATGGAATTTAAAAAAGTAGAATGAAGTTTTTCAGATTGCATGAGCTCACTAAAGTCTCCCAAGTCTTCCTCTACAGTCTCCCACAATAATTTAAAAAGAGGGTTATAACTGCAATTGAGATTGATTTGTGTGTTTCAAGCAACAATCAGGATTCAGTTTCATTTCTTTGGATATCTCAAGGTCTTCTACAAGATTCATTTTATTTGGGATGTTATGTAAAATTTTACTCTTTTTGGTAGGAGAAAAGGAATGATTATTAAATTTATTGTTATGTCCAAAGTTTGATTTATCTGTGTTATTGAGATGTCTGGCTAAAGAATCTACGGGAATGGTATAGCTGTAGCAGCAACGAATTGTTTCGGTCAGCAGTTTCGAAAATACGTATAGCCCTGATGATCGCCAACCTTCGGAACGAAGATGGCACTTGAAGAAGAAGAAGATTGAGATGTTGATTGATTCTTTTAGCCAGGGTTCTAATTTTTTAACCCACATAAGTGATGTTACAATCACCATAAGACAATTTGCAAATACCACTTTTGCTTTGTGCATTAATTTTGGCCTTAGTTTTACTAAAAATGGACTTTGTGTTTGGTTTTAAAAGAGATGTATAAGTTACTGATTTTTTTACAAAGTACTTTTGATATAAATGGATGTAGTGTTGGACTTGTTTTCCACATTAAAAGCTTAGTTTAGTCTCTTTTTCAGTATTGACCTTATAATGACCTTATCTACCTTAGAAGGAAGAAAACCATTGTTGTTAGCTATTTGTTTAGTAATTGCGATTTCTTTATCATAGTTTTCTTGGGACATAGGGAAGTTAAGAAATCTATGGACATAACACTGAATAGCTGCCATCTATGTTGAAAAAGATGATTCGATGATGTAGGTATCATATAATCAGTTTGGGTGAGTTTTCGAAAAATTTAAAATTTAAAAGTAATTCCTTTAGTATGATTTTTTATATTTTTAGTCGGAATTATGACGTTATTAGTGACAACTGTAATTTTTCTGCTGATTCTTCCCTGGTGTTAGTTTCTAATCCAGGTATATCGTATGCGTATAATAGGTAGAGGATCGGACTTAACACGTTTGCTTGAATAACTCCTGCTTTAATTTCCATTAGAAATTAAAATATCTGTCAGATATGGCTGACGGCAAAAGTTTTAAATATTGTTTAGGCATAAGAATTTTGAGTTTGTAGATTACATATGCCATACTTGGTCGAAGGTTTTAGCTATGTCTCAAAAATTGTAGAACAGACTTTCTTTTCTTCTAATGACTTTTCAATTATGTTGGGGATTCTGTATATCTGATCAATCGTGGAATCTTTAAAGCCAAATTGGTGGTTTGCAATCACTTTTTACTCTTCTAATAATAATTTGATTCGTTTTAGCTTGCGTTTCTCAAACAGCTTCTACATCAGTTGTAAAAGTTTTATTGACCTACATAAGGTACTTACTTTATTAGGTGGAATGGCATGGTCAGATGCTAGAACACAATGAGACGCCAAAATACCTCGGCGTACGTCTGGATAGAACTCTGTCTTATCGATATCACAGTCAAAATATCAAGAAAAAAGTAAGCGCCAGAAATAATATCATCCGCAAACTAACAAACACAAAATGGGGAGCACAACCACACACTCTCCGTACTTCTGCCTTAGCATTATGTTTTTCTGCCGCCCAGTTTGGAGCACCAGTGTGGGAAAACTCTGCTTACGCTAAAAACGTCGACGATGCGTTAAATGAAACGGTTCGTATAATATCTAGTTGCCTGAGACCGACACCTATCAAAGAGGTCTACCCTATAATTGGAATCGCTCCCAATTGGAAATTGTATGACCACCTAGTTCAGCCAAGTAGATTAAGATCTCGGAAAAGCTTTCTGAAAAAATCACAATCCCTTCCCGAAGAGCGCAAGACGCGCCGAATACACCTATGGCAAGCGTCAGCTACAACACATTTTGCTCCCTCAGAGGAAATGGCCGCTGGACACAATTTGCCGTATCTCACATGGAAAGTGCTAAGCAGACTAAGAACTGGCGTTTCACGTTTTGCCAGTAACCTGAAGAAATGGGAATACCAGGAGGACGATACCTGCGACTGTGGCGCGGTTCAGAATAGTCACCATCTACTATCATGCACAGAGATGAGAGAGACCTGCACAAAAAAGACCTATTCTTAGCGAATGATAGGGCCATCTATGTGGCCAACCATTGGAAACACAAAATTTAAAGCTGTTGATGTTCCGAACACGGAAAGTCAGTGAGTATTAGGTGTTTGTTCTGGTTTTAAAGTCATTATAACCTCAACTATTTTCCATAAATTTGGGACTTATCCCAATCCAAATACAGCATTAATTACTATGTTTTTTAGTAACTCTCCAGTGATTAAATCATATCCTAGTGCTTGAGTAGGTACTTGTTGCTGCTATTATCTGTTAATTCTCTTAGGCGCAAGTACTGATTCACCAATTTTTTATGATTTAAATCTTTTTTTTTAGTTTTTGACTAGCATTATCTGGCTGTTTTAGATTTGACTAAAAGGTATTGGTTTAAGAAAAAATCTCCACTCGTGGCGGTAAGCTATAGAAATCTGTCTAAATTCAAAGAGGTACTTTATAAGGGTCATCTTCCACCAGTTTATACTGAAAAGCCTCATGTACTGTTTTCAATAAAAATCAAGACAGAATTTCTCAATGATGTCCAAGGCCCCTTGTTTAACGCAGAAATTCAGAAGAAATGGCCTAATTATTATTATATATTTACTGATGGTTCAAAAAAAAGGAAATAACACTGCTTGCGCAGTATACCAACAGAATTCTGGACTACAGCATAAATATAAGTTACCTGATGAAGCCACCATCTACACATCCGAAATGCTGGGTTTAAAGTTTGCTCTTTCTCACGCTTTGACAAAGGAAATGAAGAACTGTGTAATATTTACAGACAGTAAAAGTGCAGTAGAAAGATTATGTGTAACAAATAAATCCAAGCAATTGACTCATCTTGATACAGAGATTTTAAAATTGTACTACGAGGTTTCAAAGCTCGGAGGAGAAGTTGTTATCGCATGGATCAAAGGCCATTCTGGGATAATGGGTAATATAATAGCAGATGCTCTGGCAAAAGAAGCATTATCAAGCGGAGAAACCATAGACAACAATATTTTACCGGTGTCAGATATAGATGTATATAATAAACATCAGCTCAAATTAAAATGGCAAGCCAATTATACGGAATCAGAAAGACAGTCATCCTTTAAATATTGGCAACCCACACTTCTTAAAAAAAGGTGGTTTCATTCAGAGTCCAACAGAAGTTTTATTAAAACTATTAATAGGCTAAGGTCAAATCATGCTCTAACACCTTCAAGAATGTGCAAAATGAATTTAGTAGACACTCCAAACTGTACTTGTGGTAAATATGGAGATTTAACACATATTCTATTAGAATGTGTAAACCAACAAGGAAACATTACGTGTTTATATGAAAACTTACGAAAATTAAATGTCTGTTTCCCATTTCATATAAATGAACTAATTTTCTCTGGAAACGTAGAAATCTATAATTGTATTTATCAGTTAATAAGGAATTGTAAATATAAACTTTAAACAATATAATTTACTAACCATAGAATTAAGATGAAACTTGTAAGCAATTTGCGAACATAACAATCATGTAATAAACCTTTTAATACGAAAAAAAAAAAAAAAAAAATATATATATATATATATATATATATATATATATATATATATATATATATATATATATATATATGTATATATATATACATGTATATATAAAAAAAACAAAAAAAAATGTAAAACATTATTACAAAAGATGACCAAAACAAAATAAAAAATATATATACATATTACATACAATATCAAAAAGTAATATAACGAAATATGAAAAAAAATAAAAAAAAAATAAATAAAAATAAAAATAAAAAAAAAGAAAAATAAAAAGAAAAATTAAAACTTACATTTAGTACTAACTCGAACTCTGATTGTTGTTCTGTGAATACAAATTACAAAATAGTCTGGTCAATTGGCTATGCCAAGGCCAAAAAAAAAAAAAAAAAAAAAAAAAATGCTGCTAATTAAATTTTTGCTTCAAGGATTGATCTATACCTTTTTCAGTCTGTTGGTTTATTTATTAATATTGAATTACACTTAATTCATATTCCAACTATCATTAATATCTACATAATTGGATGAAATAATAAATAGGTCCGGTATTTTGTTTCTATGTGTGGGCCAGTAGGTCGGTCTGCCTATTGATATTTTTCACATGTCTGTTCTTTTATGCCCTCAGCAACTCTTTTTCTTAAGTTGTCAATCTTGATCCCTATTGGGTGTACTTTGCATTTAATGAAAATCACATCCAATATATCTTTTTGGCAAACTTTTAATAGATTATGCGTATTGTTTTTTTTTTTTCATAGCACGTACAGTACATTTAACACGTACTGTAGTTGCTTGTATATGTTCTGTTTTATATACTAACTCCTCATAATGTTAAATGTCACCTTTTAATATTATTTCGCTGCTTCCTTCTGCTGTATTGTCAGGATGTATAGTGTGGTATACCCGGTATCCTCTAAACTTTATTAAATATTGTTTAGTAAAATGTATTTCAGATATAAGAAACAAATAAACTTGTTCTACATCTAGATTACTTTACTTCTGATAAGTAGCATATGTTAACTCGAGGCAAATAATATATTCAAAGAAGTTCATAACGCAAACAACGCATCGGCTTTCATTGAACTATGACTGACAGCAATATAATCTTTGCCAGCTTTTTATTTCCGCACTCTTCTATTACCGCGTTCCGTGATGTTAAAACTGGCAGTTTGTACAAAAATAGACCTTCTTAATTATTATTTAAGATGCGACGTACAATGTTGATGGTAGAAACTTATTATTATAATTAGCAGAAGTCGCTGGAGCAAGCACTGGCACTTCTTCAGCCAATTTGCGGATAGCTCAGGGGCGTTTTCTCATTATTGCTCTAGACCAGTGCAAATGGTAGCATCCCTCTAGCGATGGTGGGTAACGGGATTTATATCAGAGGCGGATTTTGTAATGTGACAAATGTTCTACAAAAAATTTGATCGAATGAGGATAATTTGTATCAAAGTATTTTTCAGATTATCAAATCGAAGATCCCTGTGATACCGAAAATGAAATTGTGTGTTATACGAAGACGTTTCTTGAAAATTTATTCCTGAAAATACAAAAACTATGACAATAGACCTTAATTTGCAATTTTGTATAAGAAAACTCATAACAAAAAAAAATAAATCGCAAAGAACAAGAAATCCGCTTAATAACTATGCTAAATAGATTAACATATCAATTTCGCACAACACTTTAAAACACGTTTGAGATATTTATCATTTTGACGAGCAACCAAAAAAATTTTAAAGGCCAAATACATCCATACCACCAACTTAGACAAGGCGAAAAGATCGGGTTCGTTCGGAAAAATATTCCCATGGGATTTTTTTGGATAATCACTTTCATAAGATACCCCAAAATAAGGTTCAAAAAGTCGCCCAGGCGAAAAGCAGTTCAAATTTTTTTAAACAATTTTTTTAAAACAATTTTTTTAACAAATTCTACCAATTAATTTTATCGGCCCAGACATTTTTTTTTAGTTTTTTTAAATCTTTATTAATAAAAAAGGTTTGTTGTAAGTTTTCTCTAAAGTTTATCGTTTTGTAGTTATAAATAATTTAAAATTTATTTATCAATAAAACACTAAAAACTTTGTTTTCAAAACTTCCACAAAATTTATTATAAAATCTTATCACTACAGCTGTTTCGGCAGAGTGCCTTTCTCAAGTTATGTATTTTTGGTAGGTGTTTACACTTTATAGTCTTTACCGAAATAGGTTGAGGAGGGGAGAACTGTTTGTCTCAAGTTGGTCATTCAGAGTTATTTCTGTATTTTTTAATTTGATAATTTCCATAGCTTAAGGCCTTTATTTTGCCTTTAAGGCCTTTAAAGGTGAAGTACGCATGTAGAATCTGTTTTTCTATTATTGAAAGCCCTTTTATGTTTTGCTATACGTTTGTTAAAACTTCTACCAGTTTGACCGATGTAAGTTTTTGGACGGTCGCCGCATTTAAGTTTGTATACACCACTGTGTAAGTGCTTTTTATTTTGACTCTCGTTGTTTTTAATATACTTGCCTAAGTTGTTGTTTGTTTTAAAAACTGGTGTTATTCCTTTCTCTTTTATGTGTTTCGATATTTTTGTTGATATTTTGCCTGTATATGTAGTCGAGCAGAAGGTACTGGGTTTTTTCTCTGGTGGTGGAAATACTGATTTTAGGGTTTTCTTGTGTAGTTTTTAATTTAAAATTTTATTAGTTGTTTGTTGGTTGTACCCATTGTTTACTGCTATTTGCTTAATGATATTTAATTCTGTCTTAAAATTGTATTTTGACATCTGAATTTTTTTTAACCTAAGTAACATGCTATGATAGGCTGCCAGTTTATGTTGTGTAGGATGTGATGATGAATTATGTATAGTCGTGTCAGTATGGGTAGGTTTATGAAATACGGAGAACTCATGTTTGTTTTCAAGTCTGACAATTTTTAAATTTAAAAAATTTATGGATTGAACCTATTGTAAATTCAATATGAATATGGACTGAATTATTATACAATATAAATTGGTCAAGTTGCCTGTTAGTTCCTGTAAAACATACCAGTACATCGTCTACGTATCTCCACCAATATAAAAACTGTTTGAATACGGGATGTTTTAAAATCTTTTGTCTCTAGATGATCGATAAAAATATCTTTTAGCAATGGGCTTAAAGAATTACCCATTATAAGTCGCGCACTGTTATTTGTAAATTTTTTAATATTAAATTCAAGGTAGTTGAACTGGTAGTCACTGGTTTATGCAAATTTCAAAAATGTAAAATTTCAGATGTAATGATTAGATTTGTAATACTATGGTCTAAAAGTTTTTTTACTAGAAAAAAGTTCCTGTAGGAGGAATATTACGAAAGACATTTTTTATGTTAAATGAAATTAAACTGGAGTTGTTAGGTAATTGAAAATGTGTATTTTATTAACTAGTTCTATTGTATTTTTATGGTAAATTTAGGTGAAAATTGTGTGTTCTAAAATAATCCTAATAAAAACAGTTTTTTTTGAAAGTTTATATGACGGAGTTGTATAAAAAGAAACTACAGGTCTTATTGGGTGATCCGGTTTTGGAAATTAAATAAAAAAGGATAATTTAGGAGTCTGGGGTTCATGATATTGAGGTATTTCTGTTCTGTTGAACTTCCTATTGATATTGAATTTTCTAACGTTAGCTTAATTTGTTTTTGATACTTTTCTGTCGGATCTTTGTTTACCGTTTCAATATTTTGATTATTTGAAAATTCTATTGTTTTGTTATTGTACACTATTTTATCTATAGCAATAGTAGTGTTACCTTTGTCTGTCTTTGTAAACACCATGTTGTTTTCTATTAATTTATTTTTAATTGAAATGGTTGTTTCATTCTCTTTGTAACAGGACTTTTTAGTTTCACTACACACCTCTGTAATAGATTTACTTTGAAAAATTAAAGTCAAATATAGAGCACAATTTTAATAATCAAATCTTGCCCAAGTACTTTCGCTTTCTACAGCATCATCAGGGGCATTTCGTCAAATTTGGGCTATCCAGCAAGCACAGAATGTAATAAACATGAAATTGAAACATAAATTGTACATAACACTACACTAGAATAAGGACAAACAGTTTAAAATTATTTAAAAAGATTCTACGCTACATTCTTGCAACAGGAGAGTGAAAAATAGCAAATACAACTGTGAATAAATTACGAAATTAATTGGTCTTAACCCATACTGTTGTCTGTATAAAGAATATAGGCTCACATTTTGAAATATTGATGTATTCGTGGCAGGAAAAAGAATTGGTCGTGGTGCGTCACGATGCCAGCCGAGGCACAGAAGGAAGGAGGAGAGAAGGTGTTACTGTTCGCTGTTTCGGTGTTGAAGTCGAAGTCTCGTCTCGAGACTTAAAATGGTCAGAAAGAACCCTCTACCGTTACGTGGTGGTCCGTATACCAAGAGGGTATACCAATAAATCACTCTATTGTATTGCGATTTTAAGTGGCGATAATTTAAGTTAATAGTCATGGTAATACGATACTTTACTCTTGTGTGCATTGGCTACACAAAAATAACAAAAGAAGTCAAATTCCTTGTACTTAAAACATAATAAATGAGATAGCCAGTTTAACAATTCGATTAATAATTCGATTAATTCGAAAATAAATACCACATACTTTCCCAAACACTGTGTATTGAATTTTTTATCTATTATATTATTTATTTTAATTCTCAAGTTAGAATCAGGATGTCAAATTCTATATTATTTAATGTATAATTTAATTCTGAATGACAAACATTAAAACTGAAAACAAATTTTTCAGTGTTTTATTGATATATATATATATATATATATATATATATATATATATATATAAAATGAATTTCCATCAAGTAACGGTCAAATCCTTCACTTATTTAAAATTTATTTTAATAAATTTTAAATTAGAATATTTTTAATAGATTTGTCGTATACTTTATTTTTGTGTTTCCTCCATCTTCCTATAAAATCTTCCTTTTTTTAGATACATTCGTCCACACCTCACAGCCAATTATATTCAATTCCTTATTCGTCATGACCGGACCTGGTACTCTTATTCAAAATGCCATTCACTGGTCGCACATTCTTCAATGTTCTGGCTCGGCCAGAATAAATGACCCAACTATTAATATTGAAAAGGTTAGATAAGTGTACATCAGCTACTGGTGCCTCCACTCTTTCAACTAGAAACACTACATATTAACCATGTACTTATATAGACCGGGAAATAACTTCATTAAGATAAGAAATTGTATAAGTAAACAGAGATTGTTAATCAGAGATTGTTTCAATGATTTAGGAAACACTATACCAGAAGGTTTACTTCTGTTAGATTTATTTCACTTAATTTTTAGATTAAAAAATTTGTTTTGTAATATCATCCTTAAACATTATATAATTATTGGAAAGGATCTTATTGGAAAGGAACCAAAACCTATTTATATAAAAGGCTAGGACAACAAGTTAAACTTTTAATTAATAATACTAATAATAATTAATTAATTACGTATAATTACATATAATGCATTACATATAATATTTACAATTACGATTAATTTTTTTGCAAAATTACCAAATATATTGGTTGCTGTAATTTTAAGATTAGATTTAATAAACAAAATAATTTAAAGCTTTATGTTAGTTTAGATTTAAACACCTAGCGCCATCTCAGAAAGAAATCTAAAGTATCAACTGACATAAATAAATTTATCTGACATAATGTAAAATATTTATTTACCAAAATAAAGTACCGAATACGAAGTTATCTGGAAGATAAATTGGGTTTAGCGAAATCAAAAATATACCTTAAATATTGTTTATTGTGGGTGAGAAACATGGATCCGATATAAAAAGATTTAATAAAATCAAAAAGTAGTGATAAAGAGTTCAATTTTTGAAATAATAAAGACTTTTTTAGGAGGTTTAGATTAAGTAAACCGACAGTGATCTATATTCTTGTAAATAGTTGTTAATAAAAGATTATAATAGTAGGTATTCTACCTCTTTTTCTTCACTTAGCTTAGGCATTCAATGTTTTCCAAAAAATATTGGTGCTATTGATTAAATAATAGCAGTATAAGATTCCAAAAACATAAATATATAGGTATAAATAATTCTGTATTCTTTATAAAAAGTTTAAATGAAGATAATAGAAATGGGTTGCTACTTGGAGATTTTGATTGCGCCAGTGAAGCCATTTTTAAAGAGTACAGTAAACAATCCATGAAAAAAATTTCTATAATAAATTACTTATTAAAACCAGATATGTAACAGAACTTTTTATGTATGGAAGATAAGGTTTAGGTACTCTTTTATCCAGTGGAAGTGGTTGTAAAGTTAAAAAGATTCAACCGCTCTAATCTACAGCATCATTCTATATATATATATATATATATATATATATATATATATATATATATATATATATAAAACCTAGCGAAAGATCGAAATGAAGACAATTTTAAAGATGAATTACTAAATGAAGACATTATTGAACTTTCTGAAGTTGAAGATGTTTGAGCCAACCTTATATAATACTTAAGTCTTATGGAAAAACCTTAAAAGAATCATTAATATACCTATATGTATTTTTTTTATACCTTATTAAATTTTTCGTACATAATTTAATTTACTTTTGACTCCTCAAATTATATAATCAAAAGAGATATTAAAACGTTAGTGATTTTTTTGACGATTTACAGATAACTAACCGCAACCTAATTTGTCGTGAAAAGATGAATACATTCTATTTTATGAATACATGTCTATCCTCCAGATAACTAGCTTTCAGATAGGACAATACATATCTGAAGGTAAAGGGACCGGCCCTTTCATACAAGAAAATTATTACTTTTTAAAAATTTTATTTTTAATTCTTTTGAAAGTTCGTTGATCCTAAAATATTGGCTGCGAATTTGGTGATCTCTAAAAAATATAATAAAAAACTCGGGCTTTCTTAATAAATGAATTGCCAAACTAGATTACGCTGGTTTTTATACATAAATCGATTTTATAAAACAATTTTATGCAAACAATCAGGAATTCTTCAAAAGTGACAGTTTTACAACAGACTTAAATATCATTTTGTTGTCGTCCTTGCCTTAAATAGGAGGAAGCCAGAAAAAATTGAGTGGAGTTACTGTAGATGACAATTGATTGGATCCCCCGTCACATGGTAACGGGGAAACTCACTAGTTATCAAATAAACTGTTGATATTGGAATGATGAAAGGGTTGTTAGTATGAGCACATATTCTTGAATGTTAGAGAAAAAAGTCTTATACTCACAATACGTAGTAGATTTTATAATAAAACAATTTGGACGCCCTGTTTCGCTGTTTACAAGCGTTTACAGCATCTTCAGCCCTTCAAGAAACTAAAGGTTAAAATAGATGGTACTCGTATATATCAATAAAGGTGTATAAAACAAAACATTTTAAGTTAAAAACAAAATGTGTTTCAAACGGACCAGCTAAAATCTGATATTGACTGGTACATCAGTTGCATGAGTTATTTTTATAGAGAAAGCAGTACAAGAAATTATCTCGATACCTTAGATGTATGATGATATTTATATTTATTTTTGGAGCATAACCCAAGCGTTTAGGCTACTTGAATCATAGACATACCATAATACAAGATAGACTGTCTGCTGCAATAAAGTCGCGTTCCACCAGTGCGACAGATGCAACTGACTCAAAGCAGTCCCTGCATCTTGTTGTGTTGAAGCATGTACGTAGATTTTTCAGCCAGGAAATCCTTCTCCTTCCTGGTCCTTGTTCTTCGTCTACTTTTCGTTGTAGAATTAATTGCAGCAAACCATATCTTTCGCTGTTTCTCATGACGTGACCGAGGTATACGATTTTGGCTGTTTTTATTATGCTTAACAACTCTTTTAATTGGAGGGTAGATGAGGGTTTATTAACTATTTGTTACTCGTCCCTTTAACACTATATTTATTTATGTACATTAGGTTTAACGACTGTGTTTACATGTTATAGTCCAATCTTAAATTTGGACGTCTTTTTGGTTTCTTGTTACTACAGTGTAATTCTAGTGGACCACCTATTGTCAGTTTTTCTCGTTAAATGTCCCGCCCACTGCCATTTTAAAGATTTAATTTTATGGATTACATCAATAACCTAGGTTTTCTGTCTGGTCCATTCTATTATTTTTCGATCTCTCTTTGCCGATCTTATACCTAGCATGCATCGCTCCATTGACCTTGAGTGACTTTGAGTTTCGATATTATTTCTTTCTTTAATGTCCAAGTTTCTCAGCCGTTTGTCATGATCGGTAGTATACACTGATCGAATGCTTTTTTCTTTTGGGTGGATTGGCATCTTTGATTTGAATATAACCGCATTTCTATCAAAAGATGTCCAAGCTAGTTTCATTCTTCTGTTGATTTCTGCAAGTAAGGAGCCAGATTTATGTATTAATTGTCCCAGGTATACATACTTGTCTACTGTCTCAAGTGCAGTGTTGTTTATATCTTGGACATCCACTAGCTCGTTGTACATGGTTTTTGATTTTGTCAAGTTCATTTTCAGGCCAACTTCATTGCTAGCTACATTTAGGTCGCTTATAAGCTCTTGTAGTTCTGCAGAATTATTAGCAATCAGAACGATGTCGTCTGCAAATCTTAGATGGCTGAGGTATTCTCCATCAATGGATATTCCCTTGTTCTGCCAGTTCATTTTGCTGAATATATTTTCTAGAGTTGCAGTGAAGAGCTTTGGTGATATTGCGTCTCCTTGTCGGATGCCTGTGGTAATTCGAAATTCTGGAGTGTTTTCATAAATTTTTACCTTAGCTTTTGCTTGTCTGTATATGTTTGCTAAAGTTTCTATTTACGGTTTGTCAATGCATTGGTTGGTCAAAGCTGTAGAATTTAGTTACGAGTTTGTATTATTTTATTTCTGTCTGTAATTCTGGTGTTTTGTTTGTTAGAGCAACGATTTGCTTCTTCCTAATGATTAATGTTTTTCTTGTTTTCTTATAGTTTTTCCTGTTGACTGTTCTACCAGTCTTTCATTGTATTTTCTTCTGTCTTCCTTAATACTTTTCTTTATAGTCTTACAAAGTTCTGTGTATTGTATTCTCTGTATATTGCTGCTTACTTTCATTTCCCTTTTTTGTTTAAGCATTATTTTAGTTTTATCAGACAGTTTACTATGTTGATTTTGTTGTTGCCGGCCTTCGATTTCTTTGGCACTAACAAGAATGATTTCCATTAATTGAGAGCTGTCAATTTTGGTCATGTATTCTTTCATCAATTGTCTTTTGGTAGTGATCAGGTCACTACCAAAGCTAGGTCACCAATACATACTTTTAACTTGGGTCAGTGGATTAATTATTGTTAAACATATTAATAGTGAATTCTTTTATCATAATTTAAGATTAATTAATTATTAATTATTATTAATTAATTTTCGTTTTAATACGTTTCAATTTCTAATTCGAAATAATTTTCAAAAAATTGTGACCTTTTACCTAGAAATGTTTATGATTCACATAAGTTTATGAATAATTATAAACATGTATAGGTCAAAGATCTTTTGTTTCAGAATTTTTTTAAAACAACTTTCTGTTTGAAGATAGAATTGTCAAAAGAACACCAAAAACGTAATTTTTATTTCAATTAATCGTGGTTTAATACCATTTAAAAAATATCTATGATAACATGCCTCAAAAAAATAGTTTCGTTCTCAAGTTATTCCAAAAGTTCACCGGACAAAGACGCCTAAAATTTTTTAAATGTTTAAAGATCCTATTCACTGGTTTAATACCTACCGAAATGATTTATTCTTTTCGAACCGACAAGGCCTTCAGGACCAGTTCTTTTTGCTCTGAGCGAAAGAACAAGAAGAAGTGTGGACACATAATAAATAATAAAACGATTTTTTGTATGTTTACAAACAAAAAACGAATCAGGACTTGGGTGGCTGAATCATCACCTTTTAATCTGCTGGATTATTTATGTTGGGATCATAAAGAAAAATTAGGTAGTAAGGCTTGCTGCCGTGGGAAAAATAATTGTAAAATATTTTATTTTTCTGTAAAATTTGTTGGTAATACACGGTTTTCGTTTTTGCCAATAGATTAACAAATTTTAATGGCAAATTGTCGAGTTTGAATAATTATTTTAATATGTATTTTTAACGCAAACAAAGGTTGCATTATTTACGCAAGAGTTATTTACGCAAGCACTTGAGAACTGTCCAGAAGAGATCAAGATAAATGGTGAAAATATAAATAACATCCATTATACTGACGATACAGTCATTATCGCTGAAACTGAGACAGACCTGCAGACATCACTAAACTCAATTTGTGATACTGGGGAACAGTTTGGTTTAACAATAAACATAAAGAAAACAAAATTCATGGTTATCAGTAAGAGAGGCAAAGTTATTACAAGGATCCAATAAAAAATGAAAATATTGAGCAAGTGGATAAAATGAAATACTTAGGAGTCTGGATTACGGAAGATCTGAATCCGAAATCAGAAATTCGCTCAAGAATATAGCAATTAAGAGCAGCCTTTTTTAAGATGATGAAATTTCTGAGTAACCAAAGACTCGATCTGCAAATCCGATATCGGATGGTAAAATGTTATATCTACTCTATTCTTCTTTATGGTGTCGAAGCCTTGACTTTTAGTGTTGACTTAATGAGAAAACTGGAAGCTTTTGAGATGTGGCTTTTTAGTAGAATTTTGAAGGTACCATAGACCGATCATATTACGAACGAAATGGTGTTGCATAGAATGGAAAGAGACAGAGAACTTTTGACCACCAATAAAAGGCGAAAAACAGCATATTTGGGGCACATACTTAGAAATGATAAGTATGAGTTGTTGCAGTCGATTATGAAGTGTAAAATCGAAGAAAAAAGGGGTCCTGGTAGACGACAAATATCTTGGCTGAAAAACATTCGCGACTGGGCCGGGTTAAACACACAGACGCTCTTAAGAAAAGCAGAAAATAGAGACGAATTTGCAATGGTTATAGCCAACCTTCATTAGTGGAGACGGCACTAGAAGAAGAAGAAGAAGAAAGGTTGCATTTCTCTTAAAAAAATGGTGTACGCTAAGAGAAAAAGACTGAAATTGTATAAATTACTAATTAGGAAAAGCAAGGAGAGCGGGAAACAGTCAGTAAACA
Source organism: Diabrotica undecimpunctata (assembly GCF_040954645.1). NCBI lineage: Eukaryota > Metazoa > Arthropoda > Insecta > Coleoptera > Chrysomelidae > Diabrotica > Diabrotica undecimpunctata. The sequence continues at coordinate 29,347,423 of NC_092810.1, forward strand.
TATAAATGGCCAAAAAATGCAACATTTTGTATACGGTTATTTATTTGGATCAAAAGTATTTCTTTCTAAGTTTTATCTAAAAATATATAGGTAAAAGAATTTAAATTTTTTGGGGTTTTGAGCGGGAATAGTAGGAACACCTTTAGGAATTTTAGTTTGAGCAGAATTAGAAACAAAAAGAGAGCAAACCTAAAGACAAATTAAGCTAGATTCAGAAGAAGAGCACAAGAGGAATACAGGATCCCAAAAAGATTACAAGAAAAAAGTGTTTACACTTTATAGTCTTCAACTGAATAGGTTAAGGAGGGGAGAGGAGGAGACTATTTTTCTCAAGTTGGTCATTCAGAATTATATTCGTGTTTTTTAATTTGTTAATTTCCATAGATTCTAACAAAGATAGCTTAACGCCTTTATTTTGGATGTGAAGAATTTGAAATTTGTCATTAAAAGAATTATTATGATCTAGAAGGTGAAGTGCGTACATAGAATCTGTTTTTCTACTATTGAAAGTCCTTTTATGTTCTGCTATACGTTTCTTAAAAGTTTTACCGGTTTGACCGATGTAAGTTTTTGGGCAGTCGTCACATTTAAGTTTGTATACACCTAAGAAGAAGGTCAAATAAATTAACTTATACAATATACATAGTTATTGTTGCTTCTAGTTTAATCTATTTGTTTTTAACTACTGTTCCAAATAAAGATTTTGATCTTTTTTTGTTTTAATCATACTGAAGCTGCCCAAGATTAAATTTAATCTCACCCTTTTATACTACTTTTAAATTTTTGTTGAGCTTTATTTTCTCATGAATTAATCACCCTATATGACTTATTACATGCAATCTCAATAATTGCTCATTACTTTACACGCCTTTATTTCTTATTCAAGATCTAGTAAAACTTCAACTCATTTTAACAATATAATCGCCATCAATGAAGAAACTTTGCATAATCGTACTGTGTTATGCGGGTTAGAGTTGAACAGCCACCGCCTTACTGCTCACTCCAGTTCGTTTAAGGTTAAAAGGTTTCTCCGTTCATGGCTGAATCTTTCAATTTAACTGAATAAGTGACTTCATCTGACTTCTCGGCAAATATCAATTACATACCATAAAAATTTTAATGACCTGTATATGTAAGATTTTATGGTAATATTAGCAGAGGCGTTTAACATGGTATTTGTAGGTTTTCTGAATTATAAGTTTATTTGCTTAGATTTCTACTGAAGAATATATAAATTTTAATGTAATGATTTGCAAGCTGTGTTACTCACTCGTTTAGGAAAATGTTTATTACACAAAAACAACTTATTTCAGCTTTATAGTTTATAACATTTCTAATACAGAATCTGTATATGTGTGAGACGATTGTAGATTTTTCATGATAAAAGCCTCGATTTATCTCTTAGTCTGCGACTGAAACCTGAAAAATCTGTTGTATATACTATAGCACTATGTTTGTGAGTTTCCCATTAACTTTTGTTGGAGGAGCACCTTATTTCAGGTGGTATCTAGCTTTTTCTTACTTATCTTAGCTGACTAAGGAAGATACCTGTGCCGAAATACACCAGAAGCGTTTTAGTTGGACATCAGTTTGTTAATAGACTGTAGAGTGTTATTTGCTGTAATTTGATTATTTTAACCCTTATCCGGGCAACACATTTTACTCACGTAACCGAGCAACTCGTTCCGTTGGGCCCACCACTGTTCTTGAATGTACTATTCATATTTACCCATATATTTCTAATATTATTTTTTTGATTTTTTATTAAAGATAAATTTAAATTGTCTAGATTAAAAAAAAGGTGCTAAAAAATGCAAGAAAACTTTTGTAGAAAAAATATTTATTTACAAGTAATAAACATTTACTATTTTAGTTGAGACTAAGCCACAAGATTACCTTATTCCCAACTAAAATAGCAAATTAATATGACAAATTAAATTATTATTAAGTATTAGGTAATCATATCTAGCGAACAGGCATTTTAGAGTTAAACAAGAAGATGCATACACTGATCTCAAGGATATTGAAGCAGGTGTTCCACAAGGGAGTGTATTGGGTCCAGTCCTATATCTAATATACACGTGTGATATACCTGAACTAGAAGACGACACCATAGCTACCTTCGCAGATGACACTGCTGTCTTAGCGGTAAGTGATACCGTCGAAGAAGCTACAGAAAAACTACAAAATTCAATAAATAAAATCCATGAATGGACCAAAAAATGGAAAAATAAACTGAATGAGAATAAATCAGTCCATATAAATTTTACCAATAAGAGAATTAATAATATTCCTATTAGAATAAATGATGTCCAAGTGCCTATTGAAACATCAGCAAAGTACTTGGGGATCACTCTTGATGCGAAACTTCGCTGGAAAGCTCACGTGAAAAAGAAAAGAGAAGAACTAGGCATTCGCTACAAGAAAATGTATTGGTTAATGGGAAGACATTCCTCTCTATCCATAAATAATAAACTCCTAATCTATAAACAAATACTGAGACCAGTATGGACCTATGGCTGCCAACTCTGGGGCTGTGCCAAGCCTAGTAACATCAAAGTAATCCAGACATTCCAGAATAAAGTACTGAGGAACATCGTAGATGCGCCTTGGTACGTTTGGAACAACAACCTTCACCGGGACCTCAAGATGGAAGACGTCAATCAGATAATCAAGAAATTTGCAGGGAGCCATGAACAACGACTCCATCATCATGTAAACGTCGAGGCTATCCAGCTCCTCGACAATACGAACCTAGAAAGAAGGCTCAAAAGAACAAAGCCTTTTGAACTGGTATAATGAGTGAGTGAAAAGCAGAGTAAAGTGTTGTGCGAGTATGCATGCTAAATTTAATGCTAGTTATTAGAAATAATAGGAAAGATACTAGTGAGTAGACACCTAATTTTAAGATTTCATTAGTAATTTAAGTAGAAACAAATTGATAATTGGTCTTACTGACCAGATTTTAATGTAAGTACACTTCTGTGTCTTTAGTAAAAAAAAAAACTACTGTATATTTCTACTACAAATTTGTTTTTGTTTCCTGTCCTTTTTTTATTGGACACATTATGTGACACATGTTCCTTGTTAAAACTGGAGGTTTTTCTAGTTTTTGCTTTTTATTGTGTGGTTCACTTCCTGTAAGCATTTTTCAATACACTGTTTTGTTTCCCATGGTAGTACCCTTGATTTTCTTTTCAAAATTTGAGGCAAAACTAGTGTTCTGCTGTTTTTGTAATTAACAATCTTCGCTTTTCATTTTTGTTTTCGTTCCATTTTGGATGTAAATTTGTCCAAATAATAAATTAGGCCACATGTCGCCATGTTACCAGTCCAACGGTAACTTTACCATCTTAATTCTATTCTTAATTTTATACAAGAAATAATGTAAACTAAATTTCATTAGTAATTTTTAAAGGGTTTTTACCCCCATATTTAGTGGCTACATTCATGTATTAACCTGACACTGACGATGGAATATTTATTCCGAAAACGTTTTGTCTATTTAACATAGCCCGACTGGGTTTTTATACACCTTTTTATAAAGGATTTTATTAAAAATTTTTTAATATATGGTATACAGCCAACTACAGGAACTTAGTTTCCTTGTGGATATTATCTTCTTTTACTGTTTGATAAACATTCCTAATGATTTCTTTGGCACCATTAGATAAATGTAAACGTGTTTTACACTTAGCCCTAGCTTCACCGATTGCCGACATTTTATTTGAATATTCGTGACCTAACCACCGATCTAAATGCAAGAAAATATCTGCCTCAATCTGCAAATGTCAAAGTTAAATATGTTTTATAATGTTTTATAAATTATGTTTTCTAGATAAATAAACGATACTTAATTATACCTAAATACCTATTAGCACGAGAATTATAATATGTAGAGCTATAGAATAATAATAAGAGGTATACTTTATCTTTAACTAATATACTTGATAATGATTTTTTAATTTTCTTTTATTTAAAAATAGAAATCTTCATTATCGAAAGTCCATTTTATTTAAAGTGAAAACGACATAAAACAGGCAATAACTCCATAACTCCATAAAATTCACCATTAGTTAATAATTGATTCCAAGCAATTTAATTTCAGATGAGTAAGGAAAGATGACTTATTCGTGTATAGCAAAATTTTTTTTTAATACGAAGCATTGTGTAGAAATTTTAATTTTAACAATTTATTTGCACTGATAGGTAACGAGTCAGTTCTGTAAATATATAAAGTCCGGTCCTAGTAAGCTGTTCCAAAACTATTGCTACCCGTCGCAAAGACAATTGACGGATTCGTAACATCAATAGGTGTTGTTCATTATTATAATACTACTGTCGATTGGGTCATCCCACCAGCCTCGGGCCAAATTTCTTATATTTTAAACCAAACTATACATGAAATTTGAGAATGAAGGATATTACCCTGTGGTCGATATTTCCCCCCCTTTCCCGATATATTTTATAGCGGCCAAATTCAGCAAGGTAGTTTAAGTGTTAGCTCACCTTGGATCCTTAACCCAGCACATTTGGTTCACTCTCACTTAATACTCCAAAGAAGAAGCCTACTGACCCACATTCTCATAAAACCACAAAAGCAACTCCTCCGAAACTTCTACAAATTGTGTCACCAGTACCAAAATGTGATGCTTTGCCGTAGAGAAAAAGAAACAGCAAGCTCAACTTTTGACAACACCTGAAAATATAGAATCTAAGAAGGCCAAACGAGCAATCAAAATTGCAAAGCAGGAGAAGACATTCAAGCTTCGAAAGCCAGCAAAAAAGAAGATCTTACTAGATGAAAAATTGCCATCATCATCTGAAGGCGAGTGGGACGAAAAATCCTCCGATGATGAAATTGTAGATGAGGAAGATTTCCTCCAATGTGTAGAAAGTGTTAACGTCGACGACTACGTATTGGTTGAGTTACAGGAAAGAGCAAGCCATTATATTATGTGTGCGTAGTCATTAGCATTAATAATGATGCCGTGGAAGTTAACTTTATTAAGAAAGGAAAGGTTCAGTTCGTGTTTCCATTAGCTGAAGACATCGGCATTGTCAAAATGGAACAAATTAAGAAAATCCTGCCAAAACCTAATGTTCGCCGTGGACACTTCAATTTTGTTGTTAAATTCCCTAACACCATGTCAGTTGTGTAAACAGTTTTATTTCACCTCATTTCATTAAAAGTTGCAAAGTTAATCACTCTGAGTTTATATTTTTGGTTTACATGTAATTTCCCGTAATTCATATCCCCAACACCTACTGCGCCATATTGCCCCACCCCCCTGTCAGGAATATGACGCAAAAGTTGACTTTTTTGTTTTTTAAATTATAGTTATTCTTATTGTAGGATTTAGCTGGAATTTATGCTCTGAGTACCTGATAGTACTAGGTGTCATAAACACTAATCAACATGTTATTATCGGTATTACCGTTTGAGATCTGCCAAAAACTCTAATTGTGCGTCATACCTTATTTGCAGTTTTCCAGAAGCAAAAAATATTAGTGTTAAAAATATCATGTTGAAGATTTTGATTCAGCAAATCAAAGTACGTAAAAGTCAGTAGTGAAATCCAATGGAATTCAATCGGCAACGACACCTTCCTTTGGCGAAAAAGTTTTTTCTCATCATCCATTAAATTAGCAAAACGGTTATAAGTGTTATTTTTTAAATCCTGAGGATTTAACAGTAAATTGGATCCTAGTAATTACATACATATAAAACAAAAATTATTTTTATATCCAACACATTTATTTAAAAGTGCAGAAATTTTTACTAACAATAAAACTAATGCACCATATTATTGTGTATTATTTGCATATTTTTTTTTGAACAGTAACTCGACGTTTTAAGCCATTTTTATAATTTTGTACCATTTTTATATTTATTATGCAATTTGAAGGTACGTTTATTTATCATAAAATACAAAGTTTATCCAATCGCTTTTGGTTTTTTCGACTTACTACAATTTTAAAATATATGACTGTTTTTAGTTTCACGCATATTATATGATCGTAAACATTATAAAAGTAGGATTAATTTTTCAACGCATAACTGCAACTTAACATACTAGTAAATGGTTGTTACAAATCAAGTGGTCAACGACTGTCAAAGTAAAATTATACTGTAGCGAGATTAAATAAAACGAGCGGTTCGAATTTATATAAATATATTTATTTTTAACTTTACAGTTCGGTACTATCTTATCATCTAAACTCACTTATAACATCGTTACATATTATATACTATACCAATCACTGAGTAAGTTCAGATGATTTTGCAGGTTTTGTGAGGCTTGTATGAAATCTTCAATTACAGCTAGTATTGCTGCGTCGTCAGCAAAGGAAGCGATTGTAGTATTATTAGTCTCTGGTATATCGGCTGTGTAAAGTGAGAAAATCAGCGGCCCTAGAACACTACCCTGCGGGACTCCAGAGTTGAAAGGACAGAGGTTGGATTGTTGATCTTCGAATTTTACAGAGAAATATATTTGATAGGTAGGATTTAAGTAGGAGGAAATAGTTACTGGATAGTACTATTTTTACTTTGTAAATTTGATATTTCATTTATCATTCGATGGACTTGTTGGGTAGTGGAGTGATTTTCCCGAAAATCAAACTCATGTTTTGGAAGTAATGTTAGGAATTTATGATCTGCGGATATCCTCTGTAGCAGCAATCCTTCAAAAACTTTGCTTACGGTTGGGAGTAGGCTGATGGGTCGATAAGATGTTACTTCATTGGACTCTTTTCCTGGCTTGAGGATCATAATGACTTCAGCAAATTTCCATATTTTTGAAAAGTACGATAAGCTTAGCATGCAGTTAAATATAACTGATGGCAAAGTAATGGTCTTGCGAGGAAGTTGTTTTAGTACTTGTGCCGAGATTAAATCATAACCTGGTTATGGGTTTGTTTCTTTATTTCTGTACTTCTATAGGAGTAAAACTTTTAATTGGGAGGGACATTTGATGCGCGCTAATTAGTCCTTCCACTTCTTCATCAGGGCCTACTGGCTCTGTTTGTTAGATGTTCAGAGAAGACGTCCGCTTTTTCTTTGTTGGAACTGGCCCATTCGCCATTTGGTTTACATATGGGAGGAATAGTTGTGTATGGTTTCTTAAGCATCTTAGTCGCCTTCCATAAGGTCTGGTCATTTACTGTAAGGTTTGTAATGTAACGTTTGAAGGTTTCGTTGTTTGCGGCTTTAATGGTTATTTCAAGTTGCCTACGTAGTATATTGAATATATGTAGATCTATGTTGTTTCCAGAATGTTGACAGGTTTACCTCGCATGACGTTTTTCAGCAATTAGTTGACGAATGTGCAGGGGAACATTTATGGTATGTGTTGGCTTACGTTCAGTTCGTGGTGTAGATTGCCATGCCGCTTTTTGCAAAAGTGTGGTAAAGAAATTGAGCTGCTGTATCTATACCATGTGTAGATTTGATCCGCACATTAGTGTTTTCTTCTAGGTAGGATTGAAAATTTGCCCAGTTGGTGTTTTTTTGAAGTAAGTCGAGGAGGTGGTGGATTGTTTATATCTGTGGTACTAAGGCTTATAATAACCGGTTTATGATCCGATTTATAATCATAGCTGGATTCTTTTAGACAGTTGTTTCTGGACACTCCTTTGCTTATGAATTAGTCCAGTATATCTGGAAGTTTTTTGAGGTCACTCAGCCAGTACGTAGGGATTCCGTTGGTGTGGCAATCATAGTTGTTTTCGGTCATTGCTTTTAGAAGATTACGACCTTTTGTTGTTGTAAGTCTTGAGCCTTCCAGTTTCCCCCGGCTACGAATTAACTGCCAAGTAATTGGAAGAAGGCTTTGTATTCATCTGTGGAGATTGCGTGACGAGGTGGGCTATACATTGCAGATATGTTGCATTCACTTGAACGATTGCTGCTTGTAGCTGCGAATAGGAAGACGATCAGTAGGAACCACGCAAACGATGGAATGACAACTTACTGGAGGCACATTGAAAAACAGACAGAGTCATGTCGATATAAAAAGAAGAAGAAGAAGAAGAAGATTGCTGCTTGTGTTTTTTTCTGTTGCATATTTCGACAATACATGATGCGATATGAAGCTGCGGATAATTACCGCCGAGTCACCATGAGCTGTATCATCGGGATGAAATGTGCTATATGTGTAGATTCGTATGTGTGATCGTAGTTATATCGGTAAAGTGGGTTTCTGAAATAAGCAGAACATTAATTTTATTCTGGTTTAAGAAAGTAATTATTTCCTGCTTATGGTTTAGCAGGCCATTAGCGTTCCATGTGGCAACTCCAAGTATGTTTAAAAATTTCTTTGGTTACTGACTTGTGTTAGTAAGTTTAATATCATACTATTTTGACTCATGAGAACATGTTTTTGAACTCATTTAGGAATGTTAATAGTTGTTGTTGTATATTAGTTTTAGATTTTGAATTATAGTTGGCTTGATGTGCTGTCACGTTTGCATATGTTCTTTGATGGTTTTGTAGAGTGGTGTTTAGCTGATTTGTTTCAGTACATACATGTGGGCTGTTGAAAGTTGTTCTTTGAGGCTGTTGGTTTCCTCGTTTCTGCTTAGGTCTGTTTTCTACCCTGTAGACTACATAGCGCTTATAGTTCCATGTAGACTACACAGCGCTTATAGTTAGCACGATAATCTTGTTTGCGTAGTGCACACTTGGCTGGAGCGTTTCTAGGATTTTTACTATCTTTTGTATTATATCGTCCTCCAGATTTGACGCAGTAGTGCGGTTTAGGTGGCTAAAGAAAAATGGATGGAGGATAAATGCAAGGAAGTAGAAAAGTTGAATGAAAAACATGATACGTTTAATATGTTTAAAAAAATTAGAGAAGTCTTTATCATAAGAAAACTCCACATACTATAACCGATTCGTCGGGAAAAATGATAATAGACGAACATGAAATTCGAACAACCTGGTGTAATTATATAAGTGAACTGTATAATGATGATAGACCCGAAGAACTGGAGACCTTAGTTGAAGGTGAAGGACCAGAAATACTAAAATCAGAAATACTGCATGCTATAAAGTTAGCAAAGAACAAGAAAGCCGTTGGTCCTAATAACATACCGACAGAGATGTTAAAGCTTATAAATGAGAAAAACATTGGAATACTGGTCAAGCTTTTCAATGATGTTTATTCGAATGGTGATATCCCTGAAGATTGGTTAAAGTCCGAATTCATAACAGTACCAAAAAGCAACGTCCGAAAAACTGTAGCGATTATAGAATAATAAGCCTTATGAGCCACACTTTGAAAATATTTCTACGCATCATCCACAGTAGAATCAGAGATAAATGTGAAGAAGACCAGGATGAAACACAATTTGGCTTCAGAAATGGACTGGGAACTCGGGACGCCCTCTTTGCACTAAATGTATTACTGCAGAAATGTCGAGATCAAAGGAAAGACGTCTTTGCTGTATTTATTGACTATGAAAAGGCCTTTGATCGAGTACAGCATCACAAATTAATTACAATATTAAAAGATAAAGGAGTTGATAGTCAAGACATACGATTCATAGAAAAGTTATAAGTACTGGCGTAAACAGCGACAGCTCGCATAAACGGAAAATCAACAGAAATATGTAAAATACAAAGAGGTGTCAGACAGGGTTGTATACTATCCCCACTGTTATTTAATTTATATTCAGATAGAATATTTAAAGAAGCGCTGCATAATTTGGAATGGGGCGTGAAAGTTAATGGAATTCTGATAAATACAATCAGATATGCAGACGATACAGTTATTTTAAGTGATAACATGAATGGATTACAATGCCTTTTAAATGCCATTGATACAGTGGGAAGAGAGTTTGGTCTAAACATAAACTGTTCAAAAACAAAACACATGGTGTTTAGCCGTTTAGCACATCAAGATGCACGATTATATGTTGATGGTCATATAATTCAAAGAGTTTTAATTATATGACCATCAACAGTTTTAATTATCTTGGTTGCCATATTACTGAACAACTAGATCCAGATCAAGAGATAAAACGTATAATCGAGATAGCTTGCACGACATTTTTAAAAATGAAGTCATTCTTCTGTAATGATAACTTGCAACTTCAACTTCGAAAGCGCATGGTTAAATGCTACATTTGGTCAGTCCTCTTATACGGTGTCGAAGCATGGACATTAAAAATATCCACCATTAATCGTCTGCAGGCCTTTGAAATGTGGCTGTACAGACGTATACTAAAAATTCCATGGACGGCTATGCTAACAAATGTGGCAGTCCTTGAGAGAGCAAATGCTGCTCGCGAGCTGCTTGGTAACATCAAATGTAGAAAGATGGCCTATTTTGGACACGTAGTAAGGGGAGACCGATAAAATATTCTTCAACCTGTTATGATGGGTAAAATCGAAGGACGCAGAGGAATTGGTAGAAAGCAGGTCTCTTGGTTGAAGAATATCAGGGAGTGGACAGGAATGAGGAAAGCTGAGCAACTCTTTAGAATAGCTCAAGACAGAGACAGTTTCGCCATGTTAATCGCCAACGTCAAGGGGACTTGATAGGGCACGTTAAGAAGAAGTGCGGTTTAATGAAATATGTTTTACTATGGCCGTATGCTTGAAATCGCATGCATTGGATGATTGGGTTTCTCTTACTTGGTGCCTCGACTGCTATTTTGGTGTTACATAAGAATTCTAGGTTAGATATGTCTTTGTTGTTACTGTTGGGTTTAAGGTATACGAAAAATAAAGATAATTTGTTTGTCTGTGTCGAATGTTAGTTATATTTCGAACTTTATAGCTGACTTTTTCTAGTTCCTTTGTTAAATTTGTTGTGGGTATAGAGTGATGGATACGTCTTATTACCACTCTGTAGGCACGTTCTTATTTTATTTGGTAAGTATGGTAAATGATTTCTTTTTCTCGTAAATGTCTTATCAGTCTACGATATGTATCTATTGTATGTGTAATATTCTTAATACTGTCGTTTGGCAGAGTTCTGGTATAGTAGGTTCCTTCATCCATAATTTGTGCAAAGTTATCGACCATGTTTTTAAAGTTTTTAACGCCGTATACGAATATTGGAGGTGGTTTTGGTATTTTCTGTTGTTTTTCTGTATTCTGGTTTTATTTTTGTTGGTGGCGAGCTTGGAAAATTGGGATCGGTATTTTGTTTTGAACATTTACGTTTTTTGACTACTTGCCATGAGTTTTTATTTTGGGTTTCTTGATCGTCGTTTGGGTTTCTTGCAAGGAATTGGTTTCATTTTTACATTTTTATTTTTTTTTTATTTTTTTTACATTCGCGTAAGCCAAATATCTTGCCCTGATAGGGGTTATACAATTTCGAACACAAATCATACAATTTGATTTGTGCCTTTAAGGTAGTATTTATGAAGTAATATTATTTGCCATTTGGCATTCGATAAGCTTTAAAAATAATTAAAATTCCAATTTCTTTAATTACTAATACTAATATTGCCCGGCAGGTATCCTGATGCTGTATAAAAACCAAAACTGTACAACGTTCTTTATTAAAACATATGATTGTGTATTTGATTCCTGGAAGGAAACCTTGGGGCGATTGTTTAATTACGGGAAACCCATCCCATCTGCCTTCAAGATCACCAATACAATTCTCGTCCATAACATTGATTCCAAATCTAAGATGTTACATAATACCATCTTTTCCGCATACATCAAATACACATATTCTTACACACACCGTACATATATCTTAAAGCAGTACACTAACGGGTGGATTTCGCAACAAAAAGGAAGATAGTTAAAAGCAGTAAATCAAAGCCGCAATTATCAAGGTGGCCTGGAGCTTCTTGACTTATAAATTGTGCACTTCCTTCACGTATTATTGTAAAGTGCATCGCGAAGAGTTTTACCTTTCAGGGAAACATTTCGCTCTACCTTGCACCTGGACGGTCGTTCTAAGTGCATTGATACATACTCACCGTTTTTTATAACTACTTTATAAAATTTATTAGCTTATCTTTTCACCTGTCATTTAATTATCTTTAAGGAAGACATAAACAACTCAATTCGCTTTCGTTTAATTGCAATATTCATTTAAAAATTAATCGGATTAAATGTTTTTATCTACAAAAAGAGAGTAGTCGATCGAATTGTCTAAATAAGAAGGTAACATGTCTTTACAAATCAGGAGTTTAGACAGGCAACATAATGTAGCCTGTGGGCAAAGAGGTTTTCGTGGCCGATGGATGTCCATCAGATTTTACAATTAATTGTTATGTAAAAGGTAAAAGAAATAATAAGTTAGACTTACTCACAATCAATTTAATTTAACTAATCGGACGACCGGTTTCGCTTTCTATAATATGCAAAGCATCTTCAGGTCACGATACAAATTTAAAATGCTGAAAATAATAATCCCATATTAGGGTGTTGTCTAATAAAGATAAAACATAGGTAGGTGATATAAATTATATAAATTACAGTAATTATGCCAATATTACATTTCTGTGGTTTTATAAATGAATAAAATGTTTAAGCAGACAAGGTAAAACCCACAAATTGGTAACATAGTCTATTAACTATCTTGTATTGTTGATTGGAGAATTCAGGTCAACTATTGTAATTGTTTAACAGTAAACGGGGAAGTTCTTGAGGAGACAGATTTTATCCAATGAAGTAGAGATAGGTGAAATGTATTGTTTGTTTGATGAAAGTAATGTTCTATACCATTAAGTTCTATAAAGTTATTTATATTTATTCTGGAGATATATTTATGAAATGTGTGTTATTTATTGAGATTTTATGTTTTGTTTTGGAAGGTGACAGTTGTAAGACAATGAATAAGAATGGATGTACAAATTGTGTGGGTGTGCAATTATATAAGCTTGTAGTTATCAAATTTCTTTGATAAAGTTGTTGCAATATCTGGCAAATTTTGTAAAGTCAAAAAATTTTCTGTTAAAATTAAATTAAGACACTTTTACACACACAGAAACACACAGAAAACACTTAAAAAACGGGGAACGAAACAGACAATTAATTTAAAAGGGGGAGTATTTTAAAAAGAACTACATTTCTTACTAGGAGACAATGAGTTTTTTATGCTATATATCAGATTTTAGAGGTAAACTTGACAAATGTAGGTTAAAGTTTACCTAAAGTAAAATTTACCTTTTACCTCTAAAATCTGATATATAGCATAAAAAACTCATTGTCTCCTAGTAAGAAATGTAGTTCTTTTTAAAATACTCCCCCTTTTAAATTAAATGTCTGTTTCGTTCCCCGTTTTTTAAGTGTGTTTCTGTGTGTGTAAAAGTGTCTTAATTTAATTTTAACACAAAATTTTTTGACTTTACAAAATTTGCCAGATATTGCAACAACTTTATCAAAGAAATTTGATAACTACAAGCTTAATATAATTGCACACCCACACAATTTATACATCCATTCTTATTCATTGTCTTACAACTGTCACCTTCCAAAACAAAACATAAAATCTCAATAAATAACACACATTTCATAAATATATCTCCAGAATAAATATAAATAACTTTAAAGAACTTAATGGTATAGAACATTACTTTCATCAAACAAACAATACATTTCACCTATCTCTACTTCATTGGATAAAATCTGTCTCCTCAAGAACTTTCCCGTTTACTGTTAAACAATTACAATAGTTGACCTGAATTCTCCAATCAACAATACAAGATAGTTTGAACCATGTTTTTTCAACCATCAATTAATAGAGTACCGGCATGTAAGTAATGTTTATTTATTTGTTTATTTATTAATCCATTACAGTTTAATAGACTATGTTACCAATTTGTGGGTTTTACCTTGTCTGCTTAAACATTTTATTCATTTATAAAACCACAGAAATGTAATATTGGCATAATTACTGTAATTTATATAATTTATATCACCTACCTATGTTTTATCTTTATTAGACAACACCCTAATATGGGATTATTATTTTCAGCATTTTAACTTTGTATCGTGACCTGAAGATGCTTTGCATATTATAGAAAGCGAAACCGGTCGTCCGATTAGTTAAATTAAATTGATTGTGAGTAAGTCTAACTTATTATTTCTTTTACCTTTTGAAATGGACTCACACAAGCAACACATTCATGATTTTAATTGTTATGTATTTTGCCTCGCTGATTCCGAATCTTCAACATGATGATCCGAAGTTTTGGTAGGAATTAGTTATTAATAAAGCTCGGATTTATAGGCAACAAAAATTGAAGAAAAAGGCGCCTATATAGGCAAAGATTTTAACGGCAGAAAAAAAAGGCTGGAATATTAACATTTAGGTAAAATATAGGCAATAAAGGAATATTATTATTACTTAATGAACTTATTATTCATTGTACAAAGTGAATAAACGTAATATTAACTTAAGGCAGGTATATTTACACATCATAATCATAACATTAGTATTAATAAACTAGTAACTAAATAACTGTAAAGTAATAATTAAACATTGTAACCACTTAAAATTTTATCATTAATAGAAACAACTAAATGTTTTTTAATATTTTCGGTCTTAAAACTATGTCTTCGATCACTTAAAATTAATTTGTACATTGAAAACGAACGTTCGACATCGACAGATGTAATTGGAGCATATTTCAGAGCGGATAATAAATCTGGCATAATTTGAAATTCCTCGGAAAATGTCCCATTCAAAACTTTAGCAACATTAGATAAAAACAAAAAACCTTCATTCTTGTCGAAAACATATTCCATGTTTTTTTTAAATTAATTGACCATTACTTCCAGGTGCCGATTTAATTTTCGTCTTTAAATTATGTATTAATTTTACTGACTCACATAAATTTATCTCTTGTTTTTCTAATAAGGTAATTGTGGTAACTATTAATTTATAATTGTCATTGATATAAGCGAGTTCCTGTTTCAATTTGGGATTTTTTAATATTTTTTTTGCTTCTCGAATGGCTTCGGAAATATCATCATCAAATTCTGACATAACTAATTTTATTTCATTGCAGTGTTCAAAGTAAAAAAAAAACTGCTTCGAGCCAGGTTCCCCACCTTGTATTTACTGGTTTAGGTGGCAAAGGGACACCGGGAAGTCTTTCTTTATATATTTGCACCCTCAACGGAGCCTTTACAAAAACTTTTTTCATAAAATTTATAAAATTATTTACCAATGGAAACAGATTTCTTATTTCTTCAGCAATTCTATTTACCCCGTGGGCTACACAAGTGCAATGAATTAAATTAGGATAAACAATATTTAAATTAACAGCAGCTTTTAACATATATGCCGCAGCATCTGAAAGCATTAAAACTATTTTATTCACTGGTATAGCGTTGGGTAAAAAGCGGTTTGTTAAACTATCTTATATAAATCGACTTTAAATGTGTTAAATTGTTTGTTTTTTTCAATTCTTTAACAGCAACTAAATAAGGTTTTCTCGCAAAGTTTTCGTTCAAAATTCCAATCATTAAATTAGCTATATACCTGCCGCATACATCTGTCGTTTCATCCACGATAATATACAAAAAATTGCCCTCTAACTCCCGCTTAATTTTTGAAATACATTCCACATAACATTTTTCCACAGTATGTTTTCTCAATGTACTCTCGTCCGGTAAGGATTTATTAAGATATTTTTCGAAAAAGCATTTAAAACTAGGGTTATTAACTTTATATAGAGGAATGTTGGATGCAATCATCATCTGGCATAAATTAAATTTAAATGCGTCTTCTTCCTTTTTTTTTGAACTGCTTAAACTATCCCGCAGAGATATTTGGGCTAACTTAGAGGAATTTAATTTTTCCAAATTACGTTTATGAAGTGGGGTTCCACAATGCTGGTCAATAAAGTACTTTTTTCTACTTGAAATCTGAGAATTAAAAAAAAATAATTAGAATTCTAAAACCGTTTTAGAATTTAGTTATGTTGTGAGACGAGAAAAAAAGAGAAAAAATAAAACTTACCGATTTGCCGCATGGTTTACAGAATGCTCCATCTCCTTCTAGAAAAATTTCCGAATAAGGTACGATCCATAGCCTTAATTTAGATGTCATCTTTTCCATTATTATTTTATATTTTGCTATTATTTTCCAATAGTTATAGTTTTCGAAGGCAAACAAGAAATTCAAGAAAAGCTTCTGGGATATAAGAACTTAAAAGCTATTAGTAGAAAAGTCATAAAAGAAGCAAAAAAGGAATCGTGGAAAAGTTGTTTATCAACAATAAATATTTCTCCCCATCACCAATAGTTTGGAAACAATTTAACAACATTTCGTGGTACCACATATCTTCAATATCTTCACCTTCAATAAGATATTTAGAATATAATAACAAAATTCATACATCTAGATATGCGAAAAAGAAAATGTTTTAGTCTCATCCACGAGTTATATTCAAATAATTAAAACTATTCTAAAAAGTTTTTACAGTTTGAAACAAAGGAAGTATTAGTAGAATTTAATGATGATAAAAGCGATAGCATAAAAATAAATACAAGAATACTGAAAGACAAGTTAACGGAATCTGTAAATTATATTAAAAACTCTGGTGCTGGTCCAGATCATATTCATATTATTTTGCTTAAAAATTTGCCTAAAAATGGAATTGCCTACTACTACAGATATATACCAGAATATGGCTTGAAGGGGTTCTTCCAAAGACTTGGAATAATGTTAATATAATTCCATCCTTAAACCTGATTAACCACGTTCAGACGAAAATTCCTTCACAAAGCACTAGCAAATAATCAAAACTACGTAGCAGTATTTTTTTACGGGTATACGGAGCATATAACCAGAGCATTAAATATAGTTTGACGTTATGATATAATATAAACTTTACGGAAATTAGGTATAAAAGGAAATATTCTGAACTTCATCACTATTTTTAAAAAAAAAACAGAAGCTTCCAAGTAAACAAGTAAAACTAGACGATTTCATTTCTAAAACAAGAATATAGAGAAGTAGTGCTCCTCAAGAATCATAGATTTGTGTTACTCTTTTTCTTATTCACGGGGATATGTAAAGTCGCTAATCTACGCCGATAAACCTGAAACGATTGACCGCTTGGAGAATAACATTCGTTGCGTTATTGCTGACATACGGCCACAAATGTAGGAGAAAGTAATCGAAACTTGGACCCCTAGATTAGACCTCGTCCGAGCCAGCAGTAGCGGTCATATGCCAGAAATTATATTTAAATTATAATGCCAAAAGATTATCTAAAATTATTAGAAGATTATAATGCCAAAAAAATAGAATATGTTGATTGTATCAAATTTCTTGATAGTAATTTTGACATTTAAACTTTTAAATTTTATGCAATATCATCTTAAAAATTTTCCCAAAAATATTTGAACATAAAGATAGTCCTATGTACTAAAAATTAGGAAAATAATCAAGATATCGTATTGAGAGTATATAAATTGACAGCCTCTTTAAGTCGAGTATTGTTCAATGGCGCATGAATCTACCAGTTAATCACTTTTACAAGAATTACAAACAATCCAATCAATCCAAACCATCCAAAATGCAGCTGTAACAACAGTCTAGTAAAATTTGATACTATGAGGACTAACACTGAACTGATATGCAAATACATTATTAAATATGTCAATATTATACAAATTTAAAATCAAATCAAAGTTTTATCCTCTTTATTGCTAATACTACATTTATAGTTTCAAATCGTGTATCAAAACTTATTTCTCCAGTGTTTTTAAAAAAATCCGTATGTAATCCATTGTTAAAGCATTGGAAATCCATTACCAAGCTAATTAATTTAGAATTAAGGAAATAGAGATAGCGATATCATTTAGCCGGCGTAGATACCCTCTTAAGGCCAGAGCCATTTGTATATGGCACGTAGCGGACACATGCGAGAGATAGTTAAAAAATCGGATAAATAGATAGATAAAGGTAGTAGTACTAGCAAGAATGTTACGTTGAGAGAACGTGCCGTATAGTGCATTGTATTCAAGAGTCGGAATCAATGCATTTGCCGAGATATGGTTATCTAGTCGGTCGTCTGCGGGCGGACTATGGCCTCCTCAGATAGAATTAATTAGTTGGTAGATATTTGTGGTATATCGGAAGAGTCGGTCGCACGTTTTCATTGTGAAGAATAAGAAGAGGTTGTGCCCCAGGAGGTGGCGTGCCGTCATGACACGTTCTTGTTTTTTTTTCTCGTTATCGTTTACGTAATGTTCTAAATATACAGGTGGTTGCGGGTTAATATAGAAAGCCAACGAAAAAAAAAACCGTAATTGGAGCAAGTCTTAAAATAAACTTTTCTTCCTTTGGATTATTATTCACTACAATCAAATAAAATAAGCCTTTTTTTACTTTGGTAACATTGTAACCTTCCAATTTTTTTTAAATTTAAAATATTGGTCAGGAAAATTGAGATTTTCCCATGATAACAAACTACCACTATGAATACAGGAATTTTCCCCCTCAAGAACTAATAAATGAGTCTATAGCTTCACTCCAATATCTTAATTAGACTGAAAAGTTATAAAAGTTCTTGTACGAGATTTCGTTTAGTTCCTCTCTAGGAATACCTAACTGCTGAAACCAACCAATTATACGAACATATAACTGACTGTATTCACCACGCAGCCCAAGAAGCTCTAGGCGAAGAAACCAGAACAGTCCACAGATTAGCGGGAAAAATCACTTGGAATACACAGCTTGAAGAGCAAAGAAATAAGAAACAGGAAGCGTACAAAAGATGGCTGGACACTAAGAATCTTGAAGATAAAGAAATATACAAAGAACAGCAAAGAATATTTAAAGATATGACAAGAAACAACAAAAATGAAACATGGGATGCAAAATGTAAAGAAGTTGACTGTTACATCGGAGGAGCGCGATCATCAGCGGCATGGAAATTAATAAAAACCCTGAAAACCGACACATCAAATAAAAGTCGAATACAGCCCATCCAGGTAGATACATGGAAAGATCATTACGCAAGGGAACTGAATGAAGACAGAGATATTTATAATACTGACTCACCTCAACGAATACGAGTACAAGGTGAATATGTAAACATGGAAGAAGAATAAATACAACAAGCGCTTAAATCGATGAAGAATAACAAAGCATCCGGGCCGGAGAACATACCAGCAGAACTTCTAAAAAACGAAACACCAAAACTAATAAGCTATCTTAAAGTGCTATTAACAAGATACTTAAATGGGGAAAAAATCCCGAATAGTTGGAAAGAAGCATGGATTACTCCAATTCAAAAAAAAGTTCCAAAAGATATTTGCGGAAACTACAGATGTATCTCTGTCACCAGTACCTTTAGCAGGCTGTTTGGTAAAATCTTAAAAAACATGATTGAGAAAGAATACGAACCTTATGAAATTGAACAGCAAGCAGGATTTAGAGCTGGAAGATCTTGCGTAGACCACATATTTACCCTAACACAACTGAATGAAAAGAAAGTTGCAAGAAACCAGGAAATACATCTTTTATTTGTGGATCTCACAAAACCATATGACACGATTCCTGTGAGAAAGCTGTGGCAGTCTCTTGAACGATCTTCATTAAATAGCACGATCATCGCCGCAGTCAAACAATTATACAATAAAGCATCATCAAAAATCAAACTAAACAACACCTTATCAGAAGAATTTTCAGTAACAAAAGCCTCTCTCCAATACTATTTAAGATCTATTTAAATGAAGCACTAAAACACTGGAGAAGATCATGTTCAGGAATGGGGATCCAACTTGACGACGATACAACATTATACACTCTACATTTTGCGGACGACCAAGTAGTAGTGGCAGCAGACAAGGAAGATTTGGAATTCATGACGAGACGGTTGTTCAAAACATATGAAGAATGGGGCCTCTCTGTAAATAGAAACAAAACGCAATACTTATGCATCGGGAATGAAGTAGAAGATCTAATGGTCAACGAACATGAAAAAATCAAGAACTGTGAGGAATATATATATATATTTGGGAACAACAATCAACAAGAGTGGGCGCACCGAAAAAGAGATAGAGCAAAGAATCGTGAAAGGAAAAAGGGTGATAGGATGCCTAAACCCGATGCTATGGTCAAAAGAACTATCAAATCAAAGAAAGCATCTCCTCTTTAACTCCATCTTTAAAAGTATAGTGCTCTATGGATGCGAAACATGGCAACTTACTAAATCCCTTGAGCGACGCCTACTTGCATTGAAAATGGACTTCTGGAGAAGATCAGCTAGAAAATCAAGGCTTGATAGAATACAAAATGACCATATCAGAAATATAATGTGAGTCAAGTCAACCATCATTGACGAAATTCAAAGGAGACAACTGATCTGGTATGGTCATGTGAAAAGAATGGACGACGACAGGCTGCCAAACCAAATTTTAAAATGGACGCCAAGGGAAAGAAGGAAGAGAGGAAGGCCAAAACAATCTTGGCTGGGTGGCATTCAGAAGGCAAAGTCGGAAAGAAACCTTCACCCTGGCGAATGGAATGACCGACGTAGCTGGAAACTGGGAACCGGAAGGCGGAGAACGCTATAAAAAACCGGAATAATAATAATAATCCTCTCTAGTAATCATGGCTTGCGATGTAAATATTCAGCTATTTAGTTGTTGTAAAACTCGCAAAAATGCGATAAGATTTACCAGTATTTGTTTATTCATTTAATTTTGATATTTCACTGGCGTTCTACAATTTTATGTCAGTTTACGCCTTTCTTGCTACCTTGTTGTTGCTATGGTATCACTCAACACACACACACACACACACACACACACACACACACACACACACACACACACACACACACACACACACACACACATAGTGATGAAGCCTGCTCTTAGTAAGATGTTTATACCCACGGCTGCCCACGGTTCGTAGACTTACTACGGTTGCCTCTTCCGACTGGGGTGGGGATGCTTGAGTTACGTCACCAGAGTACACAAGAATACAAAACCCATTTATTCGCGATTGAAACTGAATGTAGAGGCCAGGTCGATTGCAGTGTTGATTGGTTGAAGGGGAAGAATTACGTCACGAGAGTACAGTTTCGGGCTTAATGTTCATTGGTTAGGCGGAAGAGGCAACCGTAGTAAGTCTACGAACCGTGGTTTATACCATTGTATAGTGGCATCCATATGTCCGAAGATCAAACCGGTTACACTTCACTGTGAAGTGGTACCTATCTGACCTCCAGACCATCTGACCTAATATGCCTCACCAGATATTTATGGAAAACTCATGATGAAAATGATGTTCTTAAAATGCATGAGGATTTTCTGTCACATAGGTATGGCTATTGCGCCAGTTAAACACACCTCTTCTAGCAAATGTGGCTTTATCGGTAAATAAAATTCTATTATAAAACATTGAATCGTCTAAATGCCGCTCTTTCATAAACTGACTAAATCGGAGCCTTGCTGGAAAATCCCGTGGTAAAAGATTCTGTACTGGAGTAAAACGATACGGATACAGTTTCTGGATTTTCTGCAACACGCACAACAATTTCATCCCCCATATCCGCATCAATTACTCTTGGTCTTCCAGCATTCCTGTTTTTGGGATGAAATGACCCTGTTTCACCTAATCTGTCGACCAATCGATCTAATAGTTTTATGGTTTGGTTACCTTCTATTGGGATAAAGTTCGAAATAGCGTTAAGCTGCTTTACGAGAACAAAAATTTTTCTGGGCATACAAACAGATCATGTCGCGCATTTCTACATTAGAAAATTCACTATGACGTGGCATTTTACCTTTATCTTGAGTGGTTTATAAAACACTTAATAACACTTTGACAAATAATGACTCGCACTGCACTTTGACAACTAATAATAAATAAAGTCGTAGTTACGTCTTGACGTTGCCATTAAGTTCAAAGCATACTTGTTTTGCAAAAAATTAAATAGAGACATGCATCATTAACAAAATAGGTTTATTTCGAAAACGGTGTACTTTTTTATGTGAAAGAAGACTAGGTACCTTTTTTGTGTAGAATTCAATATTAGTTCATGTTTTTAAAGTTATACTTCTTTAGGTGCAAATGCGAAAAATGTTAAGAGTAAATTTTTATAAAAATGACAGTATGAAGTACCTACGTGCTCACCGGCAATATAAAGTTAGTTGCTAAATCTTTGAAGTTACTTATTGTATCAGTGCAAATAAAGTGTGAAAAAAATATATTCTTTTATTTTATTTTATATATTTTTGTGTCTTTGAATTTGTCTTCGTCAGAAATAGGATAACAGATATTAAAATATGATGAAAAGACGATTAAAAGGCAATCTTAATATTATTTGTAGATATAATCTGTCAAAATAATTCATTTTAGTATGAATTTGGCGGCAATAGCACAGCTAGCTTACACCAGTTTTCGCTCGAAAACAGGAGTCAATTTTTTCGGTAATATTTAAGAAATTATTTAGGAAACTGGTAAGTATTAAAATTAGTTTAATATTTAAATAAAACACAAATAAACTATTTAAAATATATTTATTTCGTTGAAATAATATAATAGCAGTATAACTTCTTACCTGCATACAAAGTACACACATATTCTTTTTTTATAATAATAGACTCGCACTGCACTTTGACAACAAATAGTAAACAAATTCGTACTTACGCCTTGACTTTGTCATTAAGTTCACAGCATACCTAGGTACCTGCTTGTTTTGCGAAAAATTAAATACAGAAATGCGTATCATTAACAAAATAAGTTTATTTCGAAAACGGTGTATTTTTTTGATTTGAAACTGGAATACTTTTTTTGTGTAGAATTGAATGTTATTTCTTGTTTTTATCCTAGAATGTTTATACAGGGCGGACAAAAAATTATGGCCACATTAATAAATCAATATTATAGTAGGTAGCGCCACCTGGTGTTAATGGTAAAACTAATATCATTTTAATATTAAGTATACTAAATAATAGCAAGATACCAAATTTCATATAAATCGGTTATATAGTTTTCAATATATCCCTTAAAATAATATAAAAAAATAATAATGAATCACCCTGTAGAACGAAAACTAGCAACATTTTGCCCAAGCAATTTGATCTCAAACGCTTTATTTTGATGTCAGCAATCACCTATTAGCTAATGTAAAATTAATTAGTGGACACCCTGTATATTACTATTTATAAACCTGCTTCATTCTTTTATTAATTCATTGTCATTACTTTTGCTTCTATTTATATTTTTTGATAGTCTGTTTTTGAAAATTTTCATAGATACTTTTAGAACACTTTTAAATGAGTTATTTATGATTTATATGTGAGGTAATGGTAAATATTGACTAAATGCATTAAAGTAAACCAATTGGAATGTGCATTTTAAACAAATATGTGAAGCTTTTAAAAAAATACAAATCACTCAAAATAACATCGCTTACGGTGTTCTATTTAGTCAACAATGACAAGGGATCAAATAACTAGTGCAAAGTAAAGTCAATAACCAAAATATTCCCATATAACTCTTTGGAGAACGATTTATAGGTTCGAACCAAATACGGTATGTGTCCCAATGATAAGCAAAGTGAATCTAGCAATATTATTAAATCAAGCAAGCGGCGAAACAATTGAAGTGCCCGTCTACGACCACCTTGCTACCTCACTTTATACTTAATATAGTAATCTGAGGAGCAGACCTTATCTCCAACTGCATATATAGACAATTTCTTTGGTACCAAGAAATATTTATTGGCTTCCATTTACATACTACACAATTATTCACTATACGGATATATGGGGAGGTTGAGCTATTGCTTTATATAATATGGCAGATATGTACAATGTAGAACAAAGAATAGCTATTTTGTTTCACAATTAGTTTTTTTCATAAACTACTCGTACAATTAGGGCACCAATGTGATTATTTATGACTTGCGGTGACAACCTTTACGGTACTAACTTTCCTGCAAAAACATTTAGGACTACCTAAAGCATTTCTAGGATATTATATTTTGTTTTGGTAATTACTGGAGTTTTTAGCAACAAATAAAATGGATTTTTGACTAAATATATTGCTACTAAATATAGAAACAATATCTACTTGGTTAATGCTAAGATTTTAATGATTAATACTAGTCTAATTAATGGCCAGTTACGTCAGCGTGGTCTTTTTAATTCTGATGGGGGTCCACCCAAATGCATTTTTTATACATTTTTGGCTGCTGATTATGGGTGAATTTCGATCCGAGTAGTCAAAAAGTTGTTATATTGTTGAATTAGTTGAATTGGTTATAAGGCTCTAGGTCGTAAACTAAAAGAGCTAGAAACATTTTTTTTTCAAAATTAATTTGTTCCTCGAAAAATAAAAACGAAGTAAATGGCGTTTAATAAACTAATCAAATAATTAGAACTAAAAACATTATAAAATTAGTATACCATGGTTGCAATTACAAAGTATCTTTGCAAGCTTTTTCGATCGTAACTCGGCTTTGTCGCAAGCAAATCGGCTTTACAAAGTCTCATTTTAAAGCTTAATTTATAGACTTTCGGAAAAAATTTGTTAAATTACTTTATTTTTATTTGTATTAAATTTATACCCGTTTGAAATTGTACTTTTTTTTAAAAATTGTAAATTAATTTGTTAATAAGGGCTTTAAACAAATTTGAGCAATAAACATTTATACTTGAATTCAAACAAAGACAAATTTGAGCAATAAACATTTATACTTGAATTCAAAGTATGATAAAAAAACTCAAAAGGAACATTTTAAGCTTCAGAAAATGTCTTAGGTTTATTTTTCGCCAAGATATCGATATTTTTATTTATTTATTCAGTTTACACAATTTTTTGTTTTCTTACTTACTTAACTTAATCAGTAGAACCCATTTGTACCTTTCGGTGTTGGGCCGTTTACAATATAATTCATTAAATTACAATATTTGACAGTCTTCTGAGGTGTCCTAGCTCTTAACGAACTTTCTCCATTCCTTCCTATTGGATGCCATCTGTGTTGCTTCCTGCCAAGTCTTACCCTTACTCTGCAGTATCTGCGAGATGTCACTATTCCATTCTTTAATGGGTTTTCGTCTTCTGTTCTTCCCTATTGGTTTGGCGTCCCACACTCTTTTTACTTGTCTATTATTGACCATCCGGGTTAGATGTCCGAACCATGCCAATTTTTTCTCTTTGATTGACTCGAGTATCGGTTTGATTTTGAGTCTTTCTCTTATTTCTTCATTTCTGATTCTATCAGTTCTTTTTACTCCTATCGTTCTTCTAAGGTATTTTATCTCTGCTGCCTGAATTCTGCTCTGATGTCTTTTGTTTAATATCCAATTTTCTGCTCCATACGTCACTGTAGGTCTATATATTGTTTTGTATATTGTCATCTTGGTCTTTGTTGATATTTCTTTGTTATTAAGGAATCCTCTATTTAGTGCTTGGAATAGTTTTCCTGTGTTTTCCATTCTGTTGTTAAGATCATCCTCGATGTCTCCTTTGTTGTTGATTACTGTTCCTAAGTATTTGTATGAATTTGTCTGTATTATTTTTTGTTGGTCTATCATTACTTCTATTTGATCTTCCGTCCCTTGTTTCCTTGATATTTTCATTATTTGAGTCTTCTCTTTGTTTACGTTTAAGTTGTATTTGCTTGCTTCTAGGTTCCATTTCTCTAAGTTGTATTTCAGTTTCCGCAATTAATACTATGTCGTCTGCAAATATACACATCTCAGCGTTTATCTTTTATTTTATCGTTTATCGTTTATTTTTTTAAAAATTGTAAATTAATTTGTTAATAAGGGCTTTAAACAAATTTGAGCAATAAACATTTATACTTGAATTCAAAGTATGATAAAAAACTCAAAAGGAACATTTTAAGCTTCAGGAAATGTCTTTATTTTTCGCCAAGATATCGATATTTTTATTTATTTATTCAGTTTACACAATTTTTTGTTTTCTAATAAATTATAAAGAAGTTAGTCTTCTGTCATTTGATCTTCTAATCTAATTCTGTAAATAATAGTAGGCTGTCTTGACACTTTAAAACATTCTTAACAGGAAACATTATCATAAAACGGATGACAATGGTAAGTTTTTTTTAAAGTTTATAAATGGTAAATGTTTTTACTTTTAATAATTGATCTTAAAACTTGTATTACGAGTTTATCAAGTATATTATATACAAGTATTTATAAAATTACGTACTAATTACGTCATTGTCGGTCCCCGAGGGTCGGTAACGCATCGTGTTCGCGCCAAGCTACCGGTCCCGGGCGACCGGTAATGCACAGTTCGATGGTTTACATATTTTAGGAATGCAGTTATCTGTTAAAAAAGAAACTTTTTAAAAAAGAAAAAAATTAATACTCGTATTAAGGGCTGAAATTAACCAATATTTTATAAGAAAAGTGAATGTTTTTCACAAAACTTTTGGCAAACAAAATTATTGAAAATTGTTTAAACAGGAGTGTTGCAAACAAAGAGTACTTTTCGTTTCGACTAGGGTAAAAGGAGTGAGGGTAGGCACTGATGGGCCACTGAAGGGCCAGCGTGATCTGTAAAAAAATTAAACACAGTTTCAAATTTTACCGAGAGCGCTCGGCAAAAAATGAAATATCTCGGGTTCTACTGTACCAAATTTTTTCTACCAAACATTATTAAATTGATATTTATAAACAATTTTTCCATATACTTCCATTTAGTATTCACAAATTATTTTATTAACACAAAATCGTATAATACAATATTATATTATAAGAAATTATAATTATTATAAAGTAAATACAATAAAAGGGATCTACTTTATGATGATTCCCATATAATTGTAAGAATTATATGGAAAAATTATACCATATTAGGATCTTCCAAAATGAAGATAACGTACATATAGTGCTAGTCAAAAGTCCGTTCCCCCCTGATATCTTTTGAACGGTTATACTTAAAATAGTGTAAATTTGGAGGGAGGTAATAAACAGACGTAAGCTTCTTAACTAGCCATAAGAAGTGACGTAATAGTCACAGATGACGTTACAGCGCCACTGTCACAGATAATTTTAAATAGGACCTTATGGCAAGTGATACTTCGATTGAAAGGTATTGAAAATACCTATTCGGTCATAAAATTTTTTTTGGATTTAAGCTCATTTTGATGAATAAATTAAATAAATACTAAAATTGTTGTTTTGCATTTAATTAATAAATATTAAAACCGCCTCCGGTCACTTGTCAAAAAGTTGACGTTTTTCTTTATATCAACGCATCGAGTTAGAATCTAACTCGATGTATCAACGTCAACTTTTTTGACAATTAACCAGAGGCGAACGATAGAATATTTATTAATTAAATGCGAAACTACAATTATTTTAAGATATCTATTCAATCATACTAATTTTGTTTGGATTTAAAATGATTTTAAAGAATAAATTAAATAAATACTAAAATTCTAGTTTGGCATTTCAATAATACAAATTCTAACGTCCGCCTTTGGTTATTTGTCAAAAAATTGACGTTTCTCAATTCTCGAGTTGTTTTTAGTTTGCAAAAGGGTTAATAGCTCAATATTTAGTTTTTGTTTCTGCTTAGTTTAGTCAATTCTCTAGTTATTTTTAGTTTGCAAATGCGTTTATACCTGAATATTTAGTATCTGTTTCTGCTTAGTTTAGTCAAGTTGTTTTTAGTTACAAAGGCAGAATGATACGTACTGTAGCCGACAAAGTAGCAGCTGTGTTAATAATTATTGGTGAACGGGGAAATAATTTTCATGCAGCGGAAAGTCTTTTTAATGAGAGGTACTTCGATCCCTCCATATCGAGAGCTTATATGAGGAAGCTTTCTCGCAAGTTTAAACAAACAGGTAGTGTTCAAGATGTCAAACGATCTGGTCGACCAACAATTATTAGTGATGATAAAATAATTGACATAATTTTAGAAATGGTAGTGAACACTACTTCTTCTATAGCTCAAGTTACATCTATCTATGGAATCAGTCAAAAGACAGTACACCGAGTGTTAGCTGAAAACAAAAGATTAGAATTTTGTGAAAATATGTCCAATAAAATTAACCAACAGCCCGATTACATAAAAACAATTTGTTTTAATGACGAAAGTGCTTTTCTCTCAATGGAAATGTTAACATACACAATGTGAGGTATTGAAGTGAGACAAATCCTCACGTCTTTTGTGAAACACATACTCATTTTCCAAAAAAAAATAAATTTTTAGGCAGGTATTTTGGGAAACCACATAGTTGGGCCTGTTTTTCTCAATACTAACTTAACCAGTGAAGTGTATCTGAAGATGTTACAAAATGCAATTGAACCGTTAATACTTGAAATTTTGTAGGATAAGACAGATGAATTCGACAACTTGGAAATAACGTTTCAACAAGATGGTGCTCCTGCCCACCATTATGGTACAGTAAGAACCTAGATAAAGAATATCGTTGTAGATGGATTAGACGACGAGGGACGATAGAATAGCCAGCTCGGTCACCGGACCTCACACCATTAGATTTTTCTGTGGGAATACTTAAAATCTAAAGTTCACGCTACAGTACCCGACAATATTGATATTTTGAAACAACGAATTGTTGAAGAATGTAGGGCAATTTTCCCTGACACATTTGAACGAGTACGGCAAGAGTTTAGAAATAGGATGCATTACTGTCAGAAAGTAGATGGAGCATATTTTGAATACTTACTATAAGAATTGGTTGTTAAATATTTATTAATTAAATGAGAAGCTACAATTTTAGTATTTATTTAATTTATTCATCAAAATGAGCTTAAACTCAAACAAAATTATTATGACTGAATATGTATTTTCAATACCTTTTAAACGAGGTATCACTTGCCATAAGGTCCCATTTAAAATTCTGTCCCATCTGTCACAGTGGCGCTGTAACGTCATCTGTCACTATTACGTCACCTGTTATGACTAGTTGAGAAGCCTACGTCTCTTTATTACCTCCTTCCAAATTTCACTATTATAACAATAACCTTTCAAAAGATACTAGGTAGGGGGGGAAGTAATTTGTACCGAGCGGTTTGCGCGCGTACCTTTTACGCGTACAAAAATAAACCTACGAAAATTTACTTATAAACAAATTAATTTATATATTTTTTAAAGAAAGTTACAACTTCAAACGAATATAACCATATATATAATATAGTATAACTTTTATTGCAATTTTATTGTTGTTTGGCACATATTTATGGTAAAAATTTATCTTTTCTAGAAACTGTCAAACATTTTTTTTGTGTTTTCAGCATTAAAAAGTTTTTTATTAAAATTAAGTTGTTCTTCAGTGGTTTTACACAATTATTTTGTATTACATTACACAAGTATTTTACTGATTTAGCTGCAAACATGCATTTTACAAATTTTAATCTGAATCCTTCACATTTAATAGCGATTAAACGATTGTGCTAGATATCTGATATATTACTAGAATCCTTTTGACAAAATGAGTATGTCATTTATGTAGCTCACTGTGAAATCTGCAAGTTTGTGTTTTCTTATTATAGTAAACAAGTCCGTTGAAAGTATCCTTGTTGTGTGACAAATCCAGTTTTGTGTCTATCTGTAATGCGCATAGGGATTGAAGGAAAACCAGAGTTTATGTCCAGTGTTAAGAAAAATTTGTAATTTCTTATCTTTACCATTAAATCCTCTACAAGCGGAAACAGTTGTGATTAGGACACTACAATTTTATTCAGGTCTTTGAAATCGATGCACAATCTGGACGTTGTATTTTCATCTCTTTTACAAGCTAATGTAACTGAAGCTGCAAAGGGACTGTAAGATTCTTTTATTAGATGCTTGTCTAGTAGCAATGCGATTTGTTTCTCAATCTCCTTTTTATCATTAACTGTGGTTCTATATGGCCTTTTGCTGCAATATTTCTTTTCTAATAAATCAATGTGTGCTTCATAATCTTTCACTGTCAAGACATCATATTTGTCGTTTGCAAAGACAGATTTGTTTTAACATATTAATTCATTTATTATTGATCACAATCTAAAAGATCAATATGCATTTTAAAGGTTGTCTCTTCAAAATGTTTATTGAAATTTATAAAATATTTATTTTTGATTTCATTTGAACTAATAATTTCATTTGTTTTCTTAGAATCAAATTTTATTTGTTAATTATTGTCTCTTTTTTTTTTCTTATAAATGTCAGAATTATCTTAAACTTTTCTTCAATTTCCGTAAATACGTCCTTCTGAATAGGCACTTTTTGACTTATTTGCAAGTTTTCATTTTGACACAAATAGATTTTTTTTATACAGTCTAAACTAATTTAAAAAATCATAATCAAAATTATCTATTTTAGTCACAAAGAATTCTGTTTTTTTTTTCTATATCAAAAATGTTTACATGTAATTTTACCATACCACTGATTTTTTAATGCCATTAATAGTTTTTAAATTAGTATTATTTGTATCAATTGATTTATTGACAAGTTTAGTTTGATCATTTTTATTAGTTTGATTGTCTTTTGATTTTGGAATCAACCAAGTTGATTCAAGGTGGTAGCGCGTTCCTTTTTTAAGTTTTTCTCAGATGGTAAATTTAAACTTTTGCTCTCGGTCCAATCTTTGTTCGGTTCTAATTTCTTTTTCTTCAACATTTCTTTTATAGTCTAAAAATACAGTGTTTAAAGTCTAATAAAGTGTTTACCATTGTTAAATTCACTTAAGAGGTAAGTAGTTGAATTCAGTGATTCTTTATCAAGTCTGTTCATGATGTTTTCTGGTAAACCTATCTTCTTCTTCTTTAAGTTCCATCTTCTATCGAAGGTTGGAAATCATCATGGCTATGCGGACTCTGTTGACTGCCGCTCTAAAAAGTTCTGCACCACTGCATTCAAACCATTCCCTTAAGTTCTTAAGCCAGGATATTCTTCGTCTTCCCACATTTCGCTTTCCTCGGATTTTGTCTTGCATAATAAGTTCTAATAATGCGTATTTTGCCCTCTCATCACATATCCTAAGTACTCAAGTTTTCGTCTTTTATTAGTTAATATTATTTCCGCCTCATTTCCTATCCTTCTAGTTACTTCCACGTTTGACATTCTTTGAATCCATGATATTAGTAGGATTTTTCTGTAACACCAAAATTAAAAGGCGGCCAACTTATTCAGATAGACTTGTTTTAGTGTCCACGCTTCCAAGCCATAAAGAAGAGTAGAGAACACGTAACATCGAAGCATTCTCAGGCGTAGTTTTAACCTTAGATCCCGACAACAAAGAAACTTTTTAAGTTTAATGAATGATGCACGTGCTATTTCAATGCGTGTCCTAATTTTTTTGGTTTGGTCTACATCTGATGTTATCCATGTTCCTAAGTATTTATAGTTATTAACACTCTCAATTGCAGTATCTTGAATAGTCAGTTGGATATTTGCATGTGCAGATTTAGTCATGATCATGCATTTAGTTTTCTTTAAATTTATTTTCAGTCCGTACTCATGACAGCGTTCATTAAGGCGTTGCATTACGTTCTGCAAATCATTGTTGATTTACAGAACGTAAACCTATCACAATCAGGTTTATTAGTGTGTTATTGTCAATTAACTTATTAACTTTTAACAACAATCTTTCTTTTTGTGTGGTATGTTCTAACAGAGAATCTGCATGATATTTGAAAGTACAGCATACTTTATTTGGGCCCAATATTTTTTCCCATAAGTATCACAAAAGTTTGTTTTCCAAGTTTTCCAATCTGATTTCACTGTATATTTAATTCACATACTACCATATTATTCTAAACATTGTTTTTCAAGTAGATGTCTCAAACTTTCTATTTTATCTTCATCATTTAGAATTTCAAATCTTTCACATTCTTTTTCAAAAATTCTTCCATCCATTGGCTAACATTTGGCATTTGAATGCAGAATTTTTCAAATAAAAACGTTTGTGTTAGATTCCATATATTTTAAATGTTTGGTACATATTCATGACTAACAGCATCTGATTATAGTTTTTCTTTTAAATACTGATCACCAAATTGTAAATTTTCACCTTCATTCAAATAAATCTTTTTTATTTCATCATGTATTGGGATCCATAGATTTCGTCTTTGACCTCTTGTTTTTAAGGAGCTCTTTACTTTTGTAAATGTACTGGATCTAATTATGTATGTATGTTTATTTACCAGCTTAAATTGGTTTGGGATATCAACAATACGGCTATCTGGGGTCTAAATTGAAATAATACAGATTTCATTTGATTTACCGTCTGACGACCATAGCAATATAAATTCTAATGTCATCAAGTGCCACCAATCACGCACTTCGATGTTCATCGCCCTTCCTTCTGGAACACATAATTAAATTTAATTGGTTGAGAAATGAAAAAGTTTCATATAAAAGTTAATTTATCTTTAAATATGGGACATTTTCGGATCTCAAGTCAGTTGTGATAGTAGTGTCTAACTCATGGTTTTACCCGTGTAGGGTAGCTCCCTAGAGCACTTTGCTCGAAGGGCTCTGTTTCTTTCTAAGACTCTGAAGCTGAGTTTTTTTCTTCTTAGAAAGAATGTGTTTTATTTCCACCACCTAATAAAACCACAATGGCATTGTCTCTTCAAGATAATGCCACAATAAGAGCGTACCGGCCAACTACGCAATATTACACCATATTGCGCAATAGTTGGACAAATTAATAAACATGGAAACTTGCACCAAGTTGCAATCAGTTTTTCATACGTTTATTAATTACACCGGAGACGACACTAATCTCAAGTTTTCCATGACCAAAAATGTTGTTTTGTTAGGTTCCTTTTAATGATTAGTAACATAACTGTAGAAATATTTAATATATTGTTAATTGTTAAAATGGATGACTACTTTATTGTATTTTCTCAACTGTGATCTCCTTCAAGGGTTTATTGCACAATTAGCAAATTATATATTCGAGAAAATTAATATAATTAAGAAGCTTGCCGCGTTATTAGTATAGATATGACTTTTATTGGCTGGTTCCTTCCTCACCAAGTACCCATGCCATTAATAAGTAAACAAGCCCACCAAGGAAACGAGTTTTGTGGTTGATTATGCAGATTTTATCTCAATATTGTAATTGTGCGCACTGGGTGCAGACTTAAGTACCAGCTAGAGATTATTATCCGAACCAAAATGCATAAATTATTAGTGGATATTAATATAAAATTATCCGTGACGCGAAATGTGGTCATTAACTGACATTCTAATTATTATATCTGGCTGGTTGCTTGATGTTATTTTAAAAAAATCTAGTCGTTACGGGAATTAGTCTAACGCATTAATATTGTTACTTTTTTCAAACTTTGATACAAATCTATTATTCTTCTTCTGCTTCTTCCTCAGCTTTTTGCTTTTCAGTGATCGCTGTTTCTTAACCTTCTTCACTGCTACTAATTTTTTTTGTTTATCGTGTCTTCTTTAATTAAATCTTTCTCTCTTAAATCCTCTGCCACAAAGTCCTTCCACTTTCTTCTTGATTTTCTTCTACCTCTCTTTTTTCGGCTTCTAACAGCTCTATTTTTTATCATACATAGTTCCCATTTCTACGTTTGACGTGACCGTCACGTGATGTATGACCGTCTCATTGCTAATTCTGTATAAAATAATTTCAATTGAAATCAGTCCTTTAAAATGAGTCGCCAGTGATGCGCCAAAGATAAAGGTTTTAAAAGTGAAGCGATTAACACCCTTTCCGTTTCACTATTTTAAAAACTAATCTTATAACTTCAAATTTATAAAAGTTGCAATTTCTCCGGTTGTAATCAATGAACATTGATATTTTTTTATTTGGGTTATCTCGTTGCATAGACAATAAAAATGCAATTAGTTAATTTGTGAATTGTTTATTTAACCTAGTAATTTGTTTAAATTGGGGAAGCACTATACAGAAAGATTTATGAACTAATACAGAATATATGGAGCAAAGAAATAATGCCCGAAGAATGGAAAAAAATAAAGTAAAGTTCGTGTAACCTTGTGGCTAAGGTCTGGTGTTAGGGCTTTCAGGTCAAACAAAGCGCCCCTAACATGACTTTACGACTACTTTCGTAGGCGGGACCGACGGCTTTACGTGCCCTTCGAATCACGGTGGCAGCTTAGTTAAATTAGAATCTGAAAATTTTGTCGGTGCCGGGAAAAAATCATCTGACCTCTCGAGTATCTGCGATTGGCCAAAAACCTACTGCAGCTTATTGTCAAACACGCCTCCGTTTGCAAGGGATCAACTCAACTGGACGTTGGAATAATAGGAATCTGTTCTGTTCTTAGATCAGACCAGAATATGCCTCTATAATAGCGACCGAAAGAAAGCAATTTGCAGAATGTTGCATTAAAGAGGTAGTCTTTATGGAGGTGGTTCCTGCATGATCTGCTGTGCAAATCCTATGGGGACACGAACCGTCGTTCTTTTCATTCGTAGGGGAAGCGTCTTCCCTAGCAAGAAGATTTAACGGGTCTCTTCGATACATCGAAGAGATTTTAGCAATATGTATGGTACCTTACGTTGACTACATGACTACATTGGAGATGAATTTATTTTTATGCAAGAAAATGCAAAGCCGCATACCTCAAAAATCATGCAAGATTACATTACCGAAGTCGGTTTTTGGGTCATAGAATGACCAGCGTGTAGTCCAGACCTCAATCCCATAGAGCATTTATGGGATGAACTAAAACAAAGAATTCGATCTAGACTTCATACCCCAAACATGATTCCAGAGCTTATTGTCGCACTAGAAGGAGAGTGGCTTAACATCCCACAAGAAACAATAGCTAACTTTATTAGATCTATACGTAATCGTATGAAAGAAGTTATTAATGCAAGAGGAGGTATCCATTAATAAAACATTGCCAATTGCCCTCTTTGTGTTAGCAATAAAAAAGTTAATTTGGTTGATGCATTAATGTTAGAATGTTAAACATAAGAAATCAAAATAAATTTGCATAAATGTATACCCATATTAAAGCATATTAAATTATATTTTAAACAATATATCCCTTTTTTGATCCGAGCAATATTTTCTAAAAAAAATATAGTTTAAGTCATAAGTTTAAAGTGGGCCGATTTCTATGCATGCAAGTTTATAATAGATCAATATTAAAGTTACTAAGTTACTTTATTATAGGATCATTCCACAATGTTTATATGTTTTGTTATATTATATGAATATATCGATACAGTTAACAGTTGTCATATTATGATTATAAAAATCGTCTAATGATTTTATTAAAAGATATAATAAATTGGCGACGAGATAAATCATTGACTCTACGGCAGCTTAATACTTCATTGAATAACCAGAATATTAAAATAAATATCAAACATGGATTCGTATCCATTAAAACAGTGTGTGATGGTAAGCCAGACAATTTTAGATCAACTGCAGAAAAGTTCTTCAAATTCTAATACTACTCTTTTATACGTCCGTTCGAAAATTTTAATGCACGAAAAGAAAACTTTTAAATGTAGGGAAAAGTATCTGTTTTTATCTATTTATCCTTTATAAGGAAGCCAGAGCGCTCCTATGTCGCTTAGTGGAACTAGTTACTACTGTTACGATAAATATACTGGCCTAACTTTTATGACTAATTATTCTGTTTTATTGTAGAAATTTCGGTGGAAGTCTAGAACCAAAATTATGGTGAATGAGCCGGCCAAGCTTCTCGATCTTTCGATGCTGTTCTAGTATATCAGGATTTCGTATATAAATACAACATTTTTATATGGAGAGACAGTTAATAAAGAAGATTCGCGCTCGTGGTATTATTGTTACGCTCGCCTACTGATAAATTATTGTATATGTAGTGATAAATAAACTTATATAAATGATCGTGCCTTTTAATAAATTAAAGTAGGAACAATATAATAAATTAGTAAAGACATTATAAATTAAAGACATAACAATTAATAAATTCACAACAAATGGTGTCAGAGTGAGATCGAACATAAATTAGACTTATAATAATAATACAAGTGTGATATAAAATAAATTGTGAAAATGGCTACGATTTATGAGCTGACAGTGACTAATTTAAGAAGACATCTTGAAGACAGAGAATTAGCTTCTACCGGAAAAAAGGCTGAGTTAGTCCAACGACTAAAGAACGCTTTGCTAGAAGAAGGACTAGATCCAGAGACTTATATATTTGAAGATGCTGTCCTCTCGTCGATTTCCAAAGTTTCCGGTGACATCGCATCATTAGAGAACAAAGTTTCCGGTGATATCGCATCATTAGAGAACAAAGTTTCTGGCGATATTTCGAAAGTTTCCGGCGACATCGCTTCTTTAGAAAGCAAAGTTTCTAACGAGATTTCTTCTCTGGAAAGCAAAGTTTCTGCTAACATCTCTAAAGTCACTTCTGAGATGTCTGCTCTTGACGATAGAGTGTCTTCGTTAAAAAACCAAGTTGCTGCCGATATGTTGGCCTTCGAAGAAAAGATATGGAAAGAGATGGAAAGGAAGATGGAGGAAACAGGGACAGCAGAGAGAGGAAACAATCCAATTAGAGTAGAGATAAAAGAAGACGAGACGAAATGTAAGTTGGAAACACGGCCGAAATTTGAAGGAAGTGGAAGTTCTGTGCATGTCAAAGTCCCAACTTTCGACGGAAAATCGTCATGGAACAACTACATGAAACAGTTCGAATCAGCTGCAAGAGCGAATGGATGGTCTGAAAAAGAAAAGGCTATAAACCTGACTATCGCTCTTCGAGGAGATGCCTTAGATGTGCTTCAGACCATAGCAGTAGAGGAGACCGATGATTTCGAACAACTGAAGAAGAGGTTAAATATGCGATATGGCCACGAACATTTGGAGCATGTATATCAGTCGCAGCTTAAAAATCGTAGACAGAAGAAAGATGAGGCTCTTCAAGAATATGAGGTAGATATTGCCAGATTAGTACGATATGCTTATCCAACAGCTCCCGAAGACATGATGGAAAAATTGGCCGTTCAAACGTTTATTGATGGTCTTCGTGATCATGAAATGCAGAGAACACTACGATTAGCTCGTCACAAGACGCTGGTTGATGTCTTATCCGCCGCCCTCGAATACGAGTCAGCTACGCAGGCCTCTGGCGGGTACAGTAAAGTTAGGACTGTAAAAGAGGAAGGAGATGAAGATAAACTTGACCAGCTCGTTAATATGATGAAAAGCATGACATATAAGAAAACGAAGACCATCAGATGCTGGAATTGTGGCGAAATAGGACACGTACGAAGCTCCTGTAAACACCCTAGGTACGACGCAAATCAAGAAACTCACCATCAGGAAAACTAGAACGGGTCAGCCTTAGGGGGGCAGCTTCGACCCAAAACTTTTCCAAAGACCCTCTCATACTAATAGCTTCTTTGAAATGTCGTGAAGATAGTGTATATGTAGATGGAGAAATAAATGGTAAAAGACATACGTTGTTGGTGGATACCGGAGCGACCAGAACCATTATACGTCCAACAGTTATAAACAGCCGTAAGAAACTGTTACCAACGAGGTTGCGACTTCGGACCGCTACAGGTGAAAATGCCAACATTCATGGAGAAATCCAGGTACAATTGGGAATTGGAGCAGAAAAGTTCGTCCATACTGTTATAGTTGCTGACATCGAAGAGGATGTTATATTAGGAATGGACGTAATGAATATGCATGGATTCCAATTGGATTTTAAGAATAAGGTAATCAAAGTTGGCAACGAGGAGGTATTTCTCCATCCACATAATGACAACACTGTGCAAGCAGCCATTACAGAAGATACAGTCGTGCCTGCGAGAAGCGAAACGATCATAGTAGCGCGGCTACAGGGAATTGTGGACGAAGGGAGACCTGTTATGATGGAGCCTTGGAACCACGACGATGAGGTTGGCCGTGGAATCATAATTGGAAAGGAATTGGTGACTTCGGCTAAAGAAATTCCTGTGAGACTTATCAATGTCAACGACTACCCAGTGACCATAAAGAAAGAGACAAAAGTAGGAACTTGTGTACCTGTGACATCCATAATCCGTCAGGCGACAACATCTGATAATTCCAACGACAAATTCGACCAAATGGTTGCAGTTGCAGGACAGTCTCTAAATCAGATGGAGAAAAGGAAATTAAGGGAATTTCTGCGGCAGTATCGTGATATTTTCGTACCGAAAGGAGGAAAGACGGGAAGAACTACCGTTGTTAAGCATAAAATTGATACTGGTAATGCTAAGCCAATTCGTCAAACAGCTCGACGATTACCACAGGCGAAGAGAGAGGAAGCTGAAACGATTGTTCAGGAAATGAAGAAAGACGGGGTGATAGAACCTTCTACGAGCCCATGGGTCTCTCCGGTGGTCCTGGTTAAGAAGAAAGACGGAACGACGAGGTTCTGTGTGGATTACCGTTTGCTGAACAACGTTACCAAGAAAGATAGTTATCCTCTGCCTCGGATCGATGACACATTGGACACATTGGCTGGAAGTAAATTGTTTTCTACTTTAGATTTGAAGTCTGGATACTGGCAGGTAGAAATGGACCCAGTCGATAAAGAAAAGACAGCCTTCACCACAGGATCTGGATTGTGGCAATTCAACGTTATGCCATTTGGACTTTGTAATGCTCCTGCGACATTTGAGAGGCTTATGGAAAATGTGTTGAGAGGGTTATCTTGGAAAACATGCCTGGTTTATTTAGATGACATAATCGTCTTGGGGGAGACATTCGAAGATCATTTGAGGAATTTAGAAAACGTTTTTAATCGACTTAAAGCTGCCCAATTGATGCTAAACCCCAAGAAGTGCCAGCTATTTCAAGGTAAAGTCAATTATCTGGGTCATATAGTCAGTAAAGAAGGAGTGGCCGTGGATAAGGGAAAAATCGATTCCATTAAGGAATGGCCAAAACCAACTGACAAACATCAAGTGAGAAGTTTTCTTGGACTATGTACTTACTACCGGAGGTTTATTAAGAAGTTTGCAGATATCGCTAAGCCATTAACGCGACTTACAGAGGAAGCAAGAGAATACCGCTGGGATACAGACTGCCAAAATGCCTTTGAGACCTTAAAAAAACATCTAATAACAGCACCAATTTTAGGGTATCCACTGCCAGAAGGAGAGTTCATCTTAGATACGGATGCAAGTAATGTGGGAATTGGAGGAGTGCTGTCTCAGATTCAAGGAGGACAGGAACGAGTCCTCGGATATTTTAGTAAAGTTCTTTCAAAACCTGAGCGGAATTATTGCGTCACGAGAAGAGAACTTCTAGCAGTAGTTAAATCAGTAGAGCACTTCTATCAATACCTCTATGGCAGAAAGTTTCTAATCCGAACCGACCATGCCGCCCTTAAGTGGTTGATGCAGTTTAAGAATCCAGAGGGTCAGATAGCCAGGTGGATCGAACGACTCCAAGAATACGATTTTAAGATTGAGCACCGGGCCGGAGTTAGCCACAGAAACGCTGATTCTCTTTCCAGAAGGCCATGCCCAGCAGAGTGTTCCCACTGCAACAAAACGGAATCCAAGGAAGCAGCAGTGCTAAGAACGACGATTGTCAACGACGACTGGACGCCTACTAAGATAAGGGCAGAACAAGAGAGAGATCCAGTTATACAGAAAATCCGAAAATGGAAAGAGGAAAACCGTCGACCACTTTGGCAGGAAATATCAAACCTATGCTCAGTAGTTAAGACGTATTGGGCCCAGTGGGACTCATTTATCATCGAAGATGGCTTGCTCAAACGAGTCCTGGAAAATGATGACGGTTCAGAGAAAAGAAGACAGTTGGTGATCCCAAAGAGCAGAATAGCCGAAGTACTTCGTCAGTTACACGACAGTCCATCGGGAGGGCATTTTGGTGTAAGGAAAACCCTTCATCGAATTCGAGAACGGTTTTATTGGATGAACAGTTCCGACGACGTAAAAGACTGGTGTAAGAAATGTACTATTTGTGCTACGAGTAACGGGCCTCACCGGAAAAGGAGAGCTCCTATGAGACAATATAATGTTGGAAGCCCGTTTGAAAGAATAGCTTTGGACATTGCAGGGCCATTTCCAGAAAGTGAAAATGGGGGCAAGTACATGTTGGTAGTAATGGATTACTTCACTAAGTGGGTCGAGATTTACGCACTTCCAGACCAGAAGGCCGCCACCGTTGCAGATAAGTTGATCCAAGAATATATCAGCCGATTTGGAGTGCCTTTGGAGATCCATAGTGATCAAGGCAGGAACTTCGAAAGTGATCTATTCCAAGGAATATGTGATAGACTAGGCATGAAGAAAACAAGAACTACCGCGTATCATCCGCAATCGGATGGTATGGTAGAACGAATGAATAGGACAGTTGGCAAGTATTTGACAAAGATGGTGTCCGATCATCAGCGAGACTGGGACCAATACCTTCCGTTCTTCACAATGGCCTACAGATCTGCTGTTAACGAATCAACAGGCCAGACACCAGCCAAAGTCCTATTCGGACGCGAAATGCGACTACCTTGTGATCTAGAATTTGGGTGTCGACCTGGAGAAGATGTAGCAGGTGAAGATTATGTGATCGAATTACGAAGAAGAATGGACGATGTACATGAGTTGGTCCGTTCCCACCTTCAGATCGCTAGCGACCGAATGAAGAAACGGTACGATACACAAGCCGAAAAGGGTTGCTTTAAGAAGAACGACAAAGTATGGCTGTATAATCCCAAGAAGCGAAAAGGTTGTTCTCCCAAATTGCAGCAGTTTTGGGAAGGTCCATACCTCATCATGGAGAAGATCAACGATGTCATCTACCGAATAAGCAAGATTCCGAGGGGAAAGCCGATGATAGTACACCATAACCGGTTGGCATCTTTCGAAGGTGACCACGACGTAGATGAAGAAGTGGAAGTAAACCAAGTCCAAGATGTGTCTGACCTCACGTTTGAGGAATTCATGGGTGCCTATGGAGGTACCGGTAAAGCGAGACATGGTGTTACCACTGAAGAAAAGCAAGATCTACTCGCGCTCCCCGATGACTACTCGCTGGCCCTTACCATCCCGGCCAGTATCAAAGACGCACCAGGGTTGGCATCCGTCTTTCGAAGGAAGTTTGGTCGAGTTGCAGAACTTCAATGCCAAGTGCCAGCGTCCGGTAAAACCTTGAAACTCCAAGATGCATCACGTTACCTTTTCTACCTGGTAACAAAAGACACTGCCCGTGACCAACCTACCTACCGAGATGTATGGGAAGCCTTACTTCAATTGAGAGGGCACGTACTAGAGTCCGACGTGCAAAAGTTAGCCATGCCAAAGTTGGAGTGCCGCCAATTAGATTGGAGGGTTATCCGAAATATGGTGGAGGAGATCTTTAAAGACACCGAAGTCCAGGTGTTAGTCTGTTGCAATCCGCATAGTTACTGGTGCGGAGAGAAAACCGTCCCTTGTCATTTTTATACAACTGGAAGTTGTAAAAGAGGGTCCAGTTGCCGATACCAGCATACAGTTCCGGTTCCAGTCCCGACAAGGTTCCAGGAGGAACCATCTTTTAAGAGGGGGGCAATGTTACGATAAATATACTGGCCTAACTTTTATGACTAATTATTCTGTTTTATTGTAGAAATTTCGGTGGAAGTCTAGAACCAAAATTATGGTGAATGAGCCGGCCAAGCTTCTCGATCTTTCGATGCTGTTCTAGTATATCAGGATTTCGTATATAAATACAACATTTTTATATGGAGAGACAGTTAATAAAGAAGATTCGCGCTCGTGGTATTATTGTTACGCTCGCCTACTGATAAATTATTGTATATGTAGTGATAAATAAACTTATATAAATGATCGTGCCTTTTAATAAATTAAAGTAGGAACAATATAATAAATTAGTAAAGACATTATAAATTAAAGACATAACAATTAATAAATTCACAACACTACCTAGAGTTGATTGCTGAAGTTTTACAACGTTCAAATTTGTCGATTTTGTTTTATCGAACTTTTTGTATTTCATGGTGTAGTTTTCTAGTTCCATTCGTAAGGTTACAGCATCTGGAAAACTATGTGCAAACCATTTTTGATTCATAGATACAAGAAAAACATGTATTTAGTTGTATAAAACTGAGTTGTGTCCGTTTGCCGGACCATTTTTAGGTTAGGAATCGTCATTTATTTACATAAAGTGCAAGTTTCCCATATATTGTACCACGCCGAGTTGCTTATATTGTACCGGTACAATTTTAGATAACATTGGGTATTTAAGACCTACTTATTTTCAACAATAAATAACTAACACACACCGTTCTTGAGTGTTTTAGATGTCCAAAGAAAAATATGGGACTTGGAATGTGAATGACATGAGCCGGGTTCTACAAACATTTCGTAATTGAGACATGGGATTACATGAATGCTGCAGGCAGTATGGAGTCCCTAAGCCTACCTTGCTCCGTCACCTTAAGGGGACTAATGCCAAGGCAAATGAAGAAACGAAGGCTTTTGTCCAAGGCAGTGTGTTACCAACAGCAGTAGAGAAGGAGCTAATTAATAACATTTTAAAATTCAACACGTTGATGTTTGGCCTGACGATCAATGATGTTCGACGGCTTGCATTTCAAATCATCGAGAGAAATTAAATACCACATAATTTTAATAAAGAATCCCAAATGGCAGGAAAGTAGTGGTTTCATACTTTCAAAGCTCTTCATAAGGACATAATCTTATTAAGAGAACCTCAAGCAACGTCCATAATACGCACAAAAGGATTCAATTAAAGAAATATTTAGCAATTTTATGTGCTAGAGAGTACTGTATGATAATGCTACAATTGTCTGGGCATACGACCCATCGCGTGCAGCCTTTGGATAGATAATTCTTTGAGCCTTTCAAAGGCTACTACACTCAATCAGTTGAAAAGTTTCGTTCTAACCCCGGATTATGTGTTTCACAACTTCACGTAGCTGGCTTGATTTCTGGAGTTTATGGGAGAGCAGCAAGCATTAAAATTTGCAGTCAATGATTTCCGAACTAGTGGAGTATGGCCTGTTGATCGCATGGTCTTTAAAGAGCATGCCTTTTGTGCGGCTAAAAGTTAAAATGACTATGAAGGCAGTGAGACTCGGAAAGATGGTGAAAATGAAGAGTCTAATGAGACAAACAAGGAACCACTTAGGTCTACAACAGTAGCTAATGTAGAGTACGAAGTAATCTGGCCTGAACTACCTAGTCCTAAAGAGAGTTTAGTTACGACTACTACACCCATTAGGCATACTAAAAAAAATCGTGAAGCAAGTCCAAAACTTAAGATTTCAATTGATTCAATTTCCCCGATACCGAAGCCTCATCAAAAATCCAAGAAGGAAACAGCACAAAAGGCAAAGGTTTTGACAAGAACTCCCTATCAAAATGAAATAGAATTAGCTAAACAGCTACATTTAGCGCAGGAACAGATACAACAAATAAAAATGAAAATTAGGAAGGTTCAACCTAAACTCTTCTAAGAAACTTGTAAATGCTTTAAAAATAAAACTAGAAGGTAAAACTAGTCTTAAAAGAAACAAATAAGCTGCAAAGAAAAACTTAAGAAAAGTAAAGAAATATAGAAATGTGAAAATCCTACAGTCTGTTCTTCTAAATGCCGCATTAAGCTCAAATCGACCTGACGTTGTTATAGAGATGTGTGTTGATGAGTGGTTCTGTTCAATTTGCGAGAAAAAAAAATTGAAGACATGATCTAATGCCCCAAATGCCGTTCAGGGAGCCACGAACTTTGTGCAGGAGTTCAACCTGGAACAAAAACTTTTTCTTGCTTTGAATGTAAATAAAAATATTATGTACGCTTAAACTGAATAATTTCTGATATTGGAAATTAAATTGTATTAAACAAAACATGAATAATGGTATTCACACTAAAATTTATTTTACTATATACTGATCCCTCTATATAGGTTATTAATATAAATTATTTAATTTAATTTAATTTTCTAAATACCACTTGCAACCTACCAGGAAAACATACTTTTTTAACAGTAAAATCAGTGATATCAAGTTACAAAAATTATCATGAGTGTGTAAATGTTTATTATTTATCCTAATACATGGTTCAGTTAAATATGACGTAAATCATTCAAATTAAAATTCAAAATGTGTTAAGTGGTACACTATTGGCAACTCTCGCCTACATTTTCGAACGTTTCGAAAATTATCTTAAAATTACACACGTTTTCAATGACAAGCAATTTGCTTTAGAGTTACTATTAAATTCTATTTGTTCTAAAGATTTTGATTACGACAACATTGTAAAGAAACTTGAGAATCCCCCGAATCCAAAGACAAATATTCTTGTACTACAGCATAAATTTATTTCCTTATATCAACAAGAAAATCAATCAATTTTCGAATATACTACTGCTCTAAAGCAAGCTACTCTTAAGAGCGTAGGCGCAAAATTTCGGGCCAATGCTTTTTAAATGCATTCTTTTTTTTTTTTTCGAATCCTGAGAAAACTAATAAATATTTTTGCAAAATTTAAACGCAGAATGAAAGAATACATTATTGCCGAGTGTCGAAAGTCTCTGAAAA
Organism: Diabrotica undecimpunctata; assembly: GCF_040954645.1. Classification (NCBI taxonomy): domain Eukaryota; kingdom Metazoa; phylum Arthropoda; class Insecta; order Coleoptera; family Chrysomelidae; genus Diabrotica; species Diabrotica undecimpunctata. Next base: position 29,391,871 of record NC_092810.1, read on the forward strand.
CTTCTATAATGTTTATTTTAATAAGTTACAGGGGTGAAAAAAAGAGAAAATTTAGTGTGATTTTGAATTTCAAATATCTCAGTGAAAAAAACTTTTTGTTTATTCTAAGGGACTTTTTGCCCTCGGTAATAATGTAATCTTTTATTTTGCGTTTAAATTTTTCAAAAGTATTTAAAAAGAATGCATATAAAAAGCATTGGTCCGAAATTTTGTGCCTACGCTGTTAAATATGAATTTATTTCTACGTACGAATGCCAAGCAAACAGTTCTGAACACATTTTGCGCACTCAGTTTATTCGAAGCATCAAAGATCAGAGAACTTAATCAGATAATTTCTTCTTGAATCCAATGAAAAATCATTTGAATAATTGGAAGAATAGGCTTTAATTAGAATCTTCAATTATCGACAGTAAAGAATTTACCTCGTTATTTCTTATTTTATCGTGAAGTATTAGTCTGCAACAACGTCTCCAAAACTCCATTTCAGTAGCTTTTTTTTTAAAACATTCTGCCATTTGCTAGACCTCAGCTTAAGTTGCGATTCTTTCCACTATGGTCTTTTGGTAAATTCTGATTTTTGCATCTTTGTCTAATTTGTGTATTAAAACACACAATTTAGTTATTTTGTCATCTGCTAACCTTGTCCAATTCGTTTCTTAATTTTAGTCTCAGCAGTAATTTTCTTTGCATATAATTTACGTGATTTTTAAAAAATTATTTATGAGGATAAGACAGATTGGCAAGAAATGTGGCAAAAAACAAGTCATTGAGAATATTAAAGGAGTACCATACATTTGGAGAAAAAGATGGTGTAAAACCATTGCATTTATCATGTTGCTAAAAAAGGACGGATAAAATACGTATTTATAATAAAGCAATTACCTACTTAAAGCTACTCAAAAAAAATCTATTAATAAAATTAAGTATCGTCTTAAACTATAATTTTTATAGAGTCATCCACTTATTATTATAATAAATAGATCCCATTTTTCTCCTAGCGCAATTGTATCACCTTATTTGATTAATTGCTTTCAAATAGGACCGTTTGAAACCGGCCCTGTACAAAAGAAATTCCTTAGTGGCTCACAAAGAGAAGAAAAAAACTAGATCATGACATTTTAATGAATCATTACCGGTGTTACATGTGGTTTTAGTACGGGCGATTTGAGATTTTTAATTGGTTCGAGAAAGATGGAAATATAAGTATTTTAATGGGCGATTTCAACGGTAGACTTGACAAGAAAACCGATAATTTTTTTTAATAATTGGTATTTTTACGCAACGATGCCATGGTCAAAAAATTTAACGATTTTTTTAGCAAATTGATACATTCTTTACCTATTTTACTTATTTATTATATTTCAGTATTTTCTGTTTTTATTTTAGCTCTGAGGCCGTTCAAGTATTCCTAAAAGCAATTTTTAAAATTTTTTGATCCCCTAGCCACATGTAACGCATCGTAACGTTTTTCTGTACTCCTTTCCCCCACCTAAACCTTACGTAACATTCAAGTGACCATTCGTCGGCCTAATTTGTTATCCTGCTAAGTCCGTTTTTGCATAGTTTACAAGAGGGAGAAAAAACTGAATAATACTTTTTCTTTTTTACATATCAAGATTCTAAGGATCCCGTTGGTTCCTATGATGATTCTAGACATTTTGTAAGTTTTAATGCTTGAGTACCTAAAGTACAGGGTAAAAAAAATCAAAAAATAATAACTTGGCAGTTTTTCGTTTTAAGGTTTAAATTTGATTGAGGACTTAGCAGTTATAACACTTAAATGAACATAATGACATTTCAATGTGATTTTTAGTTAAGGTTTATAATAAAATAATCAGATAAATACAGTCTCTATTAAAATATTTATTATCAAATGTTTAACAACAGAATCAGTCTTTAAACATGAAACAATATTATAGATTATTTTATAAACAATAACCAACATCGTATTAAATGTTGTACCTAAGTATTCTTCACTAGCTACACTTTTATCTTAATCATTAAAATCACAGTCAATATTAAAACTTAATCAAAGTTAATATTAAGAGACAACTTATTTAAAAGAAAAATAAAATCAAAAAATTCTTGAAACAAAAACTAAACTTTTAAAAATAATTAAATTTTTCACAAAAAACAGTCTTCTAAACACTCTAAATTCAAAGGTACATCAAAATAAATTGCAAAAATATAAAAAAATTTAGATGGTTAATTGTGACGCCTCAATATACTAGGAGGTTGCATTGTGAAGTCCTTTTTCCAGGTTTGTACAGTCCACCTTCCTAGATCTAAAGTGTTCAAAAACATCGTTCGACATACCTTAACGTTTTCATTATTAACTTTTAAATGATAAATAAATGTATTAGCTCTCTTTGTTATCTCTTTGGTATTCCGATTTCGTGGTCGCATTGTATCAATAGTGGTTACCCATTTGTTGACGAGGGTTTTTTTTCTCCCCAAGTAAAACTCCCAAATTGTTTAAAAATATCATTTCTTAAATTTTTATCTATGGTTTCACATTTTAAAGTACTGTACTTTCCGATTTTACAAGTGCATCTTAATTTGATGGAACGAGCCTCTTTTGGTTTCATGTAATCATAGTAGTCTTCTTTCTTCTGTCTTCCAAAATAGCTTTTACCACATTCTCCTCTATCTTTATTCTTTTCCGAAAACCATTTTTTTTACTGACTTGAAACCGTTTCTTTCGTTTATTACTTTTTCTTATTTCAGAAAGCAAGTCTGAGTCAAAATCAGAATAAGACACAAGTTTATTATGTTTTGTATCACTATTATCGGATATAGGTGGATTGGGTACAACTTGATGACTGGAATTAACAAGAGGTAATATGATTTCATTCGGAGCGTGCATATTGTCTATAATGCTTGGCGTTTCATCTGGAGTATTAGAAATAGCTTGAAGTGAATATAGGCTTGGTTCATGACTTATTATTTCGAATGATTGAATGGCTGAACTATTTATATCCTTTGAAATCAAAATATTAGTTGTTTGGAAATCTTTTTCAATTTGTGACGGTATTATAATCAAATTATTTTCAAAATATTTTATAAAAACATTCAAAAACTTCAATATTTTCAACAGCCACGTTCACGGCGGACCATTGTCAGTACGCAACTAAGGTCCCACGAGGATTTAGCAGGTTTTCGATGTGTAGTTTTGCTATTGGGTACAACGCAGTTTTTCGTGCACGGCGTTTCTACCCAATTGAATATTGATATCGACCTTATTCCTTTACCATAAGGAAGGTAATCGTCTCAACTTTATGACGGGCTCGAAAAGTAAAATTGACCAAAAAATGGAGTTAGCAGGTTAACACATTAGGCTGACGCATTGTTACTTAAAAGTAATGATTATGTTGCGAAAAGTAGCAAAAAGTCAGTAAAATAACTTTGTTATTTTTTATTCACATAGAAATCGTAGAGATTGCTAATGTAATAATAAACTTTTACTGCTAATCTTACAATTGTTTACGTTCTACATATTTATCTATATCCTTACATACATTTTTGGCTTTATCCCTTACTGTTATTATATAAAACACTAAATGGTTAATCTTCCATCGACTCGTACGTGTGCTGCCAATATAACTATTCTATGATACGTAGGTCTCTACTATTAATTCCTTTGTATCTTAATATGTTCAAAAGCCTTCGAGGCTTTAACCTATCAAAAACCTCTTCGAAATCGATGAAAGCCACATAAATACACTACTAGTATTGGTAGCAGCATTTTGGAGAAGGACGTTTAGCCAAAAGCTGCCTCACGGCTATCCAGCGCATTTTAAATCCAAACTGGTTTTCATCTAGGTGTCTTTTGCAATTAATAATGCGAAGAAATTTTTTTTTTCAATGTGTAGCTCATTAAATAAATTGTTAATACGTATTCGTCGCATCTCTTTGCTCGGTGTTTTTTCGAAATGGCTATAAAAACACCGTCAGCCATTCCTCAGATATTTCTTAGTAGTATATAGATCATTAAAAATCTTAACTAAGAAAATGATATGGTCCTCTAGTATCATTTTTAAGAGTTCAATTATGATGTTCTAATTGCTTTCTTGGTTTTGCCTGACTTTATTGCATGAAGAAATTCAGATTTTAAAATCTCAGGTCCGTCTGGCTGTTTGGCATGTCATCTGGGAACAATTTAGTTATATAATTACTCCTTGTTTCAAATATTTTTCCTTCATTAATGATAACGTTTTCTGCATTATCTACCAGACTACTAGAGTATTAGTTTTTTTCGTAATAGGTATACAGGCCAGCAACGATACGAAATTTCTTGTGCTGCCAATTGAACATGTCATGTTTTTTTCTAATTCTTTATTTTCTGAACATCTATCCGTTATACAATGCTCTTTAGCCGCTCGTATTTTTTGTTTTATTGTCCTTGTACTGCCTTTTTATTTCATAAGATCTAGTTTTTTTCCTCCATCCATTGAATCTTTTCGTTGCACTATGTTCTTTTATTATATTGGTCATTTATGTTCACGACATAATTTCCACGTTTTCTTAATAATTTTGGTTGTTCTCAATTCTTTCACGTAATTGTTTACCATTTTCTATTTTACTTTTGTTGGCATTTGAAATAGTAAAATTCTTTTGCTGATGTTTTTTCTTTATTCTTTTTACTGATGGAGTTTCTAAATTTTTGTTTGATGAAAGAGGTAGGTATGTTAAAAACAGTTTAATTGGAATTACTACTTCTCTGTTCATGTGTTTGTCATCCACTTAGATTCTTTTAATAATGGCATTTCGAGAGCAGACAAAGTTGGTTCCGGAATTATTAAACCAGTTGCATCAACTTCGTCTTCATCGTGCCAATCGGCATCCTCAGAGCATGTTGCGTACAATGAAGAGCAGCTTATTTGCAATTTAGATTCTACTGATGGCATATATTCTGTTCTTGAGGTCGTATTGTGAGAATCATCATCATCATCATCCAGCCCCATTTTCACATCCATTGTTGGATATAGGCCTCCTCCAAACGTCTCCAGTTCTCTCTATCTCTAGCTGCTGCAATCCAGTTTGTTTCTATTCTCCTTAGGTCGTCGGTCCATCGGGTGGGTGGTCTGCCTCGACTTCGCTTGTCGGCTCTTGGTCTCCACTCCAATAATCTCTTCGTCCATCTTCCGTCTTCCATTCTAGCAACATGTCCAGCCCACCTCCACTTTTGTTTATTGATTCGCAGTATAATATCGTCTAAGCCAGTTCGTCGGCGTATCTCCTCATTTCTCACGCGATCTTTCAAGGTCAGGCCCAGCATTGATCTCTCCATTCGCCTTTGTGTTACCCTCAGTTTTTCGGCAGTAGCTTTCGTTAAAGTTAGGGTGAGAGTCATTGTGAGAATGGACAAAATAAATTATAAGGCACCTATTTAAATCCTTTCAGTAGAGGTGACGGATCAATGGACAAACTCACAAGAACTAGTGAACACTTGTATTATCTTTTATCTTGCTGACTAAATACCACTACCTTGCTTGATAATTGAAGGATTAGGCAGGCTAACTGCAGGATATCTGGAAAGACAGATTTCAATGCACTTCTCGAGCGGAAATAGGAGCATTTCTCGTGAGTGCTGTACCATGCCAGATTAGGATTTGCTGAATTCTGTAAAGTATATTCAGGCTTTATATATACCTATATGTAGAGCTGAGCTTTGGTGGTAAACACAAATGTAAACAAAAATATGGAAAAATGGTAACAAGAAGTAGGAGTGTACTCAAAACACAAAATATGTGAGACTTAATACAGTTTGGCTAGGAGGCTGTCGGAGAATGACCAATAGACACTCAAATGATGATTCGGTCAATTTACATACCCCTCAAAGGGAATAAATACGAAAAAAATATAGAAAACAGATGAATTGATGTTAATAAGTGTAATGGAGTAAGGAATTTGCTCTAAAGAATGTTTTGACGCCAAGAAAGTATCAACGTATACTTTCCAAGGTATCCTGTACTGTTGTCAAAGTTATTTTAAGTACTTTCGAAAAATGAAAAAAAAACTTTGAATTTAACGAAAATATAAAAAAAAAGAATTCTTATACCAAATAATTAATATACCTGCCTACTAGAATATAAAATTTTTACATATATCCTAGATAAAAGAATATATCTATTAGTTTTCCATTCTAGTTATGTTGAGAAAAAGAGACGAGAACAATTAACAATAAAACTAAAGTTTTTAAACTTGTAAAGATACAAAGGTTAGCATAAAAACTTGACTTAAGTCATACAAAGCCTTATCTAATTAAAAGTTTGTCGAAAATGATCCTAACTTTGGAGAGTTTGTATATATATACAAGCTATACGCTGCCGAAGAAGCTGAAACTGTTTTCACTTAAAGATCCTTTTTGTGTGGGGGATCTATGTGTATCTATTGTGAGTTCTGTCATTTGTGTCTTCTTTTTCTTGCTTATGTTTGTGTATTGTGTTTTATTTTTATTTATTTCCAGTCCTCTCAGTTTGGCTTCATTTTCTACTTCTTGAAAGGTTTTCTTTAATGCTCTTTTATCTGTTGCTACTAAGATTATGTCGTCCGCACCAAAACTGCTACAGGTAACAGCGAATAACAAACTACACCATATTAAGCAGATGGCTTGCATAAATATAACAGGTGCCATGAAAACAACACCAACTGCTGCAATGGAGTTGGTCATTGGCATTAAGCCTCTAGATATATATGTCAAAGAGATGGCGCTGGTGACATTTACGTCTTCTTCCCGGTCCTCCCTTACCATTTACCTTCCCTTGGAGAATCAGCTGGAGAAGGCCGTAACGTTCTTGAACATGTCCTAGATATTCCAACTTTTTAGTTTTGACGGTCATGAGAATTTCACATTCTTTCCCCATTCTACTCAGGACCTCCACATTAGTAACTCCCAGGATATACGTAAGATGCGCCTATAACACCACATTTCGAAAGCTTCGAGCCAATTCATAGATGCAACAGTCAGTGTCGATGCTTTCATTCCGTAGAGCAGAACTGTGAATATGTAGCAGTTCAATAGACGGCATTTTGTTTTTAATGATATGTCTCGACTGTTGAAAATGGTTCTTATTCTAACGAATGCTGCTTTTGCTTTTATTATTCGCTGTTTAATTTCTGTTGAGTGGTCCCATTGGCTATTTAAATTGGTGCCTAGATATGTATATTGCTCAACTCTTTCGATATTCTGTTGCTTGATTGTAAGTTGAGCGTTTAGTATTGGTTTTTTTATTGGTTTTTTATTGGTTGGTCAACTACAACAATCGCGGAAATTGTTAAATGTCACTCCCATACGCAAACCGTGAAAAAATAGGAAGAAGGGCAAAGATGTAGACTTGCAAGGGTAACACTAAGTAACCTTGAAAAGTCGGCATCAAAAAAATACTTGGGAATGACCAGGAAAAACCTACGTTTGACAGTCAGTTTTTTAACTGGTCATTGTAAACTAAGCAAACACCTCCACACACTGGGGCTAGTAGACACACCTCTATACAGGAAGTGTGAACTAGAAGACGAAACTGTACTGCATGTCCTATGGGAATGCCCAAAGTTATAGTTAATATAAGAGTACTCATTCGGCGAGTCCTGGGTCATACCTACCCACATAAGGGAGATGTCGCAGGAATAGCAGGATGGACAATGAGCTAAGAACAACATCTCCCTGGGAGGATGCACAATGGGTTAATTGTGGTCTAAGTGCTGTGAAACTTAACTCGTTCTCCCTACTCTACAGATAGATATACGACATACAGACAAACGATTCCACGTAAAACAAAATATATTATAAAAAAATATATTAATTATATAAAAATATATATTATATTAAAATATATTATTAAAAAGAACAAAAAAAACAATATTGTACAATACAATCGAGGAATTCCCCGTTAACATAAACGAAACGGAGTGTTAACTTAGGAGATTTTTTAAGTAAAAAACAATGTTACATAATGCTTTGTTTGATCCCTATCTTACCCCTGTAATGCACAAAGAGAGAGACAAAAAGATGGCGGCGTGTGATACAACCATGTTAACGACTGAGTTAAATAAATTAAAGAAAAATGAACTAATCGACATAATTGTGACGTTAAAAGTACCAGTGAATGTTGCAGATCCACAAGTGATTGCCTATATAAATAAAATTGGTGAATTTATAAACAGCAAGAGCGACAATAAATCTTATGATTTGGTAGATAACATAACCTGTTCTCACTGTGACACATTATCAGACAGGACCATTACCATTAAAAAGGAACTTGAGTTAAGTAAACAAGCACTTGAGAAAGTAAACTTACATATCATCTAGAAAAAAGGTGCTAAGAACAAGAAGATCTAATTTTTCTCCTAAAACAATTAAAAGAGAATTCAGATTTACCAAAAATACATATAACGCCATCTACTAGTACTATTACGAACTCCAAAACACATTATAAGACCAATTTAAATATTGCCGAAAAAAAGAAAGAAGAACACAAACAAAACTTTATGGGCAGAGCAGCAAAAAGTGAACTCGTAATTACTCAGAAAAAGCCTAACGTAAATAAACAAGGGAATTTCCAAACAATAACAAAAACAGATGTTTCGAAAGCTTTTAGTGATAATTTAAAAAGTATACTAACGTCAAATTTACAGTCTTTATTAAGGTATCTTAAAATGACTAAACTATATACCAGATTGTAAAAAATATTTTTTTTTATGTAACAATATGTATCTTACTGTTTGTGTATGTCCCCCCGCTAATAACCCGTAGTGGTTGATGCTTTTTTATAAAACAGTGGCTGGCGTGGCTCTATTGATGTTTTTATGTCAAAACTGGATCTAATACTTGATGTGCTAGTCTCCGAAGGTAAGGCTATAATATTAACAGGTGATGTTAATATAGATTTCAAATCAAATGCACTAAGTAAGCAGAACTTGGTAAATGTTTTAGATTCTTATGGCTTAACCGTAACTGTGAATGATTATACAAGAGTAACTGCAACTAGTAAAACTCAAATTGATTGTACAGCTACAAACATAAATCACCCACAAAAAACAATGGTTGTGGAAGGTTTTATCTCTGATCATCGTGCGCATTTGTTCCATTGTAGCATTAACACATACAATGATGCCTATATATTCATCCGTTCATATATTGAAAGGAACATAAATCGTTTTGTTCAAACCCTTGAGTCAACAAATTGGTCAGAGGTATTTAATACAATTTCTGCTGAGGATAAATCATTAGCTTTTAAATACTATCCAAAATTACTTTCGGTCCCATTTTCCACTACTTAAATGTAAACCTAAAAAATGTACATGTTCGAATTGGTTTACGCAGGAACTGTACAATTTAAGGGATCAGGTAAAACTTTTAGAAACGATCTGTCAGCATAATAGTAATCTTAGGCCAGTCCTTCATTTGGCAAAGGCAGAATATTCAATTAAATTAAATGCAACTAAAAGTAGTCACTTCATGAGACAGTTAAATGAATCATCAAATAAAATGAAATGTATTTAGCATTTAGTAAACTTAACAGTCAGGAAACAAAATAACTCAAAAGTACCTAGTGATGATAACAGTAATTGAGCAGATAAATTTAACCACCATTTTGTTGAAATGGCTCCAAAGCTACTTGCCGCTTTGGATCCTACTAAAATAGGTGGGTTTACATCAGCATCAAAAAACCGTAATAGTTGTTTTATGTTTTTATATCCAACTAACCCACAGAAAATAACTAGTATAGTCGAAAGTTTTAAATCCAAACACAGTTGTGGTTTTGATCAGATTTCCCCTAGGTTATTAAAACAATGCATTCATGCTCTTGCAGATCCACTGACGGATATTTGTAATGCCTCTTTTCAACAAGGAATATTTCCTAGTATGTTTAAATATCTATTGTAATCCCTTTATCCAAAAGTGGTGATAAAGATGACCTTAACAACTATCGTCCCATAAGTCTCTTACCTGTGTTTTCAAAGATAATTGAAACTCTAGTTTATACTAGAATGAACGCATTCCTAAAAAAGCATAGTGTCTTGCATAATTTTCAACATGGTTTTACATCTTCTAAGTCTACAACTACAGCTCTTGCAAATTTCGTCAGCTTAGTGTTGGATGCTTTGGACAGACGAGAGAAGGGATGTGGTTTATTTCTCGATTTGTCCAAGGTTTTTGACACTTTGGATCATAATTTGTTGCTAATAAAACTTGAGGGGATTGGTATTCGTGGGGTAGTTCTAAAATGGTTTACTTCCTACCTAGAGAATAGAAGACAAAAAGTAAAGATAACATCTAATGAACTTGTAAACGAATCAAACACATTGGATATCCATTATGGTATCCCTCAGGGTAGTGTATTGGGTCCTCTACTTTTTATAGTATTTATTAATGATATCGCTTTGGTAACTAATTCACTGACTGGGCTTAACATCATCAGTTATGCGGATGATACCAACATTCTAGTCACAGGAACGTCTGATCAAAATTTGCAAAATAAAAGTACACAGATACTATCCACCATTAACAGTCATTTCTTATCCAACAAATTAGTTTTGAATGAAGAGAAATCAAAGTATATGATTTTCACGTCAAATAATTTATTAAACCATCAAGCCACTATAGAAGCAGCATTAGATAAAACAGACTGCACGAAGTTGCTGGGGGTACTTCTAGACAGTAATTGTAAATGGTCAAACCACATTTCTAATTTGAAATCCAGATTAAGTAGCACATGTGATGCATTAAGAATTCTTTCACGTCTCTTTCATACATCAATATTGAAACCAGTATACTTTGCCCATTTTTACTCAATAGCCAAATATGGCATTGAAGTCTGGGGTTGTACCTCTGAATTAGAGCAGATATTCCTACTTTAGAAAAGAGCTATTAGGATGATGTTTAAAATGAAATTTAGAGATTCTTGTAGAGGCATCTTTAGACAAAACAATATTCTTACAATTCCTGGTCTGTATATGTTTTCGTGTATAATGTATTTACATAGCAAAATTTATGAATTTAATAAATTTCAGTTTAAACATGTTTATTCAACAAGATTCAGAGACAATCACTTTATGCTTCCACAAAATCGTTCTGTTTTGTTAGAAGGTAGCACACATTATGCAGCCATAAGTTTCTTTAACAAATTACCAATAGATATACGAATGAATTTACATCAGCCAAACTTTCGGAGGTGTGTACATCAATACATTTGTGAGCTAGAGCCATATTCTAAAAATAACTTTTAAGTATGTTTTATCGTGTTTAATAATTTATATACTTTTAAGATGTATGTCTGTAACTTTGACTTGTCTCATACATGTACTTTGTATAATGTCGCATGTGATCAATAAATTTGACTTGACTTGACACCGTAACGTTTAACAAGATCCCCTTCACCAAATTGCGTTACATAATACTGGAATGGTCCCACTCATTGTTAATTTGTCAAATACACTTTAAATATACGTAAATTTGTATTGAGTTTTAAATTTGGATCCTTTCCGATTTAAAGAATATTTCCGTCGGATATTGGGCCAAGCACACGGACTAGATACCCACCAGTTTTGATGACTTGAACTAGAGAAGCGATTACACCAAATCTTTTATCTAAGATTCACTTAAAATTTTCATTACGGTATCAAATAATTGATTTCATAGTTGCTGCAAAGTAACATTCTTCGGTTAATGTAAAAATGAATGGTCCATTTCCTGAAAAATAGATGAAATTATAATTTTAATTACTGGTTATTACTCTACTACCTGGGAGGTTACCGACCATTATAATTAAAAAGATCTCGGCAGTGATAGTGTCTTGTGTTGCTCTTGAAAGTGCTTACTAGTAATGTTCTTTTAGAATGAAATTAATATTAACAGGAGTTTGAGAATGTATAGAAGGAGAACGGAAAATTGCTTGATTGGTCTATATATGTATAAATTTTAGCACATACAGCTGCTTCTTCTGGTTAGGCCAGCGGCAAACCCCTAAAAAGTGCTTTATGGTTTTCGATAAACCCATAACTCGCCGGCAACCAGGCAAATTTGGTACCAAAATAGTTATAATAAAGATCTGCACAACTTTTCTTAATACAATTTTTTGATTGGGATGAAGACATGTAAATAAACAGGAAGAAAGCCAAAATTTTGTTTTTATAATCGCTAATTTCACAGACAACCAAAGTCACATTCGGACAGTTTACAGGAGACGAAAAAAAAACGTTTATCTAAACATTTTCACTAAAAGTGAAGTTTGAAGTTCTAAAACATTCTAAATCGTTATTAAACTCTTTATATAAACATTTTTAAAATGGACTTCAAAACAAAAGTATTTATTACTAAACAATTTTATTATCATACAGTTTATTTTGTGACTTCCTTGGATTTTTTATTAGTTGCTGATGTTTGAATAATATTTTCGTAAAATGGTTTGAATGGTTCCTCCACCCATTGAAGCAGTGTGATCAAATTTTCTTTTTTGGCCTCTAGTATTGTAATTGGGTCTTTATACAACTTTAGAGTTGCCATTTTAACTGTGACATTCCTTGTTCTTAGGATTGAAACATTGAAGGTACTCCATATCGCACTATTAATGTATTCCCTACCTCGAATACTGCCAGCAGCATCAACGCTGTAGACAAAATGATGCAAGTTGGAAATTAAGAACAAAATTCGTTGGTCCCTTGTTAACTTCTGTTTCTCGGTCGACGCACATGCAGACTTATAATACCTAGGCCACCAGTTTTTACAATTTATAATATTTTCCCTTTTAATTTCACAGACCGTGAATAGATTTTGGGCACTTGTGGTAACAATACTTTCCCTATGCTTATGGATGTCGTAAACTCGGTTAAATTTTCTGAGGTTTCTTTTAATAACCCAAAAAACACGGTCACAGGGAAGAAGTGAGTCACATCAAAGTGGAGAAAATTGTTGAATTTTTTGAAATCTGCCTGTATTGGTTAAAGCCAAATACATTCTTGTGACATCTGCTCCAATATATGTCCTAATATAATCTAATAGAAAGCTGCAGACTTTATTCAGGCTTTTTCGTGCTTCTGCTTCGTGGTAAATATAAAAAAACGGATTTTCGTGACTTAATATTGGTGAAGCAAAAAACATTAACGGTAAGCTGCGACAGATAAAATAGGTATTGTACAGGAATTGCAGGAAGTTGAAGGTTCTGCATAAAATCGAAGGCGATTGCTTCTACATCATCTCTTTGAATGCATTCCTCGACTTGATCATAATTACTATTTAAATAGGAATAAGCCACAATTAAAGGTTAAAGTACGTTTATTGACGTTTCAATTTCTACTTCGGAAATCGTTCTCAAAATACAAACATTAGTAAATTAAACAAATTTTGTTTTTTTGTTACTTGGTGAAAAATTCTTCTAGTTTAATTTTATCTTACTCATTTATGTTGACAATTCAGACATACATTATATATTTTAAAGTAGACGACTTTAAAATGATATTGCCAATATTGTTGAGTTGTGTTCCTGGGACGACTTTACTTGTAAGATAGTTCATTTGATTACATGAAATCAACTTTAACTTGAGAATATCCATCAGAAAAAAATCATAGCATGTAATTCGTTTTTAAAAAGACAAACACATGCCATGATGACAGTAAAAATTTCCTGTTAGTGATTCCATAGTAAATTATAAGGAAAAAACCAGGAAAAAACCTCATAATACTATCTCGACATGGTAAGTATTTGGTCGTGCATTTAGTTTACTTTCAATAAACACCAAATTCTGATTTTATATGTTTGTTATTTAAAAAACATAAATGATGTATCCTCTATATGTTACCGACTTACTAATACTGGTATTTTTTTTAATAACTTTTTCTTTTAATATGGGTAACCAGATCCTACTATACCCTGCCGAGGAATTTGCGACACAATTGGTCTCATTTAGCATAATTAGAGCCGCTTCTTTGATTTTTCTCTTTTTACCATCCGTTTCTTTTAGGACTATATTTGAATCATTCCATCGAACCCTATGCTCATTATCCCATGCGTGTTTACATATTTGAGATCTATCAAATTCTCTATTTTTAATATAAGATTGATGTTTACTTATTCTAACATTTATTGGCCTTGATGTTTCACCTAAATAAAACTGATCGCATTCACAAGGTATTTTATAAATGCAATTCTTTGTCTTTTCTTGTTCATTGTTAGGTTTGGTTTTAGACAAAATAGATCTCAATGTGTTTGTTGTTTTGAATGTTGTTAAAATGTTGAATTTATTTCCTATCCTTTTAAGTTTTTCTGATAATCCTTTTATGTATGGTATTGTTATATTCCTCGTATTATTCCTTGTGTATGCTGTAGGATCTCGTTCCAAGTTGTTTTATCCTATTCGATCGATTGTTGAAAATTCCTTATTTATAAACGATAAAGGATAATCATTTTTTAATAAAACAGATGTTAACAAATGTTTTTAATATTAATATTGTGACTGCATTTACCTTGACGACATTTGAGAGTGGCAAAGAAAACTACCAAATTTATTGAGTAGCTATTTACCTGAAGATAGTTGTAACGCTGACAAGACTGGTCTGTATTATCGAACCTTACCAAGTAAAATTTGTCATTTCGTAATAAAAAGAGCAGTGGGGGTAAATCTGTTCAGGAAAGGCTGACGTATTATTGTGTGTAAGTTTTGCAAAAAAAATTGCATTTTTACGGTATAACAGGTAGGTACTCCTTTGGAACTAATTTCATCGTATCTAAAGGAAAGATAACAAGCAGTCAAGTACGGAAATTGTCCCTCTGAATTTAAGCAGATAAAGCATGGAGTTCCACAAGGATCAGTTGTGGGCTCTCTATTATTTATAATATAATGTTAATGACTTGCCCTATTTCATGGCTCCATTTAAAACAATTTTATTTGCAGATGACACTACTTTTGTTTTTCTGATAAGAATCGTTCAGTTTTAGAAACCACTCTGAGTATGTAAATTCCAATGCTCAATAATGGTTCTTAGCAAATAAACTTAAACTAAATGATAACAAACTCCAAATTTAATTTTTTCGTCTACTTTCGATGTGAGTGTTGAAAAAAATAATGTCAAATTGTTGGGCATAACAGTTGACAACACACTGACTTGGTATAACAATATTGACCATCTCAAAGTACTTTCTAGTACTTTATTTTTACTCAGACAATTAAACTTGTTACAAGTGTTGATACCTTAAAAATAGCGTACTTTTCTTTTTCCATTTATTTTAAGCTATGGTGTTATTCTGTGGGAAAACTCTGGCAATACTCTAACAATATTTAAATTGCAAAAAAAAGCAATAAGAATAATTGCAAAAGTTAGCTACAAACCGTTGTTTATTAAATATAAGATAATGCCCTTGTCAACATTATGGCTATACAGCGTTAGTGTACAAATACATAAAAATGCTGATACTTTAATTAAACACTCTGACTTACATAACTGTAGCACAAGAGGTGCAAATAACATCAGAACAGTTAAGTATCGTTTGAGTAAATTACAAAAAAACTTAATTGACTATAATATATACAATGTCCTACCTAAGGATTTAAAACAACTTTCCATGAATAAATTTAAAGTAAGTCTAAAAAGATACCTTTGGAGATATGCTTTTCACTCTGTTAGTGAATACTTTGATCACTTCAAGACAGGAACATGAACATGAATGTACTCACTATGTTGGTATATGTCTTGTATGAAATATGAAATATAAGTCTATTTTCAATTCCTATTGTATTTTGTGTAGGTTATATATTATCTTTTTTACTTATACATATAATTGACTCGCTACAAACAAATGTAAAATTTGTAAACGTAGTTAAATAAATCTTGAATCTTGTTTAAATGGGAAAAAAACCTTTGGTGATTGGTAAAAGTGAAAATCCTCGATGTTTTAGATAAACTCCAAGTCGACTGGTACTATAGTGTATTTTTATGTATGAGATGGTAATAAAACAATAAATTATGTATGCAAATCCCTAAACTGTTGATACGGGTGACTCAATGAAAAACAGATATTTGTCAACAAGTTTACAGAAGTATATAGGAAAACAATTTTAAATTGAGTATGACCACCAGGTATAAAGGTTGGAGCAGAATAGAATACAATAGTTGTGAGGGTTAATAATCCCTAAATAAGGTTGCCAGTGTCGGAGTGATGGAGGTTAACAGGTACTAATGAATTTGCAAGAAATGTAAGATGTTTATTTTATTGGTTATATATAACCAATAAAAGTTTAATAAGTACCTACCTATTTGCAAAATAAAGTTTAATTCTTTAGATAAAATAAAACGTTTTATTTTATCTGAAATGAGTGCATTCCACGAAGTAAGGGTTTCAACAATCAAACATTTATTCTTTAATTCCAGGAATCTACGACACTAATTGACTAGATAATTACCTTCTAAACTTATTCCACAGAAAATGTGATAGTGGGTTTTTCCATTTTGTAGGAAGGTCCAAGTGGCGTATTCAAAATTCTTAACAGTTCACTAAAAGTAGGTACTTCAGTTGCAAGGTGCAGTTTATTGTGTATACTAGTGTTATGGAAAATTTGGAAGTGCCGTGTAAACGCCGAAAAATTGGTCCTCTAACAGTTAATGAAAAAACATTAATATTTAATTGTTTTAAATCATTTACAGACAAACGTTTATGTGAAAGTGTTGATGAGACCGTTGAGTTAGTTAGCAGTACACTTGGTGTTGGGAAATCTACGATTTACAGAGTTATTAAAGAAGAGAAATGTGGTAGTTTTCAAATGCCACGTAATGCTCCAGGGAAACCAAAATTTCAAATAGAATATCATTTTAAACAAGGACTTCGACGGAAAGTGCATGAATTCTTCTTTAGACAAGAATTTCCAACATTGGATAAAGTTCTTGTCTCAGTTCGAGATGATAAGGATTACCCAGAAATGAGTCGAAGTACGTTATGGAAACTTTTAAAAGAAATAGGCTTCCGCTGGAAAAAGAATCCCAAAAAGTCTATTTTATTAGAAAGAAGCGATATTGTCATATGGAAAAGACATTTTCTAAGAACCATAAAGGAAATGAGAAACGAAAAAAGAAAAATATTTTATCTTGATGAAACATGGATCAACGAAGGTCATACACCAAATAAATTTTGGCAGGATGAAACTGTTACAAGTCAAAGGCACGCTTTTGTAAATAACTTATCTACTGGTTTAAACCCACCATCAGGAAAGGGACGCAGGCTGATAATAGTACACATTGGCAGTTCAGACGGTTTTGTTGAAGGTGGTTTATTAACTTTTGAATCAACTCGTACCGGTGACTACCATGAAGACATGAACGCTGATGTCTTTCAAGAATGGTTCGAACAAATGATAGATCTTCTTCCTAAGAACTGTGTAATAGTAATCGATAATGCAAGTTATCACTCCAGACTTATAGAAGGACTGCCCACAACCAAGTGGTTAAAAAAAGACTTGCAGAATTGGCTGAGTTTAAAAAATATTACGTACCATCCCGGATCTATAAGAAAGGAACTTTATTCGTTGTGTGCCCTTCATAAAGAAAAATTTAAAAAATACGAAATTGATGAAATTGCCAAAAATCGTGGAATGGCAGTACTTAGATCCCCACCATATCATTGTGAATTAAACCCGATTGAACTGGTATGGGCACAGATAAAGAGTGAAGTTTCAAGAAAAAATACCACTTTTAAAATTCATGATGTTAAACAGTTGTTTTTGGAGGCCGTAAATAATGTAAAACCTGAAAACTGGGAAAAGGCAGTAAATCACACTATTAAAGAAGAGGAAAAAATGTGGAAGCTGGACAATATTACTGATAAAATGATCGAGCCAGTTATTATAAATCTTGGTTCTGAAAGTTCATCTTCTGAATCTGATTTGGATTTGTAACAAGTAGCTGTAAGTTTTATATTAATATTTTTATTCATCTATTTAACATACCTTAGACGGTTTTAAAAACTCTTTTTCTCTTTTGTAATTTTTAAAAATTAAAAAAAATGTGAATTTTTTAAAACCCTTTTTAAAGTAGGCCAGTCAGTTCTAATATAGTGTGTGATAAAAGAGGTCACTTTTGTTTACATACACATAACACTTTATAACACTGAAATAATTCATTTATTTTTTACAATTATTTAAAGTAATTTTTCAATTAATCTTGAGCACGCCCATGGAGTGGTCGGAGCTACCAGTTAAAATTATGCTAATTACTCTCTCGTTCATAAAAATAAACTATACAACAAGAAGGTCTGAATGACCAAGGATATTTTACAAAACGATAGTAATGGAAATATGTATGAAAATTTATAATTAAAGATCCAGCAAATCGAAACCTTACACAAAGGACAACTCTACACAACGGACAAGTATTTTTCCCTGTTGGTATCTATTAGGGAGAAGTTTCACTGAAATTAGGTCTATTATATTCAAACATTTGACAAAAGGGTTATTATGTAGTTTTATGAATTTCACTGAAATTTTCCTAATCCCAGAAAATATTTTTTAAATCTTCACCACAAAATACTTTTTCGATAGCTTCTTAATCGACTTACTAATTATTCATACAAACTTTACTTATGCCAATCGTAAAATGCAATTTTCGTTCTGCAACATACCCAATAAATTCGCTGTGTGTTCGATAAGTCTCCGCAGCTAGCAATTTGACGTAAATCTCTCCCAGAAACAAATCGCCTTCATGTACAGCTCACTTTGTCGTAAATATTGGCCCGGAGCCCCCAGAAACCCGTAAATATCCAAGTTGGCGGCCGCTCAGCCAGCCGGTAAACGCCAGGAGGCTTCAGAAGACATGTTTTCCTATTTAGGCAACATCCTGTGCATGGGCGGTACTTTGACAAGGACTGTACCGCTCGAAATATTTATCCCTTGCGCTGAGCTTTATGTACATTGAAAATTTGTCTTCTTATTGTTTATTAACCGTTTTGTTTGTCAACAATATTACTTTAAGATTATTTACGAACTAACACAAAGAATAGAATGGTACTCTATATCTTGTTTAAATTTTTCTGTCTCTAGATTACTAAATAGTTTGAAATAAATTTTGCGTTACAATTTCGATTTCATAAGCTTTCATCAAAATATAAAGTAAAAATAAACAAACTAGTATTTGTTCCTTTATGTTAAAGTAGAAATATCTTCTATCGGGAACGTAAAAGTGTATCTACCGGCTTCTCGGTGTAATATAATGTAATATACTGAATGGAAAAACG
Organism: Diabrotica undecimpunctata; assembly: GCF_040954645.1. Lineage (NCBI taxonomy): Eukaryota > Metazoa > Arthropoda > Insecta > Coleoptera > Chrysomelidae > Diabrotica > Diabrotica undecimpunctata. The sequence continues at coordinate 29,411,085 of NC_092810.1, forward strand.
CTTTTCTAAATTCTAAAACCCATTTTGAAACCAAGTTTAATATCCACTTTAAAACTAGTTTAAAAATGCAATACCTGACGTTGAAAAAAATTGTTTTAGAATTAATAAAAACAGAATTTATTTAAGTAATGGATTTGGCTGTTACTTGATGGAAATTGATTTTATCTAATAATAAAATACTATAAAAACTTTCCACAAAATTTATTATAATTAATTTATTATCATTACAGCTGTTTCGGCAGAGTACCTTTTTCAAGTGTTCTACTTTTCACTTCTAGTCGTGTTGTTCTGTCTCTGATTGGTTTATCTTTCTTTGGTATGTTTCTGTTGTCCTGTTTTAAGTATCATCACCTCTTAAGGGCGTAGTTTGTTTTGTTTGGTGTCGGCTCTGGATCGCTGTTTTATGTCTCACTGGTGGTTTGCATCGGTGGATGTTGTTCCTGTGGAGGAGGTAGATGTCTAGGTTAGTCGGAGATGAAATGGTTTGAAGTAAAACGATCCTTTTCAGAAATTGTTAGTATATTAGGTAATTAGCGTTATGAATAAGTATACATATAAAATAAGATATAAAAATGTGAGTCGCGGTGAGGGCAGCTGTGGCTGTTACATTCCTAAAGACAGGCATAATTGTGCAATGGAATCGTGAAACCACAGAAAAACGATCCCTCCCTGTCCGTAGCAAAGCTTGAAGTGAGCTATTTCATTATTTACGGTAATAAAGTGGAGTTTCCTTCAAGATGTCTATGTATTCATTAGAGAGTTCGTTGCTGGCTTTGGTCAGCAATTTAGTGGGAAGGAAAGGGAGCTTTCTTTTAGGATGTCTGATGAATAAATTGCCAAAGGATGAGCAGGTAGTTTTGATAATGTTTTGAGCTCTGAAGTTTTGGCCCCAGATGGTTTTGATCATATAACTTCTGCTCAGAGAAGAGAGCCTCTCATTTATGGACTGGATGTTTGATAGTTGCTACATTGTAAATAATGTAACTGCTGTGATTAGGATGGTTGAAGAGAATCATTTGTGTTTTGTTTGGGTAAGGTGTTACTCTCCATCTCCGGCACCATCTATCGACGTACTCAAGGTGATTTTGAGCAAACCTACAGAGAACATCTGCATCTCCAGATGTTGTTACAAGAGCAGTGTCATCTACGTAAAGTAAAGTAAGTGTGCTTGTGTTACGTGGATTAGTGAAGTCGCTGTTGTATATTGTGTATTCACCGGGTGAATTTGAATTGCCGATTTGGCAGAAATGTTCGAATGTTTATTGATCCATAGGTGCTATGATCGGATGTTCTTGTGGTTCTTGTGAGGACCCATGGACTTTTGCTTTTGGGGGTTAATGAAAGAGAAAGTGTATTGTAATTATTATAATATTTATTATTATTATTATTATAATATTGTGTAACAATAGAGGACGAACAACAATTGAGGCTTAGACTAATTGAAGCTGCAAATCAATTTCGTCAGAAAAATATGATTTTTCGGCGCATTCGCTTTTCCTTATTAAAACGATTCCGAATGTGTATTGAAGAAAATGGGGGTAATTTTGAACATTTATTGTAATATCGTATTTATAGAGGTTATAGACATTTTTTGTACTTGTTAATTCATTTAAGCCATTTATTTAGTTGCACGTAATTTTTTAAAGGTTAATGAAAAGGGCCGTAACTCAATAAAAACTCTTTTTTGAAAAACGTGATAAGAGGCAAAAAAAATTTAAAATAATGTGTTAAACTAATGATGCCACAAAATTCATTTGATTTGAACGTACTCAAAAGTTTGGAGGGATTTAGGGCTGCACACCCCCTTGTTTCTTTTGTATAAAAAATGCTTTCAGAACAAGAAAGTAACGTGTTCATTTTTATTACAAAAGGTCAAGTAGTTTAGGAGATAATGCAAAAAAACAATTTTTATTTTGTAACTTCAAAGGGCTGTAATTTTTTTTGTGTACACTTTTGTACTAAGGTAAGTTGGATTCAATCAATTTATTTTTGTCCCCGGAATGTGTGATTTAATTTATGACCGATATGAAAAATTACCGATTACAATTATAGTGAATTTCATTCAAAATTGTGATTCCAAATTACAAAATTTATTTTACTGATAGCTATAAAAATAAAATCGGTGTTTAACTTAATTGAAAATAAATACTATCAAAAATATGAAAAAAATCTTGTTTTTATGATAATTAAATAATATTCCATTATATATTTATTATTTAAATGTAGGTTTTTTAAAGTTTGGCTGAGTATCATATTCTTCACTACGTCGGTCTTCCTCTTCGATCTCTTCGTCCTCTAATTGAAACGCATTTTTTTTCAAGAGATTTTGCTTTGCTTGATAATGAAAAGCTGACGTAGTATCGCATCCGGAAAAGCATAAATTCAACTGACCTTAAAACACTTGTGCTGAATGGTTCACAATATACTTCTTCTGCTTTTTTGCCTCAATAAGTTTCCAAAATATATATTTTTATTTGAATCGAAAATTTGATAGAAGATAACCAAGACACCAATATCTTTACCTACAATAATTGTTGTTTCATCGTCAGAAGACAATTCTATTGTCATATTCACAATTAGTACATCAGCATCTTCAAAGTGCTGTTTTGTTCTAAAACCTTTACTCTATAGCCTCGTCCGGAGTTCTGTAATAATTTGTTTTTTATTATTCTCGTTAGAAATTGTTTTTCTTGAGATACCGTAGAAACCGTCGTAGAATTAAAATCGATCTTTGGAGACTTTTGCCTGACTTGTCTGCGTCGCCGCTCAACCATTTTAGTACTCAGTTTCAAGTTTTCTGGACAGCCATTAAAAACAATATAGTTAGATGAGGAATAATGCCGAGAAACATCACTGATGTATTCGTTAAATACCTATAATTTGTTTTCAAAACTTCGTATTTGAGCCCAAATCACTTTATGCAACAAAAATCCATCTATTAGGTGAGTAAAATTTACAATTAAAGATATTTCTTTCAAAATAACAAAATTGGTATAGTATAAAGATTTTTTTTGTTTTCATGAAAAAATTAATAATACGATACTTAGCCAAACTGTAAAAAACCTAGGGAGGAATATTTAATATATTATGGTATACAATTTGATTATAGTAAAAATATTAAAAAAAATTTTTAAAGTATTTATTTTTAATTGAGTTAAAAACCGATTTTATTGTTATCAGTAAAATAAATTCATTGATTAAATAAAATTCACTGATTATATTCCGTAATTTTTAAAGTTTAAGCAATTTCTTAAATTTATAATAATGATAATTGCAATAAATAATAAATAATAAATAATTTTGTGTACAATCTATCCGTGTGCGATAAATAAAGCTTGTTTTACGGTAAATATTGTTGGCTGTTTAAGGGATCTACAAATTTTATTAATTCGTATTTTCGAATGTGATATTTTTAATTTTTTAGCTGGCCAGACCCTCATTAAAGAAATGTATCAAAATTGGTTAACTAGAATTGGAGATATTTGAAATTTTTAAATTTCCGCGATTCCCGTCAATTTTTTGACGGACGGACTACTTTTAATTGACATTTTAAACAACTCGTATGATCTGTAGCTAATGAAAATTCAACACAATTTGGGCTGTGTATTGCAAAAGCAGCTATTATTTAAAAAGCAGATCTTAGAACATTATACTTTTATTGTAAATCGCCATCAACTTTGACCAATCATAAATTCACAAATAATGAACCGCTCATCTTAGTTTTCCTTTATTTTGAAGCGTCTTTCAAAAACCTTTTATAATCCGTTTTGGAAATTATCCATCAACAATTGATGAAATTATTCAAATTGTTTATAATCCTAAAATTTAAACAATTTTTTAATAAATTCTCCAAACTCTTCTAATTGGCTGATTTTAATTTGTTAAAATATGTAGTTTTATAATCTTGAATGCTATATGTAAAAAAAATTCGAGTAGTTTTTGATCTGCATAATTTTCAAGATTATTAAAAAAATTAGATTGCAAAATTATTTTGCAAAAAAAATGAATTTATTTTAATGAAATTTTGTGTGATAATTAGACATAATAACAGTTTTCTTTCTCAGAATATGAAGGTCCTAAGTGTTTGATTTTAATGTGAGTAATAAACTCGCTAAAAAAACATTTTTTAACTGTTTTTTGTGTTATATGCAAAAAAGGAGGAAAAATATCAAATTTTTTTCATATTTTGTTTAATAAGAATTAAGGCCCATATTTTAAAACTCACGCATAGTAAAATTATCATTAGTAGTGATATTTTGGAGCTTTTATGCAAAAAACTGCGTTTTTCTGCTTTACGTCCAAAAATTGCTATTTTAAACAGATATCACCTGGAGTATTAGTGGTCTTTATAGTATTGACCAAATAAATCTAATATAACATGCACTTTTAATGCCAAATAATGCAGCAGTGGTTATTTCTTTTGGGTTTAAGCTTCTCAGTTGTATATAGTTGCTTCACCTGACTTCTCTGTTTGATACGCCCATTGCAGCGGTTTTTCAAAGGATTTTGTGTAAAGTTTTTCTATGTAGATCAATATGTATTCCATTGTTGTTAACCTGAATTATATTAACCATATAGATGTATATGATTTTACCAGAATACAGTCTTTTTCCCCTGTTTTGTTTCAGAAGTTACCCTCGCTATAGCTAAGCATATTAAAAATTACTGGAATAAATATTTAATATTTTTATTTAAGTAATTTTCCTCAAGTATACTACAAAGCAAATAAATCATTAAAAATCTAATTTATTTGCCCTTTTTGTTTCTAATTCGTTTGCCCTTTTAATTGTGGTACGTATTTATCCCGTAGATCCGCCGCTGGGCCAATGTAAGCTTTTATCTTTGTCGAGTCATTAGAATCAGCATGAAGGAACACAAACAGTAATTAAACGGGAGACTACTCAACGGGGCCCCAACTGATGAGATGCACCTCTTCGAATATTTCCACAGAGGCTCTTTTCTCCTCCATCCTTACTCCTTGTTCTTCTTTAGATAATAACTTAGGATAAGTTAAGAAATGTTCGGAGACCGCCCGAGCGAGACTAATCAGTACCGCGGTCGAGACTAAAGATGAAGGTCGCGGTGAGTACTATTTTATAGCAGTTCACGGGCCTCTGAAAAAAAAATTGCTAAAAACTAGCGTTCAGAACAAAACTATTATTTTTATTGTTTATACCAAGTAACGAACGAAACGTTTTAGGAATATATAAAAAATAAGATTTAATAATATTTATATAAAATTTCCTGTACCGATAGTCAAAGTGCAAGGTGCTTCTGGCTATATTACATATGAAAATGATTGATAGAACAAATATTATAGCAAATGTCTAAATACTGGGTGAGTCAATGCAGAAAAAACGTAATAATTGATACCTTCTTGTCTAAATTTTCACTAGACTTTGATATGACCACTCCGCCAAACCCCAAATACAATACATCATAAAATGCAAATGAGAAACCTCTAAAGGGATTAAGTGATAACTGAACGCCTCAGTGATGGAGAACATAAAATTATTTTATTGTAAAAATACTAAAATGTCAATATTAAGTACCCACATTAACTTTTTTAAAAAATATTAAATATTGGTTTAGGACATTTCCTTACAATTTAATAATAAATATATTTCGGGTACTAGCGTCTTATAAACTTAAATATATCAATACATACCTAAATACATAAGTTATCTTCTTCCAATAAGGAGGCATCATCATCAGCTTCTTCATTTCCCACAGAAATAATAATTGGTTCTATCGTTTCCTCTATTAACATACCGAGAATATTGTTTTCAGAATATTTCTTCCTCTGCTAAAAAAATGCAATTTAGATGGAGAAAAACACAAAATAATGGTAAAATTTTGGTGGAAAAAATGCAAATAAAAACTTTAAGAGTAAAATGTTACAGACAAATAAAATATTTCAGAAGGCAAAATAGACCAATCGTTTATTTAGGTGAAACATATAAATATATACACAACGGACATACTTCCTCGAACAATTGGACAGACGATTCCACAAAAGGTTTATTTTCTGGTATTTCTAAAGGCCAAAAGCTTATAATAGTTCACGCTGAAAAAGAAATGGGTTTTACTAAAAATACTTATATTTAAATTCATATATATTCAAATCAGGGACCATATCTGGAGGTTACCATTCCGAAATGAATTTGGTAAATTACGAAAAATGTCTAAGAGGGAAGTTAATACTTAACATACCACCTAATTCAGTAATAGTTTGTGATAATGCTAGTTATCACAATGTACAGATAAATTGAGCACCTAATTCCAATTGTTTGAAGAATGAAATGGTTAAATGGTTGACACAACACAATATACCTTTTACTCCAACAAATTTAAAACCAGAATTATATAAACTCATTAAATTCCATAAGGACCGATATCTAACATACGCATTTGATAAGTTGTGCCGAGAATACGGCCACACCGCTTTACGGTTACCCCCGTATCACCCAGACTTGAATCCAATCGAATTAATTTGGGCAACGGTTAAGAATAATATCAGTCAAAGGAATGCCACGTTTAAACTTGAGGACGTAAGAAAATTAGCAGAAGAAAAATTTAATAAAATCGATATTGAAGAATAGAAAAAACGGCGCAATCATGTTATAAATATAGAAGATGAATATTTTGAAAGAGAAATACAAACTGATTATTCGGAAATATTTAAATTATTATATTCGGAAATTAATCATATCGTCATTAATCTTGGGAATTATTCTAATGACAGGGACTGTGTCTTTTTCTGTTTATTTCTCAATCTTTCTCAATTACCTTTCAGAAAATAAATCAATAAAATAATTTATCATATAGAGTGATAGTTGTGGATATCAAAACAAAAATTTAATGCTTTCAAATTCTCTTCTTCAATTTTGTATGGAGAGGAACGTTCATATTATACAGAATTATCTCCATAAGGGTCATACTCAGATGGAAGTCAACTCGGTCCATAGCATAATTGAAAAAAGGCTCAACAATCGTGATATTTATGTACCTAATGATTACATTGCTGTTTGCAAAGAAGCAAGAAGAGCCTTACAATGTTAAATACATGAACTTTTCTAACTTTAAAGACTTTAAAGAAATTCAATTGTATTCATCTATAAAACCCGGTCGTAAAACTGGAGATCCTCTAGTTAGTAATGTTGGTTCTTTTAAGTACTTTTCATTTGGACAAATATTCTACAAAATTAACTATACAGATAATTATGAATCGTCGCCAAAAAGATCGACCTCCAAAAACAAAAAAAGTATTATTCCTCCATTATACACGTCACAGCCAAAAATGAAAAAACAAAAATATGACCACCTTCAAAGCTTGAAAGTTGTTCTTGATAAACAATATTGAGATTTTTATGACAAATTACCTCATTAAATATTGAGTTGATTTTTATTTAGAACTTTAATTTGTGACTGTGTTAAGTCCCTGTTTAAAGTTTACTGTTCCTAAAATATTGTTATGTTCCTTACACATTTAGGTTTATATTCAGTTGTTTTCAATACCTGAATAAAATTCTGTTCAATATTTTGAGATATGCTGTTTACTAGCGCCTTAAGAATTAAAGTTGTTTATAGTAAGTTTAGTATCCAAATAAATAGAAATTTGGTCCCAATAAGCCTACAGTGAGTTTTCAAAAAACTTTTTACTCAACAATTAGAATCCTTCTGTTAACACAGTGAAATTTTACTTTGAATAATCATTAAATAAGCTATGTACAGATACTCGTATCTAAAGAAACAAAACTAATTTTTTGTAGAAGACCTCGTATGAAACATGTTTTTTACAAATTAATACGCAAAACGAAATAAATGTCAAATTCCTTTAAGTTTTACTATTATAACTAAATAGAGTTAAAAAATTATGGCATAAAAACGTCTTATTTATCTTTATAAGGTTTTTTTGATCTCTTTTCATATTCGCACATACGAGGTCTTGCACTTTCACCGACGATATGCAAAATATATCGTTTTTAGCTTAGATATGCACTGTTGTTTGAAATGAGCAAAAGCATGCAACATATGCATTTATACGCACTTTGCATACATTCCGCTCTATAATAATAAACAATCAATGTCACAATTTTAAAATAACTCATCACAGAAAACCCCGAAAGCAATCAGGCAACATTGTCATTTTTTAAGTTATGACGAAACTGCATTTTCTGCATAAATATCCTTTATGTCTTGACAGCGTTGGATCATTGACTTATATGCTTCATTTTAATTGATTCCCTGCAAATGGATTGAGTATTTATTCAGAGTAAACTTTTTCCCAAATCTTATGTCCGATGCGTTAATCTTAAATTGTCCTCAATTTTTTTTCTAACTGGTTTGAAATCATCAAACACTCAATAAATCAGTTTTGATATATATGTAATTTATTAAACCTTTATAAAAAATATTCGAATGAAATGACCGATCTTTTATCGCCTAGCAAATTGAATATTTTAGCAATCAATCAAGATACATAGTTTTTATTTAATTCATTCAAAAGTGTCAAGTAAAAACTATCGAACTAAAAAACATCGATCGATTGTTTCGATTTCAAAATACCATTTTATCGCCCACTGAAATTACATCTATCTGGGCAAGTGAACAACTTGTCAGCTATCGTAGTGCAATGGATGATTTAGCAGTATGGGGCCACCCAACTTACATCTTTTTATATCAGTACAATACAGGGTCCTGTGATTTGATTTACTACAATAAAAACTAGTTCAATGTTCGGAACGATAAATTCTTTAAGAAAAAATACTTTTTAATATCTTAGTTCGTAAGAATGGAAAGAATACATACAAGACAAAATACAACAAAAATATGAATATTATAAGAGACAAAGAACAAAAGTTAAAAAAATAGTTAAGAAAGAGAAAAAGAAAAGTTGGTAAAAATTCGGGGAAAAATGGAAGAAAACAGCACAGAAACGTAAAATTATTTTACAGAACACTGAAAAACTTAAGAAGCAACAAAGAAACGAAACCGAAACAAATAATAAACAAGAATGAAACAGCTGATACTGAATGGAAATCAAGCAAATGCAATGGAGAAGGAAAGCCACAACAAGAGAGTATCCATGAGAAACACGGAAAATCCAGAAACTATAGAAAAAGAAGAACTGGAAAAAGCGATAAGAAAAATAAAGATTGGAAAAGCACCAGGAAGCGATGAAGTAGCACCAGAAATTATGAAATATATAGGAGTAAAAGCAAAAGAAAAATTGTTATACATATATAACCTAATATGGAAGAGAAAAGTAATACCCAGAGAATGGACAAATGCAGTAATTATACCTATTTACAAGAAAGGAAACACAAGAGACTATAGAGGTATATCAGTACTATGTGTAGCAACAAAAGTATACAAAACCACAATAGAAAGGAAAATCAGAAAAGAAATAGAACATAAATAAATTAGAGGACGTACAAAGTGGATTCAAGAAAGGCCACAACACACAAGATCATATATTCACCATGCAACAAGTAATAGAAAAAGCCTTAAAGAAATATATCTGAGCTTTATAGACATGGAAAAAGCATTCGACTCCGTCAAAAGAAAAGATATATGGGAAAGCCTAAAGAAGAAACAAGTAAGTGAAGAACTGATAGAAGCAACAAAGAGTATATACATAAAAATATACAATATACAAAACAATATATAGACCTACAGTGACATATGGAGAAGAAAATTGGATATTAAACAAAAGACATCAGAGCAGAATTCAGGCAGCAGAGACGAAATACCTCAGAAGAACGATCGGAGTAAAAAGAACTGATAGAATCAGAATAAGAGAAAGACTCAAAACCAAACCAATACTCGACTCAATCAAGGAGAAAAAATTGGCATGGTTCGGACATCTAACCCGGATGGACAATAATAGACAAGTAAAAAGAGTGTGGGACGCCAAACCAATAGGGAAGAACAAAAGAGGAAGACCCATTAAAGAATGGAACAGTGACATCTCGCAGATACTGCAGAGTAAGGGTAAGACTTGGCAGGAAGCAACGCAGATGGCATCCAATAGGAAGGAATGGAGAAAGTTCGCTAAGAGCTAGAACACCTCAGAAGACTGTAAAATATTGTAATTTAATGAATTGTATTATAAACTGCCCAACACCGAAAGGTACAAATGGGTCTATTGATTAAGTAAGTAAGTAAGTAGTTCGTTCATAAGAACTAAAAAATAGTCTTTTCTACTTCTTAAATAAAATAACTAGACTTAGCGAAATATGCAAAAAAATGTAAAAAATCTGCGCATAAAAATGCGCATTTCTTTTAGAAAATATGCATTAAATACGCATTTTTTTTTTTGGAAACTATGCATACTGTCAATGGAAAAATATATTTAATAATGGTATGTTAATTAATGGTTATTTTAATAATTAAAAAACAATATAAATAAATTTAAAACTAAGTAGGCAATTTTTATGTACTAATTTATTGTAACGAAATTAGTAAAAAAGTTAAGTACTATTCCTTAGAATTATGGAAACAAGAATTGACCAAATTTTTTTCAAAATTTTCCAATAAAAACTTATGACTTCTATCTGTGTATATAAATTTGTAAATTGAGAAACTTCTTTCCACATCAACGAATGTAATGGGAGCATATTTTAAATTCACAAAAATATTTGGTTCTAAATCTATTTCTTCGCAAAAAGTACCAACAAGAAGGTCAGCTACCTAAGTTATTTTTTGAGAACCTTTGTTTTTTTGAATTATTGTTTAAAATTTTTGAAAATATATTTACCAGTGTCATCTTTGATATTTTGACAAGCTGATTTAATTTCTTTTATTATGTCTATGTCTACCAAAGATAACTTTGATGATTCTAATTGAGTAATAGTTTTTTGAAGCAAACTTAAATTTAATTTAATCAATGAAGTTTCTGCTGAAGAACGTTTTTCTTTTTTTTTTTTTAATTTGTTTAGTATCTAACAAAGACTGAGAAATTTCATCCGTTCAAGCGTCAATTATAATTTTTAATTCCATAAAATAGTCTCAATAGACCAAAGCGACTTCCATCCATGTTCTCCATCGTGTTAGAATGGATTCTGCTGGAAGTGGAATATTTGGAAGCATTTCTTTGTAAAGTTGAATTCTTGTAGGAAATTCGAGGAATACTTTTTTTCTTGATATCAGGGAGTTTACAACAGGAAAATTTTTTTCTTCCGCAACTCTATTCATTCCATGTGCTAAACAAATAACGTGTATTCAGTTGGTATAAAATATTTTAAAATTTTGTCCTGCCTTGACCATAACATAAGGTGCAGAACCGGATAAAAAAAGCAATAATTTATGGCGAGGACCAACTGCAGGAAGAAAAAGAAATTGATCTTTTTTTTTTCTAATTACTTGCATCAAATTAAATAGGATTTTGGTAAGATCTGATCTTAGAACACCCATCATTAAATGACCAATATGTCTTCCTGACGAGTCAGTGGTTTCGTCAACACACACGTATAAGTAATTGTCACTAATATTAGTTTTTATATTAACTATTACTGACGAGTACAACGAGTTGACATGGTTTCTCCTCCTCCTTAAGCCATTTATTTAGTTGCACGTAATTTTTTAAAGGTGAATGAAAAGGGCCCTCAATGAAAACTGTTTTTTGAAAAAAGTGATTTTTTGAAAGAGGCAAATTTTTTTAAAAAATAATGTGTTAAACTAATGATGCCACAAAATTCATTTCATTTGAACGTACTCAAAAGTTTGAAGGGATTTAGGGCTGCACACCCCCTTGTTTCTTTTGTGTGAAAAATGCTTTTAGAACAAGAAAGTAACGTGTCCATTTTTATTACAAAATGTTAAGTAATATTGTTCTGAAGCTATTTTCTTGTGGCATTTTAAATTAATTACTATTTAAATGGGAATAAGCCACAATTAAAGGTTAAAATACGTTTATTGACGTTTCAATTTCCACTTCGGAAATCGTTCTCAAAATACAAACATTAGTAAATTGGAAATTGAAACGTCAATTAACGTATTTTAACCTTTAATTGTGGCTTATTCCTATTTAAATAGTAATTAAAATGTTAAGTAGTTTAGGAGATAATGCAAAAAAAACAATTTTTATTTTGTAATTTCAAAGGGCTGTAACTTTTTGTGTGTACACTTTTTTACTAAGGTAAGTTGGATTCAATCAATTTATTTTTGTCACTGGAATGTGTGATTTAATTTATGACATACCTTTTTGAAACACCCAGTATTTGAGGAGACTAATGCATGGCACAAGTCTTAATTAAAAGTATCTTCTTCGTTATGGAACAAATTTTAAAACAGACAACGGGAACAGAAGCATCCTTTGTAAATTGTGAATAAAGAAGAGTTTTGGTGACATAATATCCACAAAACAAACCACTCTTTCAAGACCCTGTATGTAAATCTTCTAAGATCATTTCTCTAGATCTGAGACAAAGCGCTGTCACCGATGCATAAAAATTTTAATTTTACCCTTTGATGTAAGTGTGTAGTTATTGTTGGGCTTAGCACATCGACTGACAAGGTCAACTAACTGCTCGATAAAAATTACTTTTCACGATTCTTCGACGGATGAAAGTCAATAGACTGTATGGCAAAAAATTGACAACTGGGACAAATTTTAAAATTATCTTACGTCTCAAGCAATATAAATGTGAAGATGAATGATTGATTTAAAAAAAATCAAGTTAATATTCATTATTTTGACAATTATTCGGCCAATTATTTGGCTGATCTGTCTGCGTTCATCTTAAGGTTTCGCTATAATTAAGTGCAGGCCCTTTGGGAGAAAGATAGGCTCTTTGTGATTATAACTGAAGCACTCAACGTACTCGCAGACTAAAATTAACTACCAGGTTTAAGATTCATGCACATTAACTGAAATACTTAACGTAACAAGGTGAAATAAGGTTTCGTCTTCTTTTCAAGAGCCATCTTAATTGAGATTGGCGATTAATATGGCAAATTTCTTTGTGTTCTGAGATTACCGAATTGGTTGATTTCCTGTTGTATAGGTCCACTCTCTTATATTATGCTGCGTTGCATATTTTTTCTATCTTTCTATTTATTCGGTTTTATGAGATGTTTCCTTTTGATATTTACGGGATTTACAGGATAAACAGATTTTTAATAAATAAAGAAAAATAACTTTGCCTAAGCTGGCTAATAATAGGCCGACGACCTGTTCTTTTAAAAACAACCAGTTGCAAAACAACCGATAAACAGTCTCGGATCAGGATTAAGAACTGAAGACGAACGATGTACAGAAAAAGGATATTGAATATGGGTATATGGTACGTACAGGGAATAGCCCAATATCCATATAGGATATTCCAATAATTCCAATCACTTGGGAGTGGTTTTGTCTTCCTATTTCTTTTATAAGTTGTTGTATTGCGATTATTGCATCTTAATAAGGCTCATAGAGAGACACGATTACGGAAGAGAGTATCTATTATATTACAAATGGTGTAAAAAGTAAAACTTTGTGGAAAGCAATTTTTAAAAGAATATTTAAACATATGTAACAGGCTAGATAAATACCAAATAGGCATCAATTACTGCATATGCAGATGATGTAGCTATATTAACAGGAGAAAGTACGACTAATGGAAGTGTGCAGGGAAATTGATTCCAAAACACGAAAAAGGGGGCTTACAATAAAAAAAATTAAAGTAAAATAAAAATTAAGTACATAACAGTCAAAAGGATAGCTGCAAATAAAAATAACAGTGGTGCTTTTTAGATAAAACTATCCGCCTTATATAAATTTTCAACTTCTAATTTTTAAGAAAATTTTAAAAACATATTCATATTTAAGGTTGCTGGGAAAGGCACCCTCTCACCCCTTCGCTTAATGTGTTTAAATAATAATAATAAATTTTACCTTTTTGTTTGATATTTGAATTCTCCTCTTTGTACTGATTTCAAAGATATTTAACATATAATGCTTAAAGTGATTACTTTATGATACAAATAAATACAACTGCAAGAAAACTGGATTGAAAAAACTTATTTTTTTAACAATTTTTTACAAACATTTAGAATAAACATTTTACTACCAAAAATGTTTACAATAATTGTTCAAAATGACTGCCATTCACTTCCATCCAATAGTATAATCTACTTTGCTTAATACTTCTGCATTTAATTGTCGACTTCTTCTTCTTAGAGTGCCTTCTCCCTACGGAGGTTGGCAATCATAATGGCTATTTTTATTTTTAAACTTGCTGCTCTAAACAAATCAATCGATCTGCATTAATACCAATCACGAAGATTCTTTAACGATGAGTTCTGTCTTCGGCCAACAGATCTTCTTCCTTGAATCTTTCCCTCTATTATGAGTCTCAAAATTTCATATTTTGGTACCCTCATCACGTGAACTAGGTATTCCAGTTTTCTAGTTTGTATAGTGACGATTAGTTCTGTTTCTTTACCAACCCTCTTCAGTCCTTTTTTATTTGTAATTATATCAGTCCATCATGATATTTTTAATACTCTGCGGTATAACCAGAGTTCGAAAGCCTCGATTCTTTTTAAATTGCATTGTTTTAATGTCCAAGTCTGAGCTCCATATAATAATATTGAAAATATATAACAGCGAATAGTACGTAGTCTGATCTCTAAATTTTGATTTTTGCACGTTAGGAGTGGCTTCATTCGTATAAATGCTGATCTGGCAATCTCTATTCGCCTGTTTATTTCTGCAGTATGATCATTGGTTTCATTGATCAAAGTTCCCAAGTACTGATATTTTTCTACTTGTTCTATCATGTTACCATTAATTGTCAATAGGTGATATATATATATATATATATATATATATATATATATATATATATATATATATATATATTTGTGGTCGTTTTGAAATTAGCATGTACTTCGTTTTTTTAGCATTTATAGCAATTCCCATCTTAGCACTATTCATACTTAAACTTTCGATAAGATGTTGTAGATCTTCTATACTCCTTTGCTATGATCACAGTGTCGTGTGCATATCGTAAGTTGTATTGTTGTATTAATTTTCCGTTAACGGTAACTCCCGCTTTGATATTATTGAGCGTGGTTTGGAGAATTTCTTTAGAATATAAATTAAACAAAAGTGGCAATAAAACACAACCCTGTCTAACTCCTCTACAGATCTTCATTTCTTCTGATGTGTTGCTAATCAATTTGAACTATGTCACTTTGATTCCAATATAATGTTGCCACTATATTTATGATTTTACTGTCAATGCCCTTGTTCATAAGTATTGATATTAGTTTTTCATGCCTTACTTTATCGAAAGCTTTTTCGTAGTCAATAAAGCACAAGTGTAGATCAACGGTTATATCCCGACATCGCTGAATCAATATTTTGATGGCAAATAGTCCTTTTCGAGTACCCATTCCATTTCGGAACCCGAACTGCGTCTCGCTAATATCCTCCTCTAGCCTTTCGTATATTCTCTTATGTATTACTTTCAGCAGTACTTTTAAAGTATGACTCATGAGGCTCAGAGTTCGATAATCATAGCACTCTTCTGCTGCTTGTTTTTTAGGGATGGTTATAAATGCTGACTTCAGCCACTCTTGTGGTATTATTCCTGTATCGTACACCGTGTTGAATAAATCTGCCAATACTTCCAAGTTATCCTCTTCCACTAGGTTTAACAGTTCTACTGGTATTTCATCTAATCCAGCTACCTTATTGTCTTTAGAGTTTTAAATAGCATATTTGATTTTATCTATCGTGATCTTCTGTCTCTCTAAAGGTTTTATTTCTTGTATTTTCTGCATTTCACCTCTTTCATCTTGCAAAAGTTCTCTAACGTATTCCTCCCATCGTCTTAATTTCTCTGGTAAATCTATTAGTAGTACTACTTTTTTATCTTTTATGTGTCCTTGCTGTATATTTCGACCCATTCCAGTCACTTTCTTATTTTTTTGTGCATATTTCTGGTATCATATTTTGTTTCTAGTTCTTCTATCTCTTTACATTTTTTCATCAAATAGATTTCTTTAGCTGTTATGATTTTTTCCTTAATTATTCGTTGTATTTCTTTATACTTCTGTAGATCTTTTTCTTTATATTTCCTTCTTTCTTCTGTCATCCACTGTTTTTTAGCCTCTGACCTATGTTGTATCAAACTTTCTTGAGCTGGTAAAGCTTAACAAACCTTAAAGAGTTTTACTACTCAAAGGCCAGTTTTTGACTACAAAACCCAAAATACCCACATGAATGTATATATATATATATATATATATATATATATATATATATATATATATATATATATATATATATATATATATATATATATATATATATATATATATATATATGTTGTTGGCAATTGTTTATTGGCCATATCTCACCAGGTTGTAATTGTAACAAAAGAAAAAATTAAATAGTAGTTTTCTAAATTAATTATTTAATCTTTTAGGTTATATTATTTTAAATCAACCACACCTTAAAGCAAATCATACATTTTTTTTCAATTGCGGAATATAAATATCTGCATAATAAGTTCCGAAGAGCCGACGACATAGAACTGTCCATTATATTTTCTTTAAATTCTATTGAGGTACATAAATCTTCAGGAAGAGTGTCACATCCATTCAGTTTATAAATTTCAAATCTTTCTAACGAGAATAGACGTCTTATCTCGCGATATTTATCTGAAAATCAGTAATAGGCGTAGTTCCCCCTCGATATCTGTGCCTTATCTCAACAGAATCTCTTAAAGAAGTCTCGGGTACGACCGCGATATTTGAGTTATGGTAACAAGGTGGCATATGATGGAATAACCGAAGGCGTATGTTCATATCTTCGGAATTTTTCATCGGCCGATTTCCGATATATCGTTTTATGGGAGTTGTTAGCTGAAGAGACCGCCAAAGAAGAAAGATATACGATGACATCGCATCCCATGTATGATTACGGACGAACCAATCGCTCGAGACGAGCAATGCGGCGATATTTATGTCTTAAAAGTTGGCAACACGCGTGCGGCTATCCCTTCTTCTTGTAATCGAAGAAGAAATTGCGCCGTATTTTCCAAACTAACTACGGTTTTGACGCGTTCTTTTGGTAATTCGACTTGTTCCAATGTGCTTTACTTCCATTGCTCGTCATTACGGTCGTTTTAAACACATTAAGTATATGTAATGAGGGGCAATAAAGATAAACTCAAGTCCATATCATTAGCATTGAAGTATCAGATTTATATTATACCCATTTAGATCTTAATACCTTTAACTGCGATTGAAAAAACTTGTAACAACAAACGTATAACTACTTTTTTTATTTCATGGTATATCTAATTTGGGATAATGACTTAAAATTCTCGATGCTTTGAAATCATCTATCTTTTTTCAGTACTCACCCGTTATTACTATGTCCGTAAAGTATGGAACAAATTCTTTTTTAGCTAAACAGAGCATTTTAAGAAATAATCCTGAAACACGTCGATTTTTGATTTTAATTTACCGTATTTCAAAATAATATTCTAATATACAGAGTGAATTACTTTCGAGTAATGACGTCACCGTCATTTTTTTTTTTTTTTAATGGAACACCCCCATTTTGTCTCAATTTTCGGATTACTCTAGCTGAGCTGATTCCAAAAATGTATCGCATGTTGATTCAAATTGGTACAGGGTGGACAAAAATACAATAGTTTTGTGTGTGTGTTCATAAAGTAAAGCGTTAGTTAAATTAACAATATTATCAAAAATACTTATTGTCTAGCCTAGCGGACAGAATATGATGAAATACATGACTTTATAAATGTTCGAACTGCAGAGCTTGCTGTATTTGACAGTAACCCAAACGTTGTACAAATTCTTGTTGAATCTTGTTTATTGTGTCTTGAGAAATATTATTTATTGCTGTCCGAATTATCTGTTGTAATTCTTGAATAATTGCTGGTTTCGTTTGATACACAACAGTCTTCAGATGGCCCCACATAAAATAATCCAAAGGATTGAAATCTGGTGACCTCGCTGGCCATTCAATAGGTCCACGTCTACCAATCCACCTGTTCGGAAAAATTCCATCTAGGTACCTTCTAACATCTACAGCATAATGTGGAGGTGCACCATCCTGTTGAAACCAAAAACTTTCATCAAAACCTCCAGGATTACGTCTGCTGGGAAACAAATTACGTAAAGTAGGTACGAGATACCCCCTTAAAAACTCAAGGTACGTTGCCCCGTTTAAATTATCTTCGATAAAGTAGGGTCCGATGATTCGATTTCTTACAATTGCAGCCCATACCCTTGCGAGTATTGTGTATGATGCTCACGCAAGTGGCCTCATCAGAAAAAATAATGTTTTGTACCAAGAGAGGGCCTCGGTGGCATCCATCATTGCTTTGCAAAATTGCATTCTCATATCGGGATCATCTTCGTTTATTTCCTGCACAAGTTTGATTTTATAAGGATGAAATTTTTCAAGCTTTGATAGTTTGTGTACCGTTGTTTTGCTAACACCGATATCGCGACTAACTTTACGCACAGAAGTGTGCGCATCTTCTTCAAAACTAAGTAAAACATCTAATGCTGTATCAGCAGTTGCAGAGTTACGACCTGATTTCCGTGCATTTTCAACCGTACCAGTTTCTCGAAATTTCTCTTTAATCTTACTGAGTGTTGAACGCGTTATACTTCTTTCTGGATATTTATCATTAAACAAATTGCACACTTCCATCTGAGTTCGCGATCTGTCTCCATACCCAATCATTATAAGTATTTTAATTCTTTGCTTTACACTTAACTCCATTTCTACTTCAAATTAAATCTAAGCAATAATTAAAATATTCACAAATACCAAAAATATTGTAAGTTAACTAAATATTATGTTCAGCTGTGGTTTTCCAAATTAAAAATGTTTTGAAATATTATTAACTCACCTGGCTATTTATAAACTGGAAGAGCAAAGGGTAGCCTACTTTTTCAATTACACTGTTCTACAGCAATTCTGTTAATTAAAAATTTTTTGCTGTTTCTTACGTATTTTGCTATCCTAACGCTGGTATGCTCATCACATGTGAACGTGCGTGAAGGTGATGTGAACGCCACCAAGATTATGAGGTTTGACACTATGACACATAACTGGTGCTTTTCATAATTGTATTCCTTATTTCTGTCGGCGTGAAGTTTTTAATCGGTAAGTCCAGTTGAAGCGGGGTTTTTAAGAAGTTATGAATCTCGCCAAAATGGTCGTTGGGATCTGGTTCGTTTGGTTCGATCTCTGGCCCATTTACCCTGCATGTCCCTTATTGGAGGACAATCATGTTGTGGTTCTTTTCGCTTTTTTTGTTGTCTTCCAAAGTGAGTAGTCCGTATCTTCAGAGGCTGCAAGACAACGAGGTAATCCTCGATACCTTTGTTTTTAATATTATTTAATAAGTTTGTTAAATCTTTGGTAGCTATGTTTAGTTTTGCTTTATCACTTGTGCATATCGATATCTGCCATTTTTTTCTCTGGTATTTTTTTTAACTGTAAGGTTTTCCAGCGTGGGCAGCAACCCCGGTAGTCAATGGCCCGGGTTGCTGCCCAAGCTGCTTTCTGCATAGCTATTGTGAATTCTTTCGTTGCATCTACTATTTCTTGTGACATTTTAAGAAGAATTTGCAGATTAATTTATGCATTTAGGTGTTCCCTAAATTCTACCCAGTTTGTTTTATAGTTATGTAGAGTAGTTTTTCAATAATTTTGTTGGACCGCGAGATTATAATTTGTGAGTGATCAGAGGATAAATCTAGAGAAGACTCATCCTAAAAATAATTTTTACTGATTCCTTTTATGATCCAAAATTCTAGTAGATCGGGTAGTTTTCTGGATTGCTGAGCCAATAGGTTGGTTGGCCAGTACTTAAGTATGTTGACTTGTTATCTGCTATGGCTGTAAGTAATTCCTGGCCCTTAATTGTTAACACACTTTTTTACATATTTAAAGGGAAGAAGGAAAATCTGCAAACAGACACCTGAGACTCACCCAGGTAGTGTTGGGTTTCTAATACCCTAACGAAGTTGTGCCAGGACGAGATGCTCTCCTCCACACATCAGCATGCAAGAACTGGTTATGGCCAAACATTTCTCCTGATGCCCTAGAATCCCATTGAGTATGTACCTAACGATCTGAGAAAATTTAGTATTGTTCAATTTTGTTGTTATGTTTTGGCCGATAGTATATGGCAGATATTATTAATGTCTTGCTACATAATCTCATGTTAATAATACTTTATTTGTTTCAGATCAAAAGCAGCAGTTGTTTGGAATCGATATCAACCGTCGACGGCGATGTATCGTTGGAGGCAAGTATAAAAAAATATTCATTCAATAATGATCTAAAAATAAATTTAAAATTCAAATATTACAAAGATATATTACGACTACTTATTTAATATTACTCTATATACTACAAATTAATACGTTTTTTTTAATATCTCTTGCTGTTTTTAATTAAAATAACGAGTACTTTCACTTTTACACAGAAATGCATAATATCTCATTTGAATTCTTACAAACAATGAATAGAATTACAACTGAAAACACCGTATTTTTGCCTTTCGCGATTTCAGAAGTAACCATCATGGTACAACACCGAAGAAAATGATCTAATGGTAGGCTTTCGTAGAGCTAACCCGAAGGTAATCACAGAGAAGACGGCTTCTAACCACTAATTACTCTCATTTACATATTTGTAAGATGGAAGCAAGTCAAGAAATAATTATTTAATGGTCTAGCATTTATGAATGAATTTAAAGAGAATCGTGTTGGAAGTTGTTTAGTAGGATAAAAAATGATTGAATCAATAACCGCGAGCTGTTTATTCATTTTTATAATGGATTCGGGATTTGTACAATGGTAGAATAATTAATTATGCTAGTGAGGTAACCAAATAAATAACTAATTAAATTAGGAAGGTTATAGAAGGTTATATTATAACGTTGAAGGATGCCTACAAGAAACTGTATAGGGACGAAATTGTGTGTGTATGTGTGTGTATGGAGAAAGAGATGGCTTTAGATAAAGAATCTTTTTACCTAAGAAAATTGTTATAAGGATGTTTAAATTTTTATTTTAGAATCGTTTATAAACTTGATTAGAATATTATGTATAGATTTGTCAGAATAAGATAACAGATTGCTGATGTTAACTAGTAGGCTATGATCAAGACAATCGAAAAATAAGTGGTTCAAGTCTCCGATATATTTATTTTTACACGGACGTTATTATGGCTTAGATTTAATTCCAAGAAGTCGAGTAAATTATTATTGTATATTGAAAATGATATGAAATAGGTTTTATCAGCATTAACTGTCAGTAATTTCCTATAAAGTATGACAGTATCGTCAGCAAAATAAATAATATTTTCATGCATTTTCATTGATGCTAGATCATTTATATATATATATATATATATATATATATATATATATATATATATATATATATATATATATATATATATATATATATATATATATATATATATATATATATATATATATATATATATATATATGCAAGTTTGGATTGTGGGCTGTCCTTTGTTGCAATGTTTCACAAAAATCCACTCTAACCAGTAGATCATCTGGCAAGAGCTCTTGGACTTGTCTGTAATGATAAGGATGTAATTGTTGTTCTTTCAGTATCCTCCAAGTACTTGAAGAAGAAGTATTTGTTTGTCTTGCTATATTCCTTACGCTAACTGTTGGATTTTGATCAAGTAAATTTAAAATATTATTTTCTTTATTAATTGTTCTTGTTGTTCTTGGTCTACCAGAATTTATTTTATTTGGTCTCACATTCCCAGTTTCTCGACAACGTCGTTCAACGGCTCTAAATATTTTTTTACTTGGTAAGTTTCTTCTAGGAAACTTTTCTGCATAACGTGTCACAGCTGCACTAGAACATCCTAAATATTCGCATAAGGTTAATAACATCAGTGTATTCAACATTTAAGTACATTTTGATTTGATTTTACAAATAACAAGGTTTCAAAACTCTAATTATTGTTGATTTATCGTCATAACAATCAATAAATGTCAGATTTCCATGGCACACTTTAGATCAGTTACTGAGGGTTTTTACCTCCGAATTCTTCATAACTAAATCGATTCATTTGAAATTTTGTGTGGTGGTGAATAATTACTCAAGGAACAAAAGTTATATAGTGCCGATGTACGCTTTAACCCTGGGGGTGTTTGCCACCCCTTTTCGAGGGTGGAAATTTTTTCATTCAAAATAACCACGCTATTCTATAGAAGGACAAATTTCAAACAAAAAATGTGGTACATTTTTTTCGCTAGATCAATACTTTTTGAGTTATTCGCTGTTGAAAAGTGTCATTTTTCGTTAAAAAAAACATGTTTTTCAAGGTTTTTTAAGAATAGCTCTGAAACTAAGAGTTTTTTAATGAATATTTTCAGTTTAATATTAACTGAGTTATGGCTGTTCAAAGAAGGTTTATTTTGTTTTTGTCTTTCAATACGAGTATTTAACGTTAAATAACGGAAAACGGGTACATTTTTCGACAAAAACTCAACTAATATTTTTAAAAGAGCTTAAAAAGACCTTTAAAATGAGTGGTGGTAAAAGTCCTTTGCACTAACTGTACGTGAGATACGATGAAAAAAACGATCAGTTTCTCAAATTTTTGTAAAAAAACGCAATAAAACTAACTTCATGTTCACTAGGATTGAAATAAATTGTTTTCCTTATAGAATTCACTTTATTTTAGTGTTTTTTGTATGATTTAAAAGTTTAGCCACTTTAGAATACCCAGTTTTTGAAAAAAGTATGATTACATTTTGTTTTTTTTTGTAAATATTAAAAAAAATCTTTTTTTTATAATAACTTCAAAACTATCAAAGATACGTAAAAGATAACACAATACAAAAAAATAGGTTTTTTTTCAACAAAAATTTTCTTTTTTAATTTTTTTTGTAGCTTAAAAAATAACGGAGATATAGTTGGTTGAAATTTGCTTTATAGCGCACGAACCACTGGTCTCCGACCCTTTGACCTTTCACCCTTTAAACACGAAGGACTTTAGATTGTTTTAACATTACTATACTTATAGCCCGTTAAATTACCTGTAAAATCGGTATTTTATGCATGTTGTAGCATCAAAATTAACCGAGTTATTGTAAAAAAAAAAAAAAGGTTGCGGATCAGCGTGTGGCTGTCGGAGGTTGGGATTATTTTGCAATGCAACATGCTGTGGTGACAATTGCCAAAATTATCCTCCAGTAAACGAAGACCAATTGGACGGTAAAAATTATGATTCCGATGATGAATAGATATTCATTTATTTTATACATCGTTTTATATAAATATTATTTATTTTTAGTATTTTGGAAAATAAAAAAATTGTAATATATTATAAACTAAATTTTTCTATTTATGTCCATGTCTAAGTTAAGGATTTAAGGATTTTATTATCATCAAAAGAAGTGCTTGTAAGGGTTGAAAAAAGTAGGCTTATTTTATAAGTAAAAAATTAATTTTTGTCTACAAACAATGCACTCTTAAAATGTTTCAAATCGTTAAAAATATTTTTTAATTCATTTTTGACAAAGGGGGTGGTTGTGAGAGTTGGAATGTTGAAATTATAATAAAATGTTATTTTAAAAGCAAGAAATTAATTTTTGTTTAATAAAATGCACTCAAGAAATGTTTCAAACCGATAAAAATATTTTTTAATTCATTTTTAATTCATTTTTGTCATAAGGGTGGTTGTAAGGGTTAAAAATTTCCAATAAATAAAATATTATTGTATAGCTAGGGTATTAATTTCTATTTTTATTTAAATACATAATTGAAATGTCTCAAGCTGCTACGACTTTTTTTTTATATTATTTTTATAAAAAGTATTAGCTTTTAAGGGTTTTTAAAGGGTTTTAAGGGTTGAATATTGTGAATAATTAATTTTCATATTAGAGAACATATTACAATATTTACTTTATGCGAATAAATAAGATTTAAGTGCATAAAATAATTAAATCCGTGTTTTCCCAGTTTCTTCAATAAGGGGTAGTTTTCACCCCTTAAAAACAAAAAGCGCACGTAGAGCGTATATAACTTTTGAAGTGTAGAGTAAGATAAGCTTAATTTGAAATTTCCAAAGAAATCGATGCAGTTATAAAAAATTCGGAGGTATTACCATATTTTACGCCTCAGTAACTGGATTACTTGGGGAAAATAGAGGTATACTTATTCGAACTTTATCATTACTACCAGCATCACTTATTACTTCATAATTTTCAAATCAAAATATTCCGAAAACGGTACACAGTATCGAGTTTTACCAAAGTACCTTTTTCGTGTAAAATTGAATGATGTTTAAGTTTACTTGAAACTTTGATTAATAATTATACTCTTAAAAAAGTTATATTGACTAATACTTAGTACGATCCATGTAACTAGCGCCCTCTATGAGAATCAGATATAAAAACAAATTTATGGAATGTATCAGCTTCCAAAACATACTCTTATAAAATTTCATTACAATGTTGCCAGTAGTTTCGGCAAAATTGTAAAAAATGCGTAATTTTTTTTTTCTTCAAAGCCCTGTATCTTGAAAACGGATGGCGTTACAAAAATTTTTTACTAAGCAAACCCCAATTATTTTTCAGTTTTTTACCTACCCTAGAGACGGGGTTACCTTTGTTTGAAACACCCTGTATATATTGAAAACAATAAAAGACCTGAAATAATACTTTAAGGCACACCATACTCAATAATTTTTTAAATACTTACTTTGTTATTAATTATGACAATTTACGATCTATTTTTTAGGACTTTATACTTTGAAATAGTAAGTACCGTATGTCTCTTATTCCAAGATCATGCAAAACACCTAACAACTGCTGATGATTAACGATGTCAAATCCCTAAGCTAGATCTAAAAATATCGCTAAAGTAGGAGAGCCATTATCCAGCATCTTAGATAAATAATCAGTAGCATTATAGCATCTGAAGTGGAACATCCATTCTTAAAACTAAATTGGTTTGGAGACAGCAGGTTAAACTTTGTGGGATATTGATTTACTCGTTCAGCTAAGGCCTTTTCAAAGATTTTTGCAAGGCTGGTAATAAATGATATAGGACGATAATTTTGGACCAACTTTGTATCATCTAAATATAGGTATAATTACAGCTTTTTTAAAATGGTCAGGACATGTACATTGTTCAAATATTTTATTTATTAAATAAGTTTTCGGATCAACAACATAATTAGAAATTATCTTTAGGAGATCGGCGCAAATTTTGTTTATGCCAGGAGATTTTTTTTGTTTTAAGGAATGAATTTACTGGTTTTAGAAAAAACGTACTAAGACGTGTAGTTTTTCTAGGATCAGGAGAGAAGGATATTTTAATATTTTCAGCAAGCGTACACCATACATTAGAAAAAAAAATCAATAAAAATATTGCTAATATTCTGACTATCAGTGAATACCTCATTATTTTGATTACAAATGAAATTAATTTTACTTTTCTTTACTTTAATGTGTTATTATTATCCAATTTTTTAATAGTATTCCATAGATCTTTAGAATTGTTTTTTGTATTTTGTAATTTCTGTGTGAAAATATTTTTTTTTACTTCAATAATTAGCCCTTTAAATTATTTTTGTAAATTGTTTATTCTTTTTTTAATGTTAGGTCATCTGGGTTGTTCATAAATTTTCTATAAAGTTTATTTTTTTTATTAACTGATTTTACTAAGCCGTCTGTCATCCATATATTTCGCCTAACTTCACATCTTTTTTCTTAATTTCTTTGGTATTTTTATTGATTAATGAAATGAGTGTGTCGGTAAAATTATTTAAGAAATTATCAAATAAAACGCTTTCTAATCATGTTGGCGATTTCAGTACAATTTTGAATTTTTTAATGGATCTATCCGCTATCAACGTCTTGCTACATAATTTCCAGCACTTCATGTTTCCTTTTTTCTCATTTTGTGATATCTCATTTTATAAACCTCATCTAAAAACTAAATAAGCAGCGTAACTAGATTATTATTTATTATCAACCAGCTATAACTAAGATTAATTTATCTTTCAAAGTCGATAGATTTAAATAGAGTTCTAAAACATTTACATCCAATTCATTACACTTGATCATCTATTTCAAACGTAAAATGTACGCATGATCGGCTATATCAGCAATGGGAACTGGTATCAATCATTTTTTTATTTATATATTTAGATTTAGATATTATCTGTAAGGAGTGAATCTAAGTAGAGATGTGCGCGAACGAATCTCACAAATGATTCAATATAAATTAAGAAAAGTAACTGTTCTAAGTACCTGTCTATATTAAGCGTTTTTTTTTGGATAATTCATGACCCGGTCTTTTTTGTTCGATGATTTCTGATCAAAATATTTTAGTAGATCGTGATCTGACCGTAACCGAAACCTCTGTTTTCAAAACTTCTACAAAATTTATTATAATCTTTATTTTTTATCACTACACCTGTTCCGGCAGAGTGCCTTTCTCAAGTGATTCATAACAATAACAATTTAAAATTTACTGAAATTACATAAAAATTTTGAATAAAATCCTTTATAAAAGGTATATAAAAAACCCAGTTGGGCTATGTTGCATTGACAAAACGTTTTCGGAATAAATATTCCATCATCAGTGTCAAATTAATACATGGATGTAGCCACTAAATATGTGGGTAAAAACCCTTTAAAAATTGTTAAATAAGATTTGATCTACATTATGTCTAATTTACATTTAAGATGTTAAAGTTACCGTTGGATAGGTAACAGGGCGACATATGACTCTACATTAGTTCACTAATGTAGAGTCATATGTCGCCCTGTTACCTATCCAACGGTAACTTTAACATCTTAAATGTAAATTAGACATAATGTAGATCGAATCTTATTTAACAATTTTTAAAGGGTTTTTACCCACATATTTAGTGGCTACATCCATGTATTAATTTGACACTGATGATGGAATATTTATTCCGAAAACGTTTTGTCAATGCAACATAGCCCAACTGGGTTTTTTATATACCTTTTATAAAGGATTTTATTCAAAATTTTTAATATATGGTATACAGCCAAATACAGGAACTCTGTTTCCTTGTGGAAATTACATAAATCGTGAATATCACAAAATAAAAGATAATGAAATACACAATCGATTGCAAAATTTAAATAAATTGCAAGTTGCATAATAAAAGCAGTTTAAGTGCTTGCTGTATGTGATACCTAAATGTATAAACAAATACTTAAGTTACTTGTACAAAAAGTTACTGTAATTAAGAAACGCTTCAACTGAATAATATGGTCTTGCAGATAGATAGGCTTTTGTCATTGTGTGGAACTTAAGGAAAGAAGCTGCAGATTTAAGTTGCAAAGGGAGATGGTTGTATATCTTTTTTGCCGAATACAAAATAGATTTCCTTACTAACTCAATGGACGTGATGAGTAAATACTTATCAAGGTTGAATTTCTGGTAAGAGCAGTCAAGATTAGGTCTTGCTGGAAAAACATGTAGGTACTTACGAATTAAGTAAACAGTTGTCTAAAATATATAAGAGGGAAGAGTTAAAATCCGTGATTTTTTAAGTAGCTTCCGCAATGTGTTATTCTACTGAGGCAATAAGATTGCCGTATTGCTCTTTTTTGTAATTAAAAATAATATCAGATTGGGCAGCTGTACTAGAACCCCAAAAATTAAGACCATATCCAAGATGGACTCGAACAAAGAAAAATATGTTGTTTTGGAAGATGCTAAATTGATTTCCTTCGAAACACAGCTTATTGCATAGCAGGCTGATGCTAGTTCCTTACTTAACAAATCGATATGAAGGACCGTTTAAGGTTGCTGTATATCAAAGTACCAAGAAATAGAGTAAATTATGGTCAGAACAGGTTTTTATTTTAGGTAGATCAGTTAGAAATGTACGGTGGCATAAAGATTTGCAAAATTAGAGTTTCCTCCAGGTGATACTGGTGTCATCAGAAAAAGAGAAAATTTTTTCCATCGATTTTTAAGTTAATGAGGAAAGTAGAGAACCCAATACTGAACCTTGTGGTACTTCACATACAATACTTTTTTGACTAGAGTCAGTATCATTAGCTCTAATTAATTGTTTCGTATTCCTCAAGTAAGATCCAAGGAACCAATTCAAAGAATACCTCAAATCCGAAAAATTTAATTTTTTATTAAAATGTCGTGATTTACACAATCAAAACGTTGGTATATTCACAAAAAACACTGTCAGTGTAAATATTATTGTTTAGTGCTTGATAGACCTCACGTAGTAAGAAAACATAGCTCACTGGTACATTTGTTAGAGAAAAAGCCGATCTGACTTTGTGATAAAATGTTGTTTTCAACGTGAAAGGACATAAGTTGGGCTATTATAAGCCTCTCAATATTTTGGATAGGAGCGGTAGTAAGACAATAGGTATATAGTTGCAGACATTCGATTTTTCACGTACAAAAACGTAAGTAAATGTACTAACAAAATGACTCTCAATTCATGAAAACTTATATCATGTATCCCGACAAACTGATTTTAATAATTAATGTTTTCTCCCCGTGCTCGAATTATTGCCTGAATTCTCCTTGGCATGCCTAAAATTAAATGAGAAATGTCCTGTTGAGAAATAAGTTCCCATTCCTCTAAAAGAGCTTCTTGTAACTAATTTAAGGTTAAAAGGGCAGGAACACGACTTCGTATCCTTCACCCAAGCATACCCCAAACATGTTCGATTGGGTTGGCGTCTGGACTCAATGCTGGCCAATCATTTTACTTAATTTAAAAACTGTTGAATGATTCTCGCACTGTGAGACTTGGCATTATCATGCATCAGAACAAGTCATTTCCAACAAAATCAGCATAAGGTACAACAAATCTTGGAGAATTTTATCAATTACCTGGCAGCTGTTATGGAGCCTCTCGGAATGATGTACAATTCTGTACGTGTCTCTAGAGAAATTCCCGCCCACACCATAATTGAGCCTCTTGATAGCCTACCTTACAGGTACATTCTGCAAAACGCTCATTTGGTCTTCGCATACTCTCTCACGGCCATTTGGATAGCACAAGGTAAACCTGGCTCATCGGTAAATAAAACGTTCCTGCAATTATTTACAGTAAAATGAGCATGGTTTCTGGCAAACTGAAGCCGCGCAACTAAATGGCGCCTGAGAAGTTATAGGCTTAGTTGCAGGTCTGCGACTGCTTAAATTTGCTTCTCGAAGCCTTCGTCTAATTGGTTGTTCACTTACGTTAGTGTTCCGCATGTATCAAAGTGATACCGCTGTTTCGGGATTTACCACCTAAATTCTTAAGATTAAATCAACGCAATTCAACTTCAAATTGTGTTTGATACTTGATTAGACTTGACAGTTTACTCACATAAACAAGAACAAAAGAATAACAATAGAATACCAATAGCTAAAAGAGAATTAAAATTTTAGATTTTTATTTTAAAAACGCAAGTGCTCAATTTTTCGTGCCAGTGAGTTTAGGTTGATGGTCACCTTCTGTCTCAAAGTAGGTGATTAAAGAAAGGACAGTATCTGGACACAACTTCCTTAAGCTTTAGGTATTTGTTAAAATATATAAAGGTTTATTAGTTCCCGAAAGAACTTTTTTGTAGCAAAAATTGAAACAACAAATTAAATGACTAACGTGACCTAACCTCCAGTTCACAAACACAATAATAAAAGGCCGCGAGAAATGAACTGACAATATTGCAATATTAATTGCAATTTATTGTATTAATTACCAACTAATAATTTACTAAAAGTCACTAGAATATATCAGAATCTACGCATAGGGAGTTTGCTGTATGGCTGACATTAAGCGTTACTAGAATGACGTGAAAAAAGCCAATGCAAAGGAGTGTAATGAACATCGCACCATAGCCTTAATGAGTCATGTCTTGAAATTATTTTAAAAGTAATTCACAATAGAATACATAAGAAATAGATGAAGGCATAAGTAATATACAAATGGGATTTAGGAAAGGACTGGGAACACAAGATGCACTGTTTTCGGTAAGTGTTCTTTCGCAGAGATGCTTAGATATAAATCAGGAAGTATATGCCTGTTTCATTGATTTTGAGAAGGCATTTGACAGAGTGCAGCATAATAGGCTTAAAGAAATTTTATTAACTAAAAACATAGACAGTAGAGACATTAGAATCATATGTAACCTCTATTGCAACCAAACAGCAAAAGTGAAAGTTGAAAATGAACTACTGACCGAGGATATCCAGATTTGCCGTGGGGTCCGCCAAGGGTGTATTTTATCACCCTTGTTATTCAATTTATACAATGAAGCCATCTCAGAATTAGCGCATGCCGAGGTCAGTGAGGGCCTTATAATAAACGGTGAGCCACTTAATAACATAAGATATACTGACGATACCGTCCTTCTGGCAGGAACACTAGAAGAACTGCAACACCTTGCTGAATAACTAAATATATATTGCAACGATTATGGACTAAAAATAAATTTGAAGAAACCAAGTTCATGGTATTTACAAAAGCACAAAACATCAAAGTTAAGCTAGTACTAGATAATACAGAAATTAAATAAATATCTTTGTACAAATACCTTGGAGCATGGATCACAGAAGATACTGATCAGACAAAATAAATAAGATGCCGCATTGAAATTGCACGGTCAACTTTTAATAGAATGAGAAAACTTTTTTGTAATCGCGATATCAATATATCGCTCCGAATAAGAATGCTTTAAAAACCTAGAAGCATTCGAATGTGGTGTTACCGACTTATTTTGAAAATATCATGGATGGATCGCAAAACAAACGAAAAAGTTCTCAAACCACTAGGAAACCAATGCGAAGTTTTAAATTCCATTAAAATCAGGAAATTGGAATACTTGGGGCACATCATGAGAGGTGAAAATACGAACTACTAAGGAATATAATGCAGGTAAAAATCAAAGGCAGAAGAAGCGTAGGAAGACGTAAAATCTCGTGGCTACGCAATCTCCGTGAATGGTTTAAATGCAGTTCAATTGAACTATTCAGTCGCGTAACCAACAAAATTATAATTGCCAGAATGATTTCAATCTCCGATAGGAACGGAACTTGAAGAAGAATGACCTCATTTCATTCATCGTAAAAAAAACTATAGTTAATATAAATTTAAATCTGATATTGCAGGTAAAAAATGAAAAAGTACATCATATAATAACTATTAGAAGACCCATACTTAAAGTTCACATCTCTACAGTTTTAACAGTGGACAAGCCTCTCTGTGAGAATTTTTACTGTCATTGCACAAATAGTCGATGTCAGGAAAATAAGACGGTCGTTTAATTACAAAATATATAGCTGAAGTTAATATATAATTAATTTCTTAATAACCACATACCTTAACTGATGTGAATAAAACTTCGCATCAAGCATTTATTACATATTTTGAGTTACAATTTCGCTAAATTGTAGAACATGTTTTCTACAGAAGTACATATCAAGTAAATAATTGAGCGATCGAAGTTATTTTCAGCTGGTATGTCTTACATTGACCACTATATTTTTTTCCTCTTCTCGTTTTTGTAGTAGAACGGGGTCCTGTCCTGATCATTTAATGTGGCCCTTTTAGGGTTCGTAACATTTTCCCACCAAAAATACAAATTTGGTGGAACTTTATCAAAATAGAAAGCTTAATTCGAAAGAAGTGACAGGTATAAAATTAAGAAAAAAAAAGATTATTGAGATAGCTAGTAATACAGATGTAGTATTATATAAGTGGAAGGAAAAACTCAAAGTGCTTATGCTGAGTACACAGCATACTGCTAAATTGGTAGCTAAAAGGGGAGAAATCTTACAAAAGCCAGTTTTTATTGTCTACTATAATAAAAGTAAAGGATTTACAGATATATCCAACCAAATAAAGTCGTAGTTTACAGCATTATGAAAATCAGTGAAATGGCATCGTAAAATAGCGATTGAGCTCCTTCTAGAGTTAGCTATTGTCCATAACTAAATATTCACCTAAAAGTAAACAACAGCAAACGGACCATCACATATTCAAGAAAGAGTTGATTTATCAACTGGTAGATTTCTCTATACCAACTATTTCACAAGAGCAGATGCCACGTGCTCGTGAAAGTTACTATTTAGAGGAAATGCAAAGTTCGGCACGTTGATATTCCACACATTACGCCAAAAATTCAGCAGGGGGCAATAGAAAGTGTCTTCTTCTTCTTTAGGTGCCGTCTTCTTAGCGAAGGTTGGCGATGACCTCTGCAAAGTCTTCCCTATTTTGGGCTTTCCTTATTAAACTTTGAAAGTCTAATCCTGTCCAATCTTTGATGTTGCGCAGCCAGCTCATTTGTCGTCTACCCGGGCCGCGTCTGTCTTCTATTTTTCCTTCTATAATAAGCTGAAGAAAGTTATACCTGTTGTGTCTAAATATGTGTCCAGGATAAGACGTTTTACGCTTCTTGACAATTTCTGTGAGTTCACGTTCTCTATTCATACGCCCTAAAACTTCTTCATTTCTAACGCGGTCGGTCATGTAATTTTCAGCATACGACGAATACTCACATCTCAAAGCTCTCTAAACGTCGTAATGAGCTGAATGTTAACGTCCAAGCCTCCACGCCGTGTAATATTACACTATATACATAACACTTTATCATGCGGTATCGTAGGGAAAAATCAAGATTACGGGTAGTGAGTAACTGTCGCATCTTTAAGAATGTGTTTCTTGCCTGTTCTATTCTACATTTAACCTCTTGTTCTTGGTCTAAGGTTTCATGTATCCAACAGCCTAGATACTTAAACTTTTTTAATTGTTCAACTAGATTGTTATTGACTAGTATGTTTATAACTGGTGTGTATTTTTTTGAAATTACCATTGTTTTTGGTTTTTTTTTAAATTCACCTTAAGGCTGTATAGTTCTCCTTCTCGCACTACTTTGGTTATAGAAAGTTTGCTAAGACTAAAACTCCCTTTTCTCAATTAGTTGCACTCAGTGCAATAAATTCTATTGTATTACGTGATTTTGCGAGGTTTATGCATGTAATCTGTAGACATTTATACAGAAATTTGATATTTTTTCAATTATTTTTATTAGAAACATGTTTTGCTAATTTTAAAGGACAGTTACTGATCTTTTCCATTAAAAAATAAACGTTATTTATAAATAAAACTTAGTTTCAACTTACCAAGTAAGATAATGTTTTATTACTACACTAGAAGCCACAGTTAGAACGCAGTGTTGGTCATGTCAGCACAGTGGTAGTTTAGGAATAGACTGAGAAATCAGGACCGTACGCGCCTTTTTTCAAAAATCTTTACTTATGAACTGTTCTCTTCGATTAGCCAATCCTTGATTTGCCTTTTGTTCCACAATTTTTACGGCAAATTAAATTTGCGGGAGTGGTATGACGCGTTATCCAAAATGACATCGTCTTTGTCTTTTGGCAAAGCGGTTCCTTCCTTTCAGCGGTTTTCTTCTTGGCCAAGAAGTTAATTCGGCCCATGCCACAAAACCAGTTTCGCTTCCAGCATAAAGCCCAGTAGAGAGCCCTTTTATGAAGGCATCTCGAGGATTCTTGATCGTTGTGCCCCTCCCTTCCTTTTTGACTGAAGCACCGACGTTAGTCCAAGACTCATCGGTATAGACAAGGTTTACATTATCCTTCTTCCTCAATGTTTTTATTTGTCTGAGGTACTTGTGTCTCCAGAATATGAAATATTTTCCTTTTTTTATAGTATTTTTCTTCATATTATTGTTAAGTTCTTCATATTATTGTCAAGAGCAGTTCGGGTTCCGGAGATGCCTTGGAACTAGAGAAGCACTATTTTCTATGCAAACACTCCTTCAACGATGTTGGCAGGTAAGAAAACCCGTATATATGTGCTTCATTGATTTTGAAAAGGCATTTGATCGCGTTCAGCATAACAGACTAATTACCGCCTTGCAGAGCATCCAACTAGATGAGAAAGACGTCAAACTTATTGCAAAACTTTACTGGAACCAAACAGCCATTATTAATACCAACAACAGAGAATCAAAGATAATCAGTATTGAACGATGCGTAAGACAAGGCTGTATACTATCTCCCACCCTCTTTAACGTGTATTCTGAGAATCTATTTAGGGAAGCTTTAAAAGATCAAAAAGGAATTATCATAGGAGGAGAAATAATTAACAATATACGGTACGCCGACGATACTGTGATTCTAGCTGAAAACATCGACGATCTGCAGGAGCTAATCAATAGAGTTGACATGGAATGCACAAATTGGGGACTGTCGATAAATATTGATAAAACTAAATACATGGTGACCAGTAAAGTGGATATCGGCGCAACCCAACTGATATTAAACCAACAACCGCTGCAGAGAGTTCAGAGATTCAAATACCTTGGATGTTGGATTACCCAAAATCTAGATTCATCCTTCGAAATTCGATGTAGAATTGAACAGGCAAGAAACTCATTTCAAAATTCAAGCCTCTATTATGCAATAACTCATTAATTTGGAATCCGTGAACAGTTTACAAGATGTTACGTGTGGTCTGTACTTTTGTATGGATGTGAAACTTGGACTTTAAACGCCGATATCATGAATAAAATCGAGGCGTTTGAGATGTGGTTGTATCGAAGGATACTAAAAATTCCATGGACTAGCAGAACCAGAAACGAAGAAGTTCTTCGAAGAATGGGACATCAACGAACTCTATTAAATATTATTAAGAGGCGTAAACTAGAATATCTTGGACATATAATCAGAGGACCAAGATATGAGTTCCTTCGGCTAATTCTCAACGGTAAAATCGAAGGAAAGAAATGGATAGGACGAAAGAAACTCTCTTGGTTGAGGAATTTGCGCCAGTGGACAGGTTTGACAGAGTACCAATTGCTACACGTAGCGCAAGACCGAGATCAGTATAAAAATATTATAAGCATGGTAGTCGCCGACGTTCCGTAGGGATATGGCACTCTAAGAAGAAGATTGTTAAGTTCGACAATGTAACTCTTTTATTTATACATCGATGATTGAATCATGCTTTAGTTGAAACAATAATGATAGTCTTTTATATAACCGTAGGCAATTGTTGTGTGCGCTTATATTCCATTGCTGATTATTAAATCCGCTCCTGATGCGCCGCTCGGGGCAAACCGGCAACGTGGTCGGCCGTTCTCCCGTAAGAAATACATTGCCTATCTTACCTGCCTTGCATTCTAACTGTGGCTTTTACTATAGACACTATAAAACAAAAAAAGTTAGCTTAAAATACCCTAAGACGTGAGATGCAACGATGCATATCGTGGCACTTAACATGTTATTAAAGATTTAGACAAAAATGTATAAATACAGATGTTATTAAACATTTTGGTGTGTATATTACGTTACACATTTTTCTCTGGAGACACGGTTTCATACTTAATTATAGTTAATAAATCTGTTTAATGGAGGATGTTCAGTTTAATTGCATTACATTTATTAACTCTTACTTAAAATTTAATAGATATTAAAGTATAATTTATTGTGGATGTTGAGCAACTACTAGATTATCGAGATGAAATCATAATATACTCATACCTAAATCATTTGATTTTTATTTCCTTTGCTTCTAAACTTCTTGTACTTGTTGAATTACATGAGTTTTTTGGTATTGTCCAGAAACTCTTTTCTAGTAGCATTTAAAGTATTCTTAATGTACATAGTTTTAAAAAAAATTATGTCATAAATGAACCAACTATGCTGGAGCTAAAAATAACTCGATTTAAGAAGGAAATATTAAATTAGCTGGTTAATAAAAGGAAATTAAAATTTAAATAAATGTAAAACAGGCAAATAGCACATCTCCGGCGATTATTTGAAATAGGAATATAAGATGCAGCTCACTTACCGTTATACAATTTACTGTATGTCGCAAAGAGCTCCTTGATCATTCTGCTGTAGCTGCTAGTTGCAGTTAAGATCAAAGGATCGTGAAAATAAAATGATGGCTAGCATTTTTAAGAAAAGTAATAATTTTTAACGCTCTTGGCCGGTATATTGACTTCAGTAAAGTAAGTTGTGAAGTAGT